>NC_140009.1:41842582-42294763 GCF_964263955.1 Coregonus lavaretus | reverse complement strand
GAGAGAGAGAGAGAGAGAGAGAGAGAGAGAGAGAGAGAGAGAGAGTGTAATAGATAGCAATGGGAGAAAGCCTTCCTTCAGCATTCTCCTCGCTTCAGGCAGCTCTGGCTACTGAAATAATGACAGCTGAATGGCTAGTGTAGGGCAAAGCCATTTCAGCCATCCGGGTCTTTCCTTAATCTGCACGTTTAATATTTCTAAATTCTATCAGAAAATGACCTCTCTTACTGAGGAAATCCATCCTCACCCTCGACTCACATGGAATGGAGGGAAAATGGTCTGAAAGGCCTAGGTTGTATTAATTAGGGCATACCGTAGCAAAACGGATTGAAATAGAAAATGAACGAGTTTCTTAGAATACAACTTCATTGTCCATATGTTACAGCATGTCACGCCCTGGTTCTGGGACTCTTATATGTTGAGCCAGGGTGTGTAGTTTCTATGTGTTTGTGTTCTGTGGTTAAGTTCTAGTGCTTGTGTTTCTATGTTGGCCGGGGTGGTTCTCAATCAGAGGCAACGTGAATCAGCTGTTGCTTGTTGTCTCTGATTGGGACCCATACTTAGGCAGCCGTTTGGGCATTGTCATTTGTGGGATCTTGTTCCGTTTGGTTTGTGTAACCGTAGGACTGCACGTTTCGTATCGTTTGTTGTTTTGTTCTGGAATAAAATAAAGTATGTTCACATTCCACGCTGCGCATTGGTCCACTTCTCAAGACGATCGTGACACAGCAAACAACGTTAACTTGTCTTCTGCCCCATTCTTGTCTTATTGGACAGGTTCAGGTAGTCCCTCCCTTTTTGTCATTTATTTCCCTTTTTGGTGCCTAATGAATACAACCCTGGTTTTTATAAGAGAAGATGGTTTAAAGATTCTGTATTTTGAGTTCTGACTTGTTTTTTTTTCTTCTGGTGAAATACAGGTCCGACGTGCGCCGACACCCACAATCCATGCGAGCCTAACAGATGCCACCCATCATCCCAGTGTCAGGTGCAACCAGAGGGAGGGTACAAGTGCGAGTGTCCCATGGGCCGCGAGGGACGTCATTGTGAGCGAGGTACACTCACTCACACACACACACACACACACACTTTCCTAACCCCACTGGGTCGAGAAACACCTGAGGAACCGCCTCTTGCCTCAACACAAGTCCCAGTTAGCAGGTGATTAAAATAAATTGGGGTGAACTGAAAATCAATGTGAGGGAAAGAGCGTCTCACACTCTGAGGGCTTCGATTAAATATGTGAGATAACTAATGGCATCAGTCCTCCCATGGTGATTAATGACAAAGTCACTCATCCTGAGTGTCTGGCCGACACAGGATCTGGATCAGATAACAGAACCATCATTCAGCTGAGTATGCTTTAAGGGCTGTACTGGGAACAGTTAAAGACAGGATCTCTCGGATAAAAATACATAATCCAGTGGCGTATGCTTTAAAGGCTGTACTGGGAACAGTTAAAGACAGGTGGTGTCGCCAACCGCCTACTCGAAGGAAGCCCTTGGTAGACATAGTTATACTAATAAGTATAAAAGTGCCTTTCCCTAGTAGTTGGCTGCTGTCCCCAATTCAACTACATAGAGTTGCTTCACTGGAACTCGGTGTGAGATTTTCAAATCCAACTGTCCATCTCCCTTTACCTTGTCACTCACTTATCTGAGTCCTTGTACATTATGGCAGAAACATAGCCAGTCCTTTAAACTATAGGTGCAATTCTCCGCTCAAATTTGCTTATGACAAGTAGTGTGTGTGTGTGTGTGCATGCATTCAGCTAAAGAAACCAAAATCTTCTCCCGCTCCACTCTGTAAACAGGCCGAGTTCCGAGGTAGCTCTTTCCTTTCCTTATTATGACAGCTGCTTTGACGACACACTTCCTTGTTGTGTCTGCAGCGGTGCTCCTATTCTCCTCTCCTCTGTTAACGTCATTAGCCGTTTCCTGAACAATGGCTAATTAGCGTTCTCATCTCCGTCTGCCTCCCCTCCCCACCCTGACTCAGTTAGCTAATCCTGCCTAATTACCAATGAAAAGAGCCTCGCAGCCCCAAACTGTGTGTGTGTCTGGGTGTGTGAGGACTAGGCCACCATTGTTATTTGAAATGGAACCCCTGGTTGGGTAGCACTGACTTCACCCAATGTGCCCCTGACAGACTGCATAAGCCTTCTTACTGTCATAAGTGTGCATAGTGCTATCGTAAGGATGAAATAATGCCTGTTGTAATGCATTCTGTTTGTGTTTCATCTTCAGTGTCGGACAAGAAAGGGACCTACATGCCGTTCTTTAGCGGTGACTCTTATCTGGAGTTGAAGGGATTGCACACCTACGGTCACGATCTCCAGTAAGTCAAATGCAAATTTCACTACACACAGGCATACAGACACACACACACATACTCACACACACACTCCATACATTACATACACAACACCATATGTTTCCACAAAGACACTGTCACTGATATTTGAGTGTATTCTGGTCCTGTATTGTAAAGGCATATTGATCTCCAGGAGTAGGTACTCAGGAGTTGTGAATTGATGTAATGGCAGACAGATACTTAAAGCTGTGCCTCCAGCAGAACAGTCTTGTGATGGATTAAATATAATTAAATGGAACAGATAATTGTCCTCCTTAGAAATAGTATTCCATAGAAATATAATTAATAACATTTATATGTTGTCCTCTATGGTGGGAATTATTTTCAGTCTTGTGTAGGTTACACAAAAGAACACACAAGTACAGCTACCGTCACATACAAAATTGTCACATTATGAAAAGACCAGATAGACATAACAGTAGACAGACAGGCATGGTAGACAAGTGTTTAATATCAGGTCTGGCCTCTGTTCAGCGATGGTGTTTGTTTACCATTGTTCTTGGTCTTCTGTCTGGTGTTTGTTTACCGTTGTTTTGTGTTTAGTCTGGCGCTTGTTTACTCATGTTGTATGTGTTTTGTCTGCAGCCAAAAGGTCAGCATGACGGTGGTGCTCATGGCCATCGAATCCAACGGCATGATTTTCCACAATGGCCAGAAGACCGACGGCAAAGGGGACTTCATCTCCCTCTCCCTCAATGACGGCATCCTGGAGTTCCGCTACGACCTGGGCAAGGGCCCAGCCGTCATCAGGTGGGCACCACACTAGAACCCCATAGTGACTCTAGTCTAAAACCCCATAGTGACTCTAGTCTAAAACCCCATAGTGACTCTAGTCTAAAACCCCATAGTGACTCTAGTCTAAAACCCCATAGTGACTCTAGTCTAAAACCCCATAGTGACTCTAGTCTAAAACCCCATAGTGACTCTAGTCTAAAACCCCATAGTGACTCTAGTCTAAAACTCCATAGTGAGTCTAGTCTGAAACCCCATATTGACTCTAGTCTAAAACCCCATAGTGACTCAAGTCTAAAACCGCATAGCGACTAATCTAGATCCCCATGTTGACTTTAGTCTAGAACCCCATAGTGATTCTAGTCTATAAACAAATAGTGACTCTAGTGTAGAACCCCATAGTGACTGGTCTAGAATCCCATAGTGACTAATGTCTAGAACCCCAGAATGACTCGAGTCTAGAACCGCATAATAACTAATCTAGAACCGCATAGCGACTCTAGTCTAGAACACCATAGTGTGGCAGGTCTTAAACCGCATAGCGACTAATCTACTACCCCATAGCGAATAATTTACTACCCCATAGCGACTCTAGTCTAGAACCCAATAATGACTCTTATCTAGAACTCCATAGTGACTCTAGTCTAGAACCCCGTAGCAACTCTAGTCTAGACACCTATAATGAATCTTGAACCTCATAGTGAGTCTAGAACATAGTCTGTAGTCCTTGTTAACTGGGTTATTGTCATCTCTTGATTTTGGATTGTACTTGAGTGTGTTGCTTTGAGATGTCCCTGACCTCTTGGCTCATTTGTGTCTGCTCCTCTCATGCAGGAGTAAAGATAAGGTCAAGATGGGTGTGTGGAACACAGTGAATCTGGAGAGGGCCAGTCGCAAGGGAGAGATCAACATCAACGGAAAGGACCCAGTCAGGGGAGAGTCGCCGGTGAGACAGAGGGAGAGAGCTAGCATGCTAGGCTAATCACGCTTCTTTATGATTAGCCTAGCTATTAGCATGCAAGGCAAACCGGATATGAATATACTCTGCATAGCTGCTAGCATGCAAGGCAATACCCAGCCTTGCTTATGCTTAGCCTGCGCTACTGTGTGTGTGTTTGCGTATGTGTGTGTCACTGTAGCGCCACATCCTTGGCCATGCATATATGGCCTTATCAATGAAGCTGTTCAACTCAGTGCCCAGAGTGCACTGATGATAACACACCAGAGCTGACTCTGCAAAACGCTTCCCTAGTTGAGGTCGTCCAAAAGGGCATACACGCTACTGAAAAAATTTCCACTGTATTCTGATATCTCGTCAAGGTGAGAAATAGTATGCTGGCGACGTAGAGGGCACGTTTGACAGGCGGTCTCTGATTTGGAAATGCCTTATTTCCCTCCTTTTTAAAATCCTTTTTATCTGCCATCTTTGCATCTGCTGAAATGCCTACACAGTAGCATGATCTTGTTCTTATTTGTTTCAGTCACGAAAAACAACCTCTATGGCCTGAGTGGTATACACCCATTAGTATGACTTAACATATTCCTTTTAGCTCCTAGTGAAGCAAAGAACCCCAATAGTGCAGCCCATTAATGTGTACACGCATTAGTTCAAGTTCAAGTTTTATTGTCACATGCACAAGTACAGTTATTATCATTATTACATTATTTTAACCCATGCTCTTAAAAACTCTAGGGAGATGGATACAGTAGGGAGAACAAGTATTTGATACACTGCCGATTTTGCAGGTTTTCCTACTTACAAAGCATGTAGAGGTCTGTAATTTTTATCATAGGTACACTTCAACTGTGAGAGACGGAATCTAAAACAAAAATCCAGAAAATCACATTGTATGATTTTTAAGTAATTAATTTGCATTTTATTGCATGACATAAGTATTTGATCACCTACCAACCAGTAAGAATTCCGGCTCTCACAGACCTGTTAGTTTTTCTTTAAGAAGCCCTCCTGTTCTCCACTCATTACCTGTATTAACTGCACCTGTTTGAACTCGTTACCTGTATAAAAGACACCTGTCCACACACAATCAAACAGACTCCAACCTCTCCACAATGGCCAAGACCAGAGAGCTGTGTAAGGACATCAGGGATAAAATTGTAGACCTGCTACAGGACAATAGGCAAGCAGCTTGGTGAGAAGGCAACAACTGTTGGCGCAATTATTAGAAAATGGAAGAAGTTCAAGATGAGGGTCAATCACCCTCGGTCTGGGGCTCCATGCAAGATCTCACCTCGTGGGACATCAATGATCATGAGGAAGGTGAGGGATCAGCCCAGAACTACACGGCAGGACCTGGTCAATGACCTGAAGAGAGCTGGGACTAAACTATAGCTTTTTGGTCTAAACTCCACTCGCCGTGTTTGGAGGAAGAAGAAGGATGAGTACAACCCCAAGAACACCATCCCAACCGTGAAGCATGGAGGTGGAAACATCATTCTTTGGGGATGCTTTTCTGCAAAGGGGACAGGACGACTGCACCGTATTAAGGGGAGGATGGATGGGGCCATGTATCGCGAGATCTTGGCCAATAACCTCCTTCCCTCAGTAAGAGCATTGAAGATGGGTCGTGGCTGGGTCTTCCAGCATGACAACGGCCCGAAAACACACAGCCAGGGCAACTAAGGAGTGGCTCCGTAAGAAGCATCTCAAGGTCCTGGAGTGGCCTAGCCAGTCTCCAGACCTGAACCCAATAGAAAATCTTTGGAGGGAGCTGAAAGTCCGTATTGCCCAGCGACAGACCCGAAACCTGAAGGATCTGGAGAAGGTCTGTATGGAGGAGTGGGCCAAAATCCCTGCTGCAGTGTGTGCAAACCTGGTCAAGACCTACAGGAAACGTATGATCTCTGTAATTGCAAACAAAGGTTTCTGTACCAAATATTAAGTTCTGCTTTTCTGATGTATCAAATACTTATGTCATGCAATAAAATGCAAATTAATTACTTAAAAATCATACAATAATTTTCTGGAATTTTGTTTTAAGATTCCGTCTCTCACAGTTGAAGTGTACCTATGATAAAAATGACAGACCTCTACAGCTTTGTAAGTAGGAAAACCTGCAAAATCGGCAGTGTATCAAATACTTGTTCTCCCCACTGTATATAGACGGAGAGATGGGAAAAATTAATAATGATACTCAAGCAATAAACCAGGTACATGGGCCTAAGTGAGAGCAATCTAATAGCCAGATACAGTATGTCCGCAAGTCATCCAATTATATTAAATGGTGTAATTTGTGATTAGGAAAATGTACACCCTCACGCAAGTCAACTCCAAAGCCGCCACCTCCAGAATGCGCTGCTGAATCTTTTTCTCTCTTTTCTTTTTTTCTTCCCGTCCTCCGTATAGTAATTGTGTTTCCCTCCGGCAACAGAGGCAGACAATCGTATTAAAAGACGAGAACAGGGAGAGGGAGAGAAAGGTGGAGGGATGAGCGGAGGCTAATGATGGAGGAGCTCAATGCATAGAGGCCCCATGCAGGATATAGCTGGCAGCTAATTTTCTCCTACTCCTGCATACAATGAAGAGGGGAGCAAGGAAGTCCCGCTGCACTCAGAGAGCCTAGCATCTTTGATATAGATACCTTATATAAAGTTATTATACCTGGGATGTGAATGTCAGTGATTCAGGACATCTAAAAAGAGAACATGTCAGTATATCCAGAAGGACAATTTCACGACAAATCCATGCATGCTTTCTCACACAAACAGAAATAACACTGTCTGCAGTGGCTGGCTATATGGTGGATCCAAATTCTGTTTGAGCTACAGCTACAACTTCCTTAAGCACACATTTTTTTTATCATGTATTTTGAGTGGCAGCCTTTGTCTTGTGCATGACCTTCGGGCTTCACAGTTTGTGTTGTGTTATGTGGTTTTATGTTGGTCCGGGGTGTGTGTTTGAGTATGTGTGTTGCCTGTTTCTCCGCACACCAATGTCTGTTGATCTCTCTCTCTCTCTCTCTTCTGATAACCTTTTTCCCTCTCCCGTGTTCTGTTCTCTTACTGTGTGCTGTCTGGAAACTAAGAAATCACGCAAGGTAATAAGACAAGTCCCATCCACCTCCTTAGTCATATTTCATATCACCATTTTCAGCTCCAATTTCAGTTTGCCACTTCTCATCCACATGCTCCACCATGCTCCACCATACGACAGTTATTAGACTATAGAACTGAAAGGGGAAACGGTCTATATTTAGTACTACCATTTCATACACCGTACCGAAGTAGAGACATTTGTTAAAGAACTAGGTTTGGCTTTCACCTCAGTCCATCTGCTGGAGGCGGAAGGAGGGAGGGAGGGAGGCAGTTATCTTTCTGACCACCATTGTTCCTGGCAACAATGAAATGTCTTCATTAAGGCCCTTTCTCACCAAGAACGTTATTTTCGTCTGAATAATTGGGACGATTATTTTTTTATAAGAGCACGTCATCTTTATGATGCTGTTCACACCAATTGCGAAATATTGTACTGCCGCAATCCGTCAATTATTTATTCGGAACAGGTTCGATTTTTGTGTATTTTCGCATGTGAAAATAAGCTGTTGGCCAATAGAAATTGTTATCTGGGACAGTGCCAGTCAGGCCGCGCCCTGACAGGTCTGTGGGTTCACTGTGTGAATTAATTAATTAATTAATTTCTCTCTGCCTGTTTTTTTTTTACATTTGCAATGCATCAGTGCAGCACTGTATCAATTTAGCCAAATTGCTACACGTCGCTCTCGCCATTCAAACTTCCCCGCCAGTTCAATGCCAACGATTTAGCCTCATTTATAGCCATTCAGCAAGCAAGGGGATCGATCAATGCTTCTCTCCTTGAATAGGCCTAGGTCTATAAGTTAAACATTTTTTATTTAAATACATTTCAAACTATATCGTTGATCATTATCTAAATATAGAGGCTACTTGTTCAAGAGCTAGAGAGAGGGGGAAGAGAGGCTGGTGAAGTTACCAGCGGAGATGTGTGAATTGCGCAAGGAGTGAAGAAGGAGATGTGCAAATTAAGTTACTATATGAATGAATAATTTGTATAGCCTATACGTTAGGCTAAATATTATAGGCCTGCTAGTGAATCTAGGCGACCACCTGTGCTAATATCTGCCAGAGTTGACCCTTTTCAATAAGTGGTTGCACAGATTTAGATAAAGCACTTACTCAAATGTAAAATGTAGTGTTAACATAACCACCCATTGCTTCACAAAAATGTATCAACGGCTGATCATTAGGCTATGGATAAGTTGTGTGCATGTGTTTCTATTTTCTAATGGTTGTCAATTACATCTTCATATAGCCTATATCACAGTTGTCTCTATATCTCCCCCTTAAAAATGTCCTCGTCAATTTATGTGATAGGCTACATTGATTTAGCATGATCCTATAGACTTGTTTTTATAGCTTCAAATCCTTTCTGTAGGTTAAGGCAAGGTTATTACAGTAATACGTTTTTGGGAAAGGAGAAATGTGATTTGCTTATATGTCTGATTGAGATGCGCTGCAGGCGGCTGTGATTGATGGGTCATTTTAGGTGGGTAGGTGTGCGTGTATGAGTTTGCTAATTCTCTATGTCCATTCAGAAATTTTCCTAAAATAGGCCTAGCCTGTCTAGACTTAATCTCTTTAATCCGACAGAAAGAACTGTAGTCAGCAAATGTCATGATTTACAGCATATATGCGAGGAATGACGACAGGTTCCAGTTTTGCATCTCCTCACTTATTGAATGAAACGTAGCCATTCGCCATTCATGATTTTATTTTTTTAAAGGATTTCGTTCATTTTAAAAATTTGCATATATATATATATATACATACATACATATAATGTGTGTGTATAATAGTGTGTGTGTGTGTTTTTCATCTGATAGATTGTAAATTACTGTTCTATATCTTTACTGTTTTATATCATTATATCCTCTTAGTATGAATAGATTGTTTTGATATCCTTAGAGATTGAAAGTAGTGTTAGGTTCAAGCTCTTTGTGTATGAGAAGTGTAATTATTTAGTGAACTATAGGAATGTGTGCTCCCAAAGCCTCTCCTGACTGATAAGAAGTCTTATGATATGCACGGAGAAATCCTGGGTGATGGGAAAAGTACTGACGTATATCTTTGTGGAAGGGAGGGTGTGAGAGCTAAGGTTATAAGTGGACACTATTGAATGTACACCGTGGGCCCCGTGTAGCTCAGTTGGTAGAGCATGGCGCTTGCAACGCCAGGGTTGTGGGTTTGATTCCCACGGGGGGCCAGTATGAAAAAATTTAAAAATTAAAATGTATGCACTCACTAACTGTAAGTCGCTTTGGATAAGAGCGTCTGCTAAATGACTAAAATGTAAAAAAAATATATATAAATACATAAATATACACTACCGGTCAAAAGTTTTAGAACACCTACTCATTCAAGGGTTTTACTTTATTTTTTACTATTTTCTACATTGTAGAATAACAGTGAAGACCTCAAAACTATGGAACCAAAATAGTGTTAAAACAAATCAAAATATATTTTATATTTGAGATTCTTCAAATAACCACCCTTTGCTTTGATGACAGCTTGGCATTCTCTCAAAACTTGCCATATCATAAAGTCACTCACTCAGTTACTCACTCGATCACTCACTCACTTGATCACTCACTTACTTACTCACTCACTCACCCATAACGGCGCTGGCATTACCAACAACACCCATGCCATTAAATATACTGGTCTGTTAGCAGAGTTAGAGTATATCATTCCAATTCACTCCTATTCAGGAGTCTAATATGACCTTTCAAATTGACAGAAGCCATGTTTATTATATGATGGCCAAAGTACAACTTAATAATAATGGATAATGGACTGGATGTATATATCCAAAGCGTTTTACAATGTAAGTGGAAGAATTGCATGTCAGCTTGAATCGAAATACAAGTAGAGTTGATCCCAACCTGTGACTCTTCACTTGAGCATTGCCTTCAGCTAAAGTGGGCACTTAGTCCTTCCCACAAGAGGCAGCCATAGCTGGGCTGGAGGTGACCCACCTGACTGGGCTCTTGGAGCCCACTCCAGGTGCACCACACAGCCGTGGGGTTAGCAAAGCCCCACTGGCCTCCACTCTCCAGCTTCCATCTCAGATAGAAGCACAACCCCATGCCAGCTCTCTCCACACACAACCCATGTTTACTTGGCAACTTCCATAATTTTTACACCAATTACCTCATCTTTTCCCTCTGGTAATTACTGGCCTACATAAAAATAAAGATCCGCAATTCTTCCCAAAGAGGGGGCCTGTACTTTCTCCGCAGAAGAAAGAGTTCTGTCGTAATTGAAGGTAATTCCCCTGCGGGTTGCTGGATGAACCTGATTTCATGGTCCTCCACTGCACAAATTAACGTCCAATTATAGGCTGTGGCTCGCTCGGCGCCGGAAAGGTCGCCGGTACAATCACTCATTCATTAGAGAGACTTTCATAAAAATAACGGCATCCATATCGTAACTCCAGCCGCACCAGCTGACTCTCTTTGTAGCCCTTTTCTTGTGTTTTGTACCAGATAACGAATAATTGACTGGTTGGAGAGTTGCACAGAAATCAATTAAGTTTTGTAATATATCAAGTTTATTGATGTGGAAAAGTAGGTAGCGCAGTTATAGTGAATTGTCCTGCATGCACTATATAGATATATCTTTCAAAGGATAAATATTTTCACTGGGACAGCTATTAGTCTCATTGTGCTACAGTCTGTATGGTTCAACAACAAAAAAACAAGTCTCATTTGTATCAAAACAGAAGAGATTGGTCGGGTGTGGTTCTAATCCCTGTGGTAGGGTTCTAGACCATGTGGTAGGGTTCTTGTCCTTGTGGTAGGGTTTTAGTCCCTGTTATTCTAGAGTTCTAGTCTCTGTAAGGGTTCCATACCCTGTTATTATAGGGTTCTAACACTTGTGTCCTATCTCCAGAACCAACACACCGCTCTCAACCTGAAGGAGTCTCTGTTTGTGGGTGGTGCGCCTGATTTCAGCCGGCTAGCGAGGGCCGCCTCGCTCAAAGATGGCTTCAAGGGGGCCATTCAGAAGGTGAGTGTCCTGTCCACACACACAATATTCACACAAAAGCAGATATTTTTTGACAGACACCCTGTTCAAAAGGTTGTGCAAAAGTTTCTATACATTTTACCAATTATCAACAACTATAGATTATTTCATTTAAAATAGGTAGGTATTTGACATCTTTTAACTGTGACACAATGTTGAATCCACATTATACATGGAAATATATATTTCGACACGATTTAGTGATGGACAACAGCTATCATCTGCCTACACATGATGACCTTTACAGTGACCCCAACTATTGTAAGGTCAGCTCTGTCTGAGTGTTGCTTTTAGTGTTGTTGGGCGAGAACTGTACTGACACAGTACCACAGAACGAAATACAACGCAGTAAAATCTGTATCTACAGTTGAAGTCGGAAGTTTACATACACTTAGGTTGGAGTCATTAAAACTCGTTTTTCAACCACTCCACAAATTTCTTGTTAACAAACTATAGTTTTGGCAAGTCGGTTAGGAAATCTACTTTGTGCATGACACAAGACATTTTTCCAACAACTGTTTACAGACAGATTATTTCACTTATAATTCACTGTATCACAATTGCAGTGGGTCAGAAGTTTACATACACTAAGTTGACTGTGCCGTTAAACAACTTGGAAAATTCAAAAAAATGATGTCATGGCTTTAGAAGCTTCTGATAGGCTAACTGACATAATTTGAGTCAATTGGAGGTGTACCTGTGGATGTATTTCAAGGCCTACCTTCAAACTCAGTGCCTCTTTGCTTGACATCATGGGAAAATCAAAAGAAATCAGCCAAGACCTCAGACAAAAAATTGTAGACCTCCACAAGTCTGATTCATCCTTGGGAGCAATTTCCAAACGCCTGAAGGTACCACATCAACAATAGTACGCAAGTATAAACACCATGGGACCACGCAGCCGTCATACCGCTCAGGAAGGAGATGCGTTCTGTCTCCTAGAGATGAACGTACTTTGGTGCGAAAATTGCAAATCAATCCCAGAACAACAGCAAAGGATCTTGTAAAGATGCTGGAGGAAACAGGTACAAAAGTATCTATATCCACAGTAAAACGAGTCCTATACCGACATAACCTGAAAGGCCGCTCAGCAAGGAAGAAGCCACTGCTCCAAAACCACCATAAAAAAAGCCAGACTAC
The DNA here is from genome assembly GCF_964263955.1 of Coregonus lavaretus. NCBI lineage: Eukaryota > Metazoa > Chordata > Actinopteri > Salmoniformes > Salmonidae > Coregonus > Coregonus lavaretus. The sequence continues at coordinate 42,282,439 of NC_140009.1, read as the reverse complement.
GGTTTGCAACTGCACATGGGGACAAAGATCGTACTTTTTGGAGAAATGTCCTCTGGTCTGATGAAACAAAAATAGAACTGTTTGGCCATAATGACCATTGTTATGTTTGGAGGAAAAAGGGGTCTGCTTGCAAGCCGAAGAACACCATCCCAACCGTGAAGCACGGGGGTGGCAGCATCATGCTGTGGGGATGCTTTGCTGCAGGAGGGACTGGTGCACTTCACAAAATAGATGGCATCATGAGGAAGGAAAATTATGTGGATATATTGAAGCAACATCTCAAGACATCAGTCAGGAAGTTAAAGCTTGGTCGCAAATGGGTCTTCCAAATGGACAATGACCCCAAGCATACTTCCAAAGTTGTGGCAAAATGGCTTAAGGACAACAAAGTCAAGATATTGGAGTGGCCATCACAGAGCCCTGAACTCAATCCTATAGAAAATGTGTGGGCAGGACTGAAAAGGCGTGTGCGAGCAAGGAGGCCTACAAACCTGATTCCGTTACACCAGCTCTGTCAGGAGGAATGGGGCAAAATTCACCCAACTTATTGTGGGAAGCTTGTGGAAGACTACCCGAAACATTTGACCCAAGTTAAACAATTTAAAGACAATGCTACCAAATACTAATTGAGTGTATGTAAACTTCTGACCCACTGGGAATTTGATGAAAGAAATAAAAGCTGAAATAAATCATTCTCTCTACTATTATTCTGACATGTCACATTCTTAAAATAAAGTGGTGATCCTAACTAACCTAAGACAGGGAATTTTTACTATGATTAAATGTCAGGAATTGCGAAAAACAGAGTTTAAATGTGTTTGGCTAAGGTATATGTAAACTTCCGACTTCAACTGTATATGTACAGTGCCTGTCGACGGAGCTTCTCCTTGTGTTTCCCCTAGGGGGGTAGTGGGCATTGCCAATGGTGCGGTTTTATAGGCCCTTCTCTTTGCCGCAGAGACAACATTTAGCAGTTTTAAATCACATTTCCTGCAATTCTACACATTTTGCCATGACTTATGCCGTGTTCTTATGCCATCTGAGTGACTCAAACATTATAACAAAATCAACTGGGCATGCCATGACATTTTTGGAATTTTAGATTCTCCCTAACTGTCGAGTTTTAATTTGGGTTATTGTTAGTTCTCAAAGATGATCTTATAAAAATATACACTGAGTGTACAAAACATTAAGAACACCTGGTGTTTTTTATGTTTACACTGAACACGTTTTACCATCCTGAAAATTACTTATTTTGTATCATATTCTTCGGAGTGGTGGGGAAACACTGTAGGCATTCTCTCAACCAGCTTCATGAGGTAGTCACCTGGAGTGTATTTCAATTAACAGGTGTGCCTTCTTAAAAGTTAATTTGTGGAATTTCTTACCTTCTTAATGCGTTTGAGTCAATCAGTTGTGTTGTGACAAGGTAGGGGAGGGGGGGGGGGGGGGGGTATACAGGAGATAGCTCTATTTGGTAAAAGACCAAGTCCATATTATGGTAAGAACAGCTCAAATAAGCAAAGATAAATGAGAGTCCATCATTACTTTAAGACGTGAAGGTCAGTCAATCCGGAAAATGTAAAGAACTTTGAAAGTTTCTTCAAGTGCAGTCGCAAAAAGCATCAAGCGCTATGATGAAACTGGCTCTCATGAGGACCACCACAGGAATGTAAGACCCAGAGTTACTTCTGCTGCAGAGGATAAGTTCATTAGTGTTACCAGCCTCAGAAATTGCAGTCCAAATAAATGCTTCACAGAGTTCAAGTATCAGACACATCTCAACATCAACTGTTCAGAGGAGACTGTGTGAATCAGGCCTTCATGGTTGAATTGCTGCAAAGAAACCACTACTAAATGACACCAATAAGAAGAAGAGAGTTGCTTGGGTCAAGAAACATAAGCAGTGGACATTAGACCGGCGGAAATTTGTCCTTTGGTCTGGAGTCCAAATTTGAGATTTTTGGTTCCAACCACCGTGTCTTTGTGAGACGCGGTGTGGGTGAACGGATGATCTCCGCATGTGTATTTCCCACCGTAAAGCATGGAGGAGGAGGTGTTATGGTGTGGGTGTGCTATGCTGGTGACACTGTCAGTGATTTATTTAAAATTCAAGGCACACTTAACCAGCATGGCTACCACAGCATTCTGCAGCGATAATCCATCCCATCTGGTTTGGGCTTAGTGGGACTATCATTTGTTTTTCAACAGGACAATGACCCAACACACCTCCAGGCTGTGTAAGGGATATTTTACCAAGAAGGAGAGTGATGGAGTGCTGCATCAGATGACCTGGCCTCCACAATCCCCCGACCTCAACCCAATTGAGATGGTTTGGGATGAGTCAGACCGCAGAGTGAAGGAAAAGCAGCCAACAAGTGCTCAGCATATGTGGGAACTCCTTCAAGACTGTTGGAAAAGCATTCCAGGTGAAGCTGGTTGAGAGAATGCCAAGAGTGTGCAAAGCTGTCATCAAGGCAAAATATATTTTGATTTGTTTAACACTTCTTTGGTTACTCCATGATTCCATATGTGTTATTTCATAGTTTTGATGTCTCCACTATTATTCTACAATGTAGAAAATAGTAAAAATAAAGAAAAACCCTTGAATGAGTAGGTGTGTCCAAACTTTTGACTGGTACTGTATGTTCAGTGCATTCTGAAAGTATTCAGACCCCTTGACTTTTTCCACATTTTGTTACGTTAAAGCATTATTCTAAAATTGATTAAATAAATAAAATTCCTCATCAATCTACACACAATACCCCATAATGACAAAGCGAAAACAGGTTTTTAGAATTTTTTTCACTTTTATTAAAAAATAAAAAACTGAAATAGCTTATTTACACATGGATTCAGACCCTTTGCTATGAGACTCGAAATTGAGCTCAGGTGCATCCTGTTTTTCCATGATCATCCTTGAGATGTTTCTACAACTTGATTGGAATCCACCTGTGGTAAATTCAATTGATTGGACATGGAAAGGCACACACCTGTCTATTTAAGGTCCCACAGTTGACAGTGCACGTCAGAGCAAAAACACAGCCTGCTTGGAGTTTGCCAAAAGGCACCTAAAGACTCTCAGACCATGAGAAACAAGATTGTCTGGAGGAAACCTGGCACCATCCCTACGGTGAAGAATGGGGGTGGCAGCATCATGCAGTGGGGATATTTTTTATTTTTCAGCGGCAGTGACTGGGAGACTAGTCAGGATCGAGGGAAAGATGAACGGCGCAAAGTACAGAGCTCCTTAATGAAAACCTGCTCCAGAGCGCTCAGGACCTCAGACTGGGGTGAAGGTTCACCTTCCAACAGCCCTAAGAACACATCCAAGACAACACAGGAGTGGCTTCGGGACAAGTCTCTGAATGTCCTTGAGTGGCCCAGCCAAAATGTCTGTAGAGACCTGAAAATAGCTGTGCAGTGACGCTCCCCATCCAACCTGACAGAGCTTGAGAGGATCTGCAGAGAAGAATGGTAGAAATGTCCCAAATACAGGTGTGCCAAACTTGTAGCGTCATACCCAAGAAGACTCAAGGCTGTAATCACTGCCAAAGGTGCAACAAAGTACTGAGTAAAGGGTCTGAATACTTATGTAAATGTGATAATTCAGTTTTTAAATGTTTATACATTTGCAAAAATGTCTAAAAACCAGTTTTTGCTTTGTCATTATGGGGTATTGTGTATAGATTAATGAGGGAAAAAACACACAATTTAATCCATTTTAGAATAAGGCTGTAACATAACAACATGTGGAAAAAGTAAAGGGATCTGAATACTTTCCGAATGCACTGTTTGTCAGATGTATCTCCGATGTAAGTTGTTTTGCTAGGATCCCAAGTTGTTCCTGACCATGTCACCTGACCAGGAAAGACTCTGAACCCTAGTTTTAGCCTTTAGGGTTCTAGTGGATTTCCAGGTCAGGTAGGTCATGTGGTCAGGAAAAACTGTGTATGTGTATGTCATTTATGTCCTATGTAGGCTACACACTGCACTAAGACAGGTCTAAGTCCCCTCTCCTCTTCTCTATCCCCCCTCAGATCACCCTGATGGGCACGCCCATCCTGCGGCAGGAGAACGCATTGCACTCCAGCGACGTGGCCATGTTCGAGGGCCACCCGTGCAGCCGGGAGCCCTGCCACAACGGGGGTCGCTGCAACCCCCTGCTTGAGAGCTACGAGTGTGTGTGCCTCCACGGCTTCACAGGCACACATTGTCAGAACAGTGAGTGAACAATGATCCTGAATTCAATGCAACGTGTATGTTGGTGTAATATTAATGTCACGCAAGTCTTACAATGTTTCCCTTTGAAGGTTAGAGTTACCCCTCTGTTTCATCATTCTCACCCGTTCGCACACGTTAACACACACACACACACTAACTACACACACGTATACTTTACCAAACCCATTAACCTTGGCCGTATGCCCTACTCTCCCTTTTACTTTAATTAAAACCATAAGCGCATGAACGCTCATCCCAATTCATCACCATCCACTGCCTTGACTCCAATTAAAGGAGCCATGTTTCCTATTGATTCATGTGATCTCATCCAATGTTCCTCCTCCTCTTCCTCGCAGCCATCTTTGAGAAGTCCGCCGGGGAGACGGAGTCCATTGCCTTTGACGGCCTGACGTTTATTGAGTACCACAACGCCGTCACCAAGAGGTAAGGGAGAGGCCATCTTGTCCTTCGATGCTAATGACCTTCGATGCTAATGCTAATTATTTTATGCGAAATGGTCTCCCATGCTAACGCAAACCGGTAGTAGAGAAATGGCTAATGGCCTCCACGTTCGTATTCCACTGCAGTAAGTGGTGGTGACAGGGTTGATTATTCCAGGTCCATTAGGGGCTTCGGAGTTAGCCGGGCATTAGCTAATAGCTCAACCACTTCCCATACGCTGTTTCTCTGGTCTTGACTGAATTTCGCTAATTAGCGGATTGGCTAACAATTACAGCAATGCCCCGAGCGCCCCCCTTGCTTGCTGTACACCACAGCGGAATGAGCCGACACACACACATACACACACACTCTGAATTGACACACACACCATGCATTCCACAACAACCATAGCATCCCTCTCTATACTTGGATTTAATTTAAGCTTATTTTAGAAATACAGAATGCGTGACTGTGTCCCCTCAAAATAGCGGATCTAAAGTGTTGATTTCCATTTAAACACACGCTAGCTATACCAGGAGAAGCTGGATGATGTAAGTGTAAATGGTTTCAATACAAGGTGTGAAAGGGAGAAAAACGTATCCTGCCTTCCAGGCTACCGCAGATACATTTTATCCTCTTCCATCCATCTAAGTCTTCCATGCTGGCTCAAACGCCCGCAGGTTGGCATGCATTAAATCTTTGTGATGATGAACCTGAAAAGACATAAGGCTCCCCATCCAGATCCATTACAAGTCTTCCCACAACACAACACTTGAGGGTGTGAAAATGTAGAAACAGACAGTGAATTTGTGGTCTTATGAACACACACACAAAGAGCACATGTGCATGCACACACATACACACACACACAGGGAAACTCTAAGAGACAATTGTAGGATATGTCTGTATCTTCTGTCTGTTGTCCTGGTTGAGCCTGTCAGATATATGTGCTGCCGTCCATCTGTCTGTCCACTTCTGTCTCATATGAGTGTCCCTTGTCTGTCTTTCTGATGCACTCAAGCCAACTGACCAATGAGATTCCGGAGTAAGTAGACTTAAAGAAATGCAGAACCTTCACAGGTTCAGTCAAAGCCAAACTAACCCAACGATAAATACATTACGATAGTTAACACAAAGTAATAGATTATATATTTATTTTCTCCTATATCATCTTCATCATCTTCACCTGTGCAGATAGCTATCATGTGTATTATATTTAAATAGGCCTACAGCACATTCAAACTCCATGCCCATAATTTGATTTTGACCGGGCTTTTCTCTTTACTCATTAAAATAGACTGGACTATGACTAGCCAAATGCACGCATGACTGCATGTGTACCAGAAGCATTGTGTTCAAACCCATAGCAAAGAGTAAAAGAAGGTGCTATATTGTATGCATGGTTGTAACTGCTTTCCCCAGAACCAGAAATATATCCACGCATCTTAAATTGGATGGTATTAGCTGTCATGTTGAAATTAATGAGACCCCTTCTTAACCCTTTACACTCGTACCCAGATACGGGTTGAAAATGGCAGATTTGGGCACTGATAAGGGCCGAAATTGGAACGCAGTCGCTGTACAGTAAAATGCTATAAATTACGTCAATGCTCAGGCTCTGCACTTCACAGCGCTGTATGTTTTTTTTGCCTGATAGCCATTCTGAACATGAGCATCGCAAGCAACAATAAAGTGCTCCCATCCCTGCCGCTAATTGGGCAAATTGAGCAAATTTGTAGTTGTCTGAGTGAGGAAAATGCTGTAAATTAAGAGGACTCGATGTACTTTGAAGAAGTTGAGACGTTGAGGATTATAATAAATACCACTTTGATGTCACACAAGCAAGCCAAACACCTGTAAGTCAAAATGTGCACATTTCTATATCATAAAACTCATGTCATATACAGTGTCAACGTTTAGGATCACTATGTTTGATGAACAGTTACAGGATGGCATGGCGTCATACCCTGGGTTGTTCTGAACAGAATGAGCCTATATTTGTTTATTGTGAGAAGATTTGCCACGGAACATGCACCTGAATGCACGCATTACTTCTTTCTATGCGCACCAAAATTACGATCTGTTTCTCTGAATTACCCTGTGAAAGCCTAACACTGTAAGATCATATTTTATAACTTAACTAGTCATGTTGTCAATAGAACAAGCTGTCAAATGATGCCCACCTGACCCAGAATGCGATTTACAGTGCATTCGGAAAGTATTCAGACCCCTTCCCATTTCCACATTTTGTTACGTTACAGCCTTATTCTAAAATGGATTTTTTTTAAACTATCTCATCAATCTGCACACAATACCCCATAATGACAAAGCAAAAACAGGTTTAGACATTTTTGCAAAAAAACAACAACCCTGAAATATCTTATTTACATAAGTATTCAGACCCTTTGCTATGAGACTCGAAATTGAGCTCAGGTGCATCCTGTTTCCATGATTTGGAAAAGCACACACCTGTCTATATAAGGTCCCACAGTTGACAGTGCATGTCAGAGCAAAAACCAAACCATGAGGTCGAGGCAATTGTCCGTAGAGCTCCGAGACAGGATTATGTCGAGGCACAGGTCTGGGGAAGGGTACCAAAAAATGTCTGCAGCATTGAAGGTCCCCAAGAACACAGTGGCCTCCATCATTCTTAAATGGAAGAAGTTTGGAACCACCAAGACTCTTCCTAGAGCTGGCCGCCCGGCCAAACTGAGCGATCGGGGGAGAAGGGCCTTGGTCAGGGAGGTGACCAATAACCCAATGGTCACTCTGACAGAGCTTCAGAGTTCTTCTGTGGAGATGGGAGAACCTTCCAGAAGGACAGCCATCTCTCCACCAATCAGGCCTTTATGGTAGAGTGGCCAGACAGAAGCCACTCCTCAGTAAAATGCATATGACAGCCTGCTTGGAGTTTGCCAAAAGGCACCTAAAGGACTCTGACCATGAGAAACAAGATTCTCTGGTCTGATGAAACGAAGATTGAACTCTTTGGCCTGAATGCCAAGCGTCACGTCTGGAGGAAACCTGGCACCATCCCTAAGGTGAAGCATGGTGGTGTCAGCATCATGCTGTGGGGATGTTTTTCAGCAGCAGGGACTGGGAGACTAGTCAGGATGGAGGGAAAGATTAAGTCTCTGAATGTCTTTGAGTGGTTTCAACCAGAGAGACCTGAAAATAGCTGTGCAGCGACGCTCCCCATCCAACCTGACAGAGCTTGAGAGGATCTGCAGAGAAGCATGGGAGAAACTCCCCAAATACAGATGTGCCAAGCTTGTAGCGTCATACCCAAGAAGACTCAAAGCTGTAATCGCTGCCAAAGGTGTTTCAACAAAGTACTGAGTAAAGTACAATAATTTCTAAAAATCTGTTTTTGCTTTGTCATCATGGGGTATTTTGTGTAGATTGATGAGGGAAAACAACAATTTAATCAATTTTAGCGTGACAAAATATGGAAAAAGTCAAGGGGCCTGAATACTTTCCGAATGGGCCATTTTTGGATTGCATGAACATTAACAGTAATCGTGTGACGGCGGGGATGCAGGGTTGTGTTCCGAACAAGTGTGCTTGCTCTAGTTCCTCAACTGCACAGCTAGGAGAGCTCAAATAAGTACCTTATAGTTGAAGACTCTTCTTTGAGTCATAAAAGTGCATTGAAATGACTTAGGAACTGTGGACACTTGGAGAGGTGACACCAGTTAGCCCTCTCACTCAAACCCTTGTAATTAGTTTTTTGTCATATGTTGCACCTACCCTACATTTTCCATGAATATTCTTATCGTGTTACTGAATGTATCTAGAGTATTTTCTGGTGAAAAGAACAGTAAATGTAAAATGCACATAAAATCAACAGTGTAATGTTTGGATTCAGTCTTGTGAACTGATTTCCCATAATCTCCAAACTGTACCATGCTTTTGCATTTCATATTTCTTCTGTAAGAAACATTTCAATTTAGCCCTGTCCATATAGGCAATTCCCACAAGTGTAAAGGGTTAACTGCAAGATAGTGGACCAAAAAATTCCCCCTTCCTCAGTTTTGCTGCCAGTCCCCCATCTTTTACTTCACCGCCGCCTCTAGGGCAACACTTAGATCATACTTTGTTGTTAGTTTCCTTTGCTGGCATTAGCTTGGTAAGTAACCTCTTAAAATAATTTCTAAGCAGGGAAGTTGGATTTAGGTTGAATTATGCAGAGCAGATTCACCAGAGAATTCGATATCCACATTTAAGCCCCTGTCATTTCACTTAGTTCAATCTGTAACTGCAATTATGAATATTTATCGAGTCGGATGCGGAGAAAAAGGACGTCTGACATGTTAATCAAAGAGTTGTTTCCTCTTTTAAAAATAATTTAAAAGAAAGACCTCAAATTGAGGCATCTTTCAGACCAGCCCTAACTATGTGGCAGCGGGTATCAATATGCGTTAGGGCAGCGTTTCCCAAATTAAAATGATCAAAGCTTTATGATTAGTTGATTATCAGCTTTGTAGTGCTATGCAAAAAACTAAACGTGCACCCTTTGGGGTCCCGAGAACTGAGTTTGGAAAACCCTGCGTTAGGGTGACAATCATGGTCCTTCGAGCCGGACTGGCCAGAGGAGCTTTAATAGTTGTCACTTCCTGTAAAGAGCGAGGGGCGCGATTATGGTCCAAACCAGAACTAGCCAGCCCAATCTCTCTGAGCGAGTGTCATCGATTCAACATGATCTGGTGTTGAACAGAGATTAATAAATAAATTAAGTAATTGATTAATTAATTCCTCAGAGGAACGTTATAGCAAAGTTATTACAACACACAGACCACCACTGTATCACCATGGGCTAATGTTGCTTTTACTATTTACAGTAGCCTAGATCAGTCTTCATTCCTCTTCTGAAAGCTTGGGTCAATTTCCTCACGCCCCATTATTGGAGCGACCAATCATATAGGGCCCTGTCTCTGGTAATACAATATTTGACCCCATTTTTGTTGATTACCCAATTTTTCTCATTCGGTGCTTCCTTCACTCAAGGAAGTTGATAATGGCCACCACACACACACATAGCACTGTCATCAGACTCAGTAATAGTAGTGGAAAATGTTATTATCCCCAAGGGAAAAATGGTTTAGCAAATTAATCATAAAAAAATCTTTACATTGTTGCCCAACCCTCCCCTTAAGAGTCCCAGTGGTGGAGTGGTTGTCGTCATCCTCTGAGGACCTCATTGTGTTGCTTCGCTGCTCCTGGACCATGATCACAGTGGGGCTACAGTGTCTCTGATCAAATTGTATTGGTCGCATACACGTTTAGCAGATGTTATTGTGGGTGTAGCAAAATGCTTCTGTTCCTAGCTCCAACAGTTCAGTAATATCTAACAATACACACCCATTTAAAAGTAAAAGAATGAAATTAAGAAATATATAAATATTTGGACGAGCAATGTCGGAGTCCGGAGTACATAAAAACGGAAATACTGAAATATCACATCTCCAGAAGTCCACTCCACCCGGGCCCTTACCTCCTCCCTGTAGACTGTCTCGTCGTTGTTGGTATCAGGCCTACCACTGTTATGTCGTCTGCAAACTTGATTGTTGAGTTGGAGTTGTGCGTGGCCACGCAGTCATGGGTAAATAGGGAGTACAGAAGGGGTCTGAGCACGCACCTTTGTGGGGCCCACGTGTTGAGGTTCAGCGTAGTGGAGGTGCTGTTGCCTACCTTCACCACCTGGGGGGGCTGGCCCGTCAGGAAGTCCAGGACCCTGTTGCACAGGGCGGGGTTCAGACCCAGGGCCCCGAACTTAATGATGAGCATGGAGGGTACTATGGTGTTGAAGGCTGAGCTGTAGTCAATGAACAGTTTTCCTACATTCAGTAGGTATTCCTCTTGTGCAGATGGGATAGGTCAGTGTGTAGTGCGATGGCGATTGCATCATCCGTGGATCTATTGGGGTGGTAAGCATATTGTAGTGGGTCTAGGCTGTCGGGTAAGGTGGAGCTGATATGATCCTTAACTAGCCTCTCAAAGCACTTCATGATGACAGAAGTGAGTGCTACGGGGCGATAGGCATTTAGTTCAGTTACCTTCGCTTTTGTGGGTACAGAAACAATGGTGGACATCTTGAAGCAAGTGGGGACAGCAGACTGGGATAGGAAGAGATTGAATATGTCCGTAAACACTCCAGCCAGCTGGTCTGCGCATGCTCTGAGGACGCTGCTCGGGATGCCGTCTGGGCCGGCAGCCTTTTGAGGGTTAACGCGCTGTCCGCGATGTGGCTGGTTTTCCCTTTATAATCCGTGATTGTATGGAGTCCCTGCCACATACGTCTCATGTCAGAGCCGTTGAATTGCGAATCCACTTTGTCTCTGTACTGATGTTTTGCCTGTTTGATTGCCTTACGTAGGGCATACCTGGACTGTTTGTATTCGATCATATTCCCAGTCACCTTGCCGTGGTTAAATGCGGTGGTTCGCGCTTTCAGTTTTGCGTGAATGCTGCCATCTATCCACGGTTTGGATTGGTTTTATCGTCACAGTGGGAACAACATCCCCTATACACTGCTTGATTAACTCAGTCACTGTGTCAGTGTATACAGTTGAAGTCGGACGTTTACATACACTTAGGTTGGAGTCATTAAAACTCGTTTTTCAACCACTCCACACATTTCTTGTTAACAAACTATAGTTTTTGGCAAGTTGGTTAGGACATCTATTTTGTGTATGACACAAGTACTTTTTCCAACAATTGTTTACAGACAGATTATTTCACTTATAATTCACAGTATCACAATTCCAGTTGGTCAGAAGATTACATACACTAAGTTGACTGTGCCTTTAAACAGCTTGGAAAATTCCAGAAAATGATGTCATGGCTTTAGAAGCTTCTGATAGGCTAATTGACATCATTTGAGTCAATTGGAGGTGTACCTGTGGATGTATTTCAAGGCCTACCTTCAAACTCAGTGCCTCTTCGCTTAACATCATGGGAAAATCAAATGAAATCAGCCAAGACCTCAGAAAAAAATGGTAGACCTCCACAAATCTGGTTCATCCTTGGGAGCAATTTCCAAACGCCCGAAGGTACCACGTTCATCTGTACAAACAATAGTACGCAAGTATAAACACCATGGGACCACACAGCCGTCATACCGCTCAGGAAGGAGACGCGTTCTGTCTCCTAGAGATTAACGTAATTTGGTGCAAAAAGTACAAATCAATCCCAGAACAACAGCAAAGGACCTTGTGAAGATGCTGGAGGAAACGGGTACAAAAGTATCTATATCCACAGTAGAACGAGTCCTATATCGACATAACCTGAAAGGCCGCTCAGCAAGGAAGAAGCCACTGCTCCAAAACCACCATAAAAAAGCCAGACTACGGTTTGCAACTGCACATGGGGACAAAGATTGTACTTTTTGGAGAAATGTCCTCTGGTCTGATGAAACAAAAATAAAACTGTTTGGCCATAATGACCATCGTTATGTTTGGAGGAAAAAGGGGGTTGCTTGCAAGCCGAAGAACACCATCCCAACCGTGAAGCACGGGGGTGGCAGCATCATGCTGTGGGGGTGCTTTGCTGCAGTAGGGACTGGTGCACTTCACAAAATAGATGGCATCATAAGGAAGGAAAATTATGTGGATATATTGAAGCAACATCTCAAGACATCAGTTAGGAAGTTAAAGCTTGGTCGCAATGGGTCTTCCAAATGGACAATGACCCCAAGCATACTTCCAAAGTTGTGGCAAAATGTTTCAAGGACAACAAAGTCAAGGTATTGGAGTGGCCATCACAAAGCCCTGACCTCAATCCTATAGGAAATGTGTGGGCAGAACTGAAAAAACGTGTGCGAGCAAGGAGGCCTACAAACCTGACTCAGTTACACCAGCTCTGTCAGGGGGAATGGGCCAAAAGTCACCCAACTTATTGTGGGAAGCTTGTGGAAGGCTACCCGAAACATTTGACCCAAGTTAAACAATTTAAAGGCAATGCTACCAAATACTAATTGAGTGTATGTAAACTTCTGACCCACTGGGAATATGATTAAATAAATAAAAGATGAAATAAATCATTCTCTCTATTATTATTCTGACATTTCACATTCTTAAAATAAAGTGATGATCCTAACTGACCTAAGACAGGGATTTTTTACTAGGATTAAATGTCAGGAATTGTGAAAAACGGAGTTTAAATGTATTTGGCGAAGGTGTATGTAAACTTCCGGCTTCAACTTTACGTCAATGTTATTCTCAGAGGCAACCCGGAACATGTCCCAGTCCATGTGATCAAAACAGTCTTGAAGCATGGATTTTGATTGGTCAGGCCAGCATTGAATAAAATACTGTCATAATCTGATTTGCCGAAGGGAGGTCGGGGGAGGGCCTTGTAGCCATCCCGGAAGGGAGAGTAACAATGGTCGAGAGTTTTTGAATCGCGAGTACTGCAGGCAATGTGTTGATAGAACTTCGTTAGCATTTTCCTCAGATTTGCTTTATTGAAGTCCCCAGCTAAAATAAATGTCCCCCAGGATATGCAGTTTCCACTTTGCACAAGGTCCAGTGTAGTTTCTTGAGAGCTGTCATGGTATCGGCTTGAGGTGGAATATACACGGCTGTGACGATAACCGAAGAAAATTCTCTAAGGAGGTAATGCGGTCGGCATTTGATTGTGAGGTATTCTAGGTCGGGTGAACAAAAGGACTTGAGTTCCTGTACATTCCCACAATCACACCATGAGTAGTTAATCATGAAACATACACCTCCGCCTTTCTTCTTCCCGGAGAGCTCTTTATTCCTATTAGCATAATGTACTGAAAACCCAGCTGGCTGTATGGACGGGGACAGTATATCCGGAGAGAGCCATGATTCCGTGATCACAGTAACGGCTCCAGACCAAAACTCATAATGTGTTCTATTTCCTATGTTCATACTACCTAGAATGTAGTAATGCAGGGTTCTTCAATTCCGGTCCTGGAGGGCCGAAACACCTCTGTTTTTCATCCTCCTTCTAATCAGGGGCTAATTCAGACCTGGGACACCAGGTGAGTGCAATTAACTACCAGGTAGAAATAAAAAACAGAAGTGTTTCGGCCCTCCAGGACCGGAATTGAAGAACCCTGTAGTAATGCATTGGGTAGTATGCTAGTATGGACCATGGAAGGTGGCTAGCCATGCTTTCCTATCTCTCAAGCAACAACTTACTCTGTTCAACATCTCCTTGATCACTGAGGCTCTTGTCTATGCCGGACGATGCTGTACAATACGTCACCCTGTAAGGTTCCTCGCGGGTCCTCCTTCTGCCTCCCTTCTTCCGCTTATTGCATGCCCTTCCATTCTCTCCCCTGCTCCCTTAAAGTCCTGAGTCACTGGAGAACCCGTCGGAACAGAGGTGAGTGTCCCCGAGACTGTTGCCAGCGCTGTCCATCCAATCGCTAGCATGCTGCCTCCCCATCCATCCGTACCACACCCCGTCATAACCACCCGAAAGTCGCAGCCTAACTTCTCCCTACTCAAGGGTCAGAAAGTACCCCATAGAAACAGTATTGGAGAGCCACACTTCAATACTCTGGGCCCATTTAGAGAAGTATTATAGGGCCACACTACTCTGTACACTGGGCCCCATAGAGAAATTATTGGAGGGCCAAATTTCTCTATATACTGGGCCACGTATAGAGACAGTATTATAGGGCTCCACTTAGTTATTTGTTTATCTGGATCCCCATAAGCTGTTGTAATCACACCCAGGGTCTATTAAGACAGCATAGCTCAGTCCCCAATCATCTCCAGCACTAGCAGCCAAAAGAACCATCCAGCCTTGCAATCTCTATGCAATGTTCTCCATACAAGCTTAGCAATGTTCTGTTTACTACTCCCACCTAGAGGCAATGGGGTGTACAGCACTTTTTTGTACACAAAGAAGATAACACAAATCCATAATATGGATCTATTAATTATTAATACAAATCCAGTAAGTAAGCCCCAAAGTAAGACAACTTGGTTGCATTTTAAATAATGTACACTGCCTTGTTTCACATACTATTCTTAATTCAATTCAATTCAAACTGTGTCCCTTCGTGGAAATGTATTATGCAGCCAGGAGTCCAAGACATAATAACACTAGTCAGTATAGTATAAATACAGTATAGTATATCCTTAGTCTAATGACCTTGACCTTATTATTCCTGAAAATCCATCCTGTTGAGGATTTATTGAACCTCATACCCAGGCTGTTGCGTACAGGAGTCTGGTGCATAGCACTATGGCTTTGTCTAAAATGGCACCCTATTTCCTATATATTGGGGCCCGCATAAGTCTCTGTTCAAAGTAGTGCACTTTATAGGGAATAGGGTGCAATTTCAGACACCGCTTATGATTTATTTGGGGCAAGTATTGTATGTGTTTTTCTACTGACCGTTTGTGTCCAAAGGATTTCTATGACACTAAATTCATTAGTCACTCATTAGCATTTGTGCTTCAGTGAATTGAATTGGTGTGCTTTGGAAATCTCAAATCCAAACGTAGTTGCAGTGTAGAAAGAGACACATCCAATTCAACTTAGCACTCCTTCCTCTCTGCTGGGTCGAATACTGAACATGCGTCAACTTCGGTTAGCCATACCTGAACAGAAACTAAATTAAAAGCCTTCAAATAATTATTCAGTTTAAACAATCAGTTCAATATCTTCACCACCGTTAGTTAATTTATTTAAAGTGGACCGATTTATACGTAGTCAACTGTCATTTTCTCTTTTCTCCTCTCCTCCTGTCCTTTGTGTGTAACCCCCTGTGCTCCCATGAGATTCTGTCTGTTTGCTGTGCTGACTCGTGTCGTATACGTATCATGTCTGTCTCGTGTGATCTGTGTTGTGTTGTGTTCTGTGTTGTCTGCTCTCTGTTCACTGTGTGCTTTGCCTGTGTTTGTGATTTTTTTTTAAATGTATGATCCTTTTGAAAACTATGAAAGTAGTTGAACCTTGTCGACTTCACAGTACATTACAGTGATACCGATTGGTGACACACACACACACACACACACAAACACATACACCAAAACAAAGGTATGATTCTCTTGATATCCATCTCTTGAGGGGAACAGTGGAGAACAAAGGAGCTATTGTTTAAAAATAGCATCCCTTCAGGAGTGTTTGTGTTTGAGGTCTGTACCAAATGGAGCTGTGTGCGAGTGCGTGTGTCCGCGTTTGCGTGTGTGTGCATGTGTGCGTACATGGATGTGTGCCTGGGTGTACGTATGCCTTTGGGTGTGGGGGGGCATGCATGAATGTGTGTGTGTGCATGAACGTGTTCACGCATGTGTGTGAGCGTGTGCAAACCACCACACCAGCTCCAGTAAGGCTCTGAGCAGCAGCCCCACTCTCCCAGAGCAGAGACAGCAGTGACAGTGACATGCAGTGCTCCCCATTCGAAGGCCCAGGATGTCCCAGAGTCTCCACCCCTCTCCCCGCCACCCCTCTCCCCAGCTCCCTGACTCCCCCGTAGCACTGGCAGTCCAGAGACTGAGATCAAACAGCACATCAGACAGCTTGCTACGAACCCCCCAGCCTCCTGCCCCAGTCCCCCGCCTCAACCACCACCACCTAACAGGAAGAACAGAGTTGAGCTACTGCACAGTAAGCCCAGGAGAGAGAGAGCGAGAGAGAGATACACAGGATGGAGTGGAGACATCATTGCTGTCTTTACGTAATCTTCCTTCCACTGTCGTCTTCTCTGCCTCATAAGCAGCGCTGGCTGAAAGGACCTGAGAGGTTTCTCACCATGACCCTCTCAAGTGCTTTCAGATCAGTTGTCATGAAGGAAGCTAGACAAGGAATTAGGAAGCAAGTGAAGTGTATTGGGGCACAGCCATCACTGGCCACAATTTAGAATGCAGCCCGTCACTATCAACCTTGAATCACTTCTCTGGGGTTCATACGTACAAGCAACACAGCCAGTATGCAAACGTGGACTACTTCACAGTTCACAATCACCTCACTTCCTCTGCACTTCACTAACATAAGTCATTCTAACTTTCCTCCTTCCTCCCCCTGCCCTGCAGTGAGAAGTCCCTGCTGGTGAACAAATTTGAGCTGAGCATCAAGACGGAGGCAACACAGGGCCTGGTGCTGTGGAGCGGTAAGGGCGTGGAGCGCTCGGACTATATCGCCCTGGCCATTGTGGATGGCCGCGTGCAGATGACCTATGACCTGGGCTCCAAGCCTGTGGTGCTTCGCTCGACGGTGCGCGTCGACACTAACCGTTGGATCCGCATCAAGGCTAGCAGGTAAGGCGACGGCTAACGTGACCTTGAACAGGAGCAGTCCACCTACAGCGTAGGATAGCCTGTATTTGTGATATTTTTTTCCTGTGTAAATCCTAACTTCAACTTGACTAACTTTGACTTAGTTAGGTTAGGATTTACCCCTAACTGAATATTTATATTAGTGATAATTTTGTGATAGAAAATGACCAAACAATGGAAAGGAAGTCCTGAAATGTTAAACATAATGTTCAGCATACAGAGTGTGTGGTTTTCATATTTGCCTTCAATTTCAGTCCGCTTGTAAGCAAATCGATAAAATAGTTTTGGGTTATCTTTCATGCCAAAGCATTTAAATGTGGGGTTATGAGTGTTATATCTCATGCTTTAAACCCGCATCATCCTACGACATAAGTTCTTACTTACCACATAGTGAAGACTTGATTCATTTAAATCCATGGAGGTTGGTCTCTGTCATTTTGGCTCAGTGGGATTGACAACGATGCCTCCAACAGACTGTTGGGTGACTGGCTGCATCTGAAATCGCACCCTATTCCCTATATAATGCATTACTTTTGTCCGCGGCTCATACAGGCTCTGATCAAAAGTAGTGCAAGTAATAGGGAATAGGGTGCCATTTCGGACGCACCCACTCTCTCCCCCTTCGCTCAATCAACTGCTTAGCACATAGTCATCAGAGCAGTGAAGACTTGATTTCTCTACGTTTTTACTACAAGCCAGTTGAAGTGAAATTGACGATGATGTACCAGAAAGTCTGTAAACAACTCCCTCTTTCTCTCCCTATCTCCCCCTTCTCCCTCTACCTTCCCCCTTTCTCTTTCTCTCCCCTCTTTCTCCCTCCCCTCCCTCCCCCCCTTCCTCCTCGCCCTCTCTCAGAGCACTTAGGGACGGCTCTCTCCAGGTGGGTAACGAGGCAGCGGTCACGGGATCGTCGCCCCTGGCAGCCACTCAGCTGGACACAGACGGAGCTCTCTGGTTGGGTAGGTAGACTAATGAGCTCGCAACAGGTCTTATGGTTTACACACAGTGAGACACACACACACAGATGTACAAACATACACACACACACAAACACAGATGGAGACACATGCAGACACACGATAGACAGACAGACAAGTCCTCCATATATCAATCGGTCAGACACTAAAATGCTGTTTTTAGAAACAGCAAGTGAGGAAACCTCTGATAGTGTAAAGGACAACACATAGGGTTAACCTGAAATCTGACTCACATAGTACATTTCCAGCTGTAACGATGGTAGAAGTGTGCCAGAAATGAGGAATGCACTCACTCTGCATTGCAATTGCTGGCATGAAAATAATTGGTCAGAAATGTAAGATGACTGTCTGGAAAAAGTGTCCAACTCTATTCAGGTATTGATTTGAGAAATGAAAGGCTATTTGACTAAACTCAAAAGTTTTCTGCTCTCTGGAATTTGAAATGACCAAAGTCTGCCTATTATCTTTTAAAGTTCCATTTGACATGAACTTCGCTCAGAGAAATTGCTTTTGAAGGAGTGCACGCGGATAGATAGAACATTCTGGGGAAATGGCACTGGTAGAAAAAAATTACCTTCAAATGCATGTGGTCGTGCAAGGTGTTGGGAAGGTGTGTGGGGGGGTTTGAGCTAGAAGAACCAGCAGTTAGAAGGACACATGACACACACACACGATCTCTCTCTTTCTCACACAACTCGGCGCAGCAGATTAAACAAGGACAAAAGCAGGAGAGAGGGAAAGAGATATAGACAAAGAGGGTGTGAAAGTGTTTGATAGAGAATGAGAGACAGAAAACGAGAGAGAAAGAGTAATACAGGTGAAATATCAGAAGACTGGCTCCCCTTTGAGCGAAGGAGAGAGGTGATTTCCAGTGACTGTACTGCTAGAGCAGGCCTCCAGAGAGGACCACCTGTTTGATGTGCTGTTCTTTCCTGTTCACCAGAGCTACATGTCTCTTCCTCTTCATCTACTGCCAGTGTCAACATCACACAGTACTTTACAGCAGTTAGTTACCCTTTGTGGCAGGACACAGGCTGCTTTGTGGGAGATGCAAGGATGTGACCTCTATATGTGGGTGTGTGGTGGTGCGTGTGTATGTGCATGCATTTGTTGTGTGTCTGTCCATGCACCTCAGACACTGAGTTCTAAACCGCCCTCTTTCTCTCCCCCCTCTTTCTCTCCCCCTCTCTTTCTCTCCCCCTCTCTTTCTCTCCCCCTCTCTTTCTCTCCCCCTCTCTTTCTCTCCCCCCTCTTTCTCTCCCCCTCTCTTTCTCTCCAGGTGGCTTGGAGGAGTTGGCGGTGGCCCGCAGGCTGCCTAAGGCCTACAGCACGGGCTTTGTAGGCTGTGTAAAGGACGTGGTGGTGGACGGCATGGAGCTCCACCTGGTGGAGGACGCCCTCAACAGCCCCAAAATATTACACTGTTCCGCCGCTGCGGCCCAGAAATAGCCTGGCTAAACCACTCCCTTCATAAACGACATGTCTACTGCTGTAATTAAGTTCTATTTTTGTATAATTTTCATCGCTTTTTATATTGGAAAAAAATAATACATTGTTTTAATTTGTTTTATTTTGTTTTTATATACTGTATTTTTGTTATTTTTTTATCTACGCCTCCCGTTCGTTCATTATCCCCCTCCTGAAAGGCCAGTGTAAATACCGTATGTATATGCGTACATTTGTGTTGCATCGCAAGACAAGCGAAAGTTGTATTAATTGTATTTGTTATTTTAAAACAAACGTGATCAAAACCTCCCTATCGCTCATTACTTGAACACTGGTGACCCACATTGGTGCTGTCTATTATTGCCTTGTCTTGGTGTCATATCAAACACTACCACCCAACACAGCCTATAGACATAACCCTAACTATACATACAAACATTCCCCTGCGAGGCAAATGCAGTAGAGACATACTGCAGTTACCTGGGTCATGTTCATTAGAGCACACTGTTACAAAACGTTTGACAACATTTTTCAACGAAAACAAGCCTGTCTTATTGGTGTCTAATGAACACAACCCTGGTATCATAGAACCCTCTGCTTGCCCCTGATAGGACACAAGGGTATTCCATATCAGTAAATCTGTTAAGAATGAGTTTCGGAAACCGCTTGATCAAAATCTTCAAACTCCTCATACAGCGCAAATGCTCTCAGTTGGCTCTGAATCAATGACTGAGTCTCATTTTTGAAATGCCTCGCTATTCGCTTACCCCCCAGAGCCGAACAAATACAAAAGTGCCCTGCATTCCAGAACAACTTTCATATCATAATTCCAAAACATCCATCAATCAAGAAATGTAAATAATAATTTACATAAATACATGTAATAAATATAGAGTATAGAAATACCTGAGACTGTGAATATGTAAGATTGGTTCTCTTCTCATGTATTGTGAATTCTATTTTACAATCAGTAAAGCTAACAATGATCACTAGTTGCATGCAGTTTCTGCTGTGTTGATTTTGTTTTGTTTTAGTTTCTCTGGATCTTTTCATTTTCTGAGGCAAACGTGTCATTTTACTCTCACCTGATTTCACTGAGCAAGAATAACTATTTCATTTGGCGGGGTCCGTATTTGAGAATGGTGCAAAATAACACGTTTTTACCACAACTGGCCTGATGGAGGAGCTGTAAGATAGGGCTAAATAGAGGCCAGACCTAGAGGAAGAGGAGAAATGGGACCCTTAAATGCTCAGTCATGGAATGTTCAGTCATCAATGAAATTCTTCAATCTTTCAAACTTCAGAGTAAAAATTGTTCTCAAATTGAAATGAAAACTGGTTTATACTCTCGCGTTAAAATAGTGGTCCATCTGTTGCTGTTGGAAAGGGGATAATGTGATAAGTTGGGACATAGGGCAGCAAAATGAAAGAAAAAAAATTGCGAACATAATTGCAAATGAAATAAACATACTAATACATGGGTTTGTATTGTCAAGATTAATTCTGTAACGTCCAAAAACTGCAATGACTGACATAAACCCACTCTGTTTTGATATATAAGATACTTGCCAATATTATAAGGCAAAACAAATTATTTTTCTTGGTTGAGTATCAATTCCCCCCCCCCCCCCCCCCGAAACAAAAGAGGCAATTTTGTACAGCACTGCAATTTGTACGTGTAAATTTAGCATTGTGTAAAACTGTAGCGGTTATGTTTTTAGTATTATACACTGGAACCAAGTCTGACTTGTCTGTTCACACACTAATTATGTTCCTATGTCAATTGCGAAGGAAAGGGGAGGGGGAGAGCATTGAAGCTTTTGAGTGAAATCAAGGACTAGTGTCCAAAGCTAAGACCAGGAACCGTGTGTGCGTGTGTACGGTCTACACCACATAATTTCCAGGTTGTATTACTGTTGAATTTGACCTATTCCAGTAGTTGTGCATGAACAATGGGTTCCTGTGTTAATGAAACTCAGAAGTGACACTGGCTCAAGCGTAAGACGGGCACAATCTAATGTTGGGGTGGTTGAAACAGTCTTTGAATTGCCTTAAAACAGGTCACTAGCCCACCGGTTGACAAAGTCGTTGTCCATACTGTTCTGTGCTCTTATTTTAGCCAGCATACTAGCCTCATCATCCCCATCGTGTAAATTAATACATAATAATTATATGAATAATAATGCTCATACAAATCATCGGAGGGCCTAAAAAATGGCGGCCTCTGGCTTTTACAGAAGTTATACTATTTACTGTTTGAATCTATTTTCTATTCCTTATTTATGTCTTCATGTGGATTCCCCCATCGACTGGCCTCTAAACTACTGTTTGATCGAGACGCTCCTGAAGGGCAGTGCACCGAGTAAGAGTGGCATGACCTGACCATTACTAACTTTAATACCTTTGTCTTGTGTTCCTACCACCATGAAATAAAGTGTCAAACAAACAGACCTGACTCTGTCACCTGTATCCGTGGAATTCATCTCCTTCCGTCAAAACAACATAAGGATTGCTTAACGCCTTCATAAGCAATGCATAACGGCATTATAAGCACTACCTAAACATTGATCGACGCTTACTGTACACAGTATGTCAATAACAACATGTATTTTACTCATGCTTATTCAAGTGTTAATGATTCTTAACAAACCTTATGTAGTTTACTCTTGGATGGTTGAATTATGTAAATGTTGAGTTGTCTGTGCAGAATGAACTGCGGCCTTTACAATTCAAACCATAGTTGATTAAGTACTTGTGTACACATTCCAACATACGAGTATCTCCACAGATAACCATGGGTTCAGAACTAATGTAAAGTTGGAATGTCAATATGTGCTTGGGTTAAGAAAATTACAGGCAGGCAGCAATGCCATTCTCATTATTATTCTGAGTTCAACTCAAATGAGCTTTTGGACTGGCATCTGAGTGCAAAGCCTCCAGCCAGCCAGCCGGTGCTAAGCACATTTCAAGATTTGTTATTTATAAACACGCCAGGGAATACAGTTTTAAATTATTATTTTTACAAAGGTCAAAGGGGATTTATGAATTATGCAACAATGCCGGGCCTTCAGTAGATATCCTGAGCAGCAGAGGAGAGGCGGCTAGCCTGGAGATGTGTGGGGGGGGGAAAGCAATTTCATCCATGAGCCTTTCTCATGACATAACTGCAAAAATAAAAACTCACTGGGTTTGATTTCTGCGGTCCAATGTGAAGTAATGATGAAATTATCTGAGCTCGGATGAGAGGGCTCTTTTCTCTTTGGGAGGGGGTTTCTAGCTAGGCCCTGGTCAGCTGCAATAAAGGCTCTATTTTTCTGGCTGTAACAAGGACCTAGCTGTCCTGCTATCAGACTGTGAGTCCCCTTTGTTTATTTTCCTGGGACGTTATTTTGGACCAGAGGACTCTTGAGTCTCAGGGTGAAAAGATCAGCCTGGAACCAATCACATCGGGACAGAGAGCAAGAGGGGACAGGGAGAGAGGGGACACTAGGCAGGGTCTTCTCTTTTTGGTTTTGGCCTGGCTCTATAGGACTGTTCTATGTTGCTGAACACTGAGCTTGAGTCGGTGTACACAGTCACCCCATCCCATGGGCTCTTTTATTGTGTCGACTGCCTACCTAAACCAAACAGTGCATGATTTGAATGGTTCCAGCAACTAGGGTGGATGCTTAACCAGGCCAGCTTAAAGCAGCTTGGTTTGGCTCTGCTCGATTCGGCTCAGTAGTGTAAAAACCTTACGTTTCCTAATTAAATTAGAGTATCCCATCACACCAACTAATGGTCTGGATCTGGATGAACCATTTGTCTGTCTTGTACCTCTCGTTCTCTCCCACCACACACCTTTCGGTCAATGGCAACCTGGATGTCCCATATCAATAAGTCTGCTAATTCCATTGTAGTCTATTTTAGTGGATCTATCAGTTAAACTATGAGTGAAGCACACCAGCACCCCATTTTATGTTTATTCCATGGCCAACCATCCCCCTAGCTACCCCTTATTCCACACTATGCCTTTTATGCCTCATGGTCCCTCAACTTCAGACACGTTGGAACTCTCCATCTTATCTCTATAAACCCACCCTACCTTCACCTATTTTCCCTATGCTGCTTCCTTCACTTGTTATTCTCCTGATTTGATAACATCTAGACTCAGTAACACATTTAAAGGCGCTTACACACAGGCCGCGGTAAATCAAATCAAATTAAACTTTATTTGTCACATGCGCCTGTGATGAGTGTGATAGAAGGAGTCAGTCGCAGGAGGGTAATCACCGAAATCAGAGTTTATTCCGTCATACACAAATAGCGCTGGATAGTGACACACGAAAACAGACACGGGAAACTATCTACCCTGGCAATACACGGTACGGGATACTCCAATAATATACAGGCACAGGGGACATATCTACCCCGGCAATACAAAGTGCGAGTAGCTCCACCGAGCTACACTACTCTCACAAATAACAATCACCCACAAGGACAAGGGGGGCAGAGGGAACACTTATACACAGACTAATGAGGGGATAAGAACCAGGTGTGTGTAATAGACAAGACAAGACAAATGGAATGATGATACATGGAGCGGCAGTGGCTAGTAAGCCGGTGACGACGAACGCCGAAGCCTGCCCGAACAAGGAGGGGAGGCAGCCTCGGCGGAAGTCGTGACAGCGCCGAATACAACAGGTGTAGACCTCACAGTGAAATGCTTACTTACAAGCCCTTAACCAACAATGAAGTTCAAGAAAGAGTTAAGAAAATATTTACCAAATAAACTATTTGATTAATTGTTCAGCACTCTTATGGCTTGGGGGTAGAAGCTGTTAAGAACCCTTTTGGACCTAGACTTGGCGCTCCGGTACCGCTTGCCATGCGGTAGCAGAGGAACAGTCTATGACTTGGGTGACTGGAGTCTTTGACAACTTTTTGGGCCTTCCTCTGACACCGCCTAGTATATAGATCCTGGATGGCAGGAAGCTTGGCCGTGCGCACTACCCTCTTTAGTGCCTTACGGTCAGATGCCGAGCAGTTGCCATACCAGGCGGTGATGCAACCGGTCAGGATGCTCTCAATGGTGCAGCTGTAGAACTTTTTGAGGATCTGGGGACCCATGCCAAATCTTTTCAGTCTCCTGAGGGGGAAAAGGTGTTGTCGTGCCCTCTTCACGACTGTCTTGGTGTGTTTGGACCATGATAGTTCGTTGGTGATGTGGACACCAAGGAACTTGAAACTCTCGACCCGCTCCACTACAGCCCCGTTGATGTTCGGCCCTCCTTTTCTTGTAGTCCACGATTATCTCCTTTGTCTTGCTCACATTGAGGGAGAGGTTGTTGTCCTGGCACCACACTGCCAGGTCTCTGACCTCCTACCTATAGGCTGTCTCATCGTTGTCAGTGATCAGGCCTACCACTGTTGTGTCATCAGCAAACTTAATGATGGTGTTGGAGTCGTGTTTGGCCATGCAGTCGTAGGTGAACAGGGAGTACAGGAGGGGACTAAGCATGCACCCCTGAGGGGCCCCAGTGTTGAGGATCAGCGTGGCAGACGTGTTGTTGCCTACCCTTACCACCTGGGGGCGGCCCGTCAGGAAGTCCAGGATCCAATTGTAGAGGGAGGTGTTTAGTCCCAGGGTCCTTAGTTTAGTGATGAGCTTTGTGGGCACTATGGTGTTGAACGCTGAGCTGTAGTCAACTAACAGCATTCTCACATAGGTGTTACTTTTGTCCAGGTGGGAAAGGGCAGTGTGGAGTGTGATTGAGATTGCAGTCTTCCTGCTTATTTTGGGGTTCAAACTGAATGCAGGGGTAAATGTGCTGTTCACAATTGACAGCAACAACATGGACCTGTTAAATTGACAAGAAGGGTATTGATATAGCTGCGTTTAGGCATGGCTTCCTTGTTTTGAGTCTGTTAAGTATGTTTCTCATTCTGCTGGAGTTAACCTAGTATTTCACATAGGTGTTACTTTTGTCCAGGTGGGAAAGGGCAGTGTGGAGTGTGATTGAGATTGCAGTCTTCCTGCTTATTTTGGGGTTCAAACTGAATGCAGGGGTAAATGTGCTGTTCACAATTGACAGCAACAACATGGACCTGTTAAATTGACAAGAAGGGTATTGATATAGCTGCGTTTAGGCATGGCTTCCTTGTTTTGAGTCTGTTAAGTATGTTTCTCATTCTGCTGGAGTTAACCTAGTATTTTATATTAAACCTACCTTACGCATCCAGTTGTTTCTCCATTTGTAACTCACACACCCAAAATCACAATATGCTGTTTTACATTTTGTGTTATTTGTGCTGGTTTAATTCCTAAAATGGAAAAGCAGAAGAATTTGTTCATTCTCAGATAGTGATAATAGTTAATATGGTGCTCTTCAATGTCCCAGGTTTGTGGCATTGATTAATACTTCAAGTCAGATGTGTTTATGTTATGTACAGTATAAAAGGCATATGTATGCGTTGTTTATTATTTAGATTTCTTTAAAACAATGTAATTTATTGGAGTTCAGGTGTTTGATGTGATTGACTAGGTGAATTCTTGTCAAATAAATATGCTTATTCATTAATGATTATGGATACTGCAATTAGTTAATTTGGCTTTGAATCTGCAACAGAACATGTCAAAAGTTAGTTCTGAATTGCTTTAATATAGCATTGCATTCTGACACTATGAATTGAAATAGATTTCACCTCATTCATATAGTTGGCAGACATTGTAAGGGATTACATTAGACCTCCACTGGCTGAAGGAGAAGAGGATCTGGTAAAATGAGGGTATGTTGCTAATACCGTCTAGGTAGGTAGAGAGCTAGCTAGCTTCTTTGCAAAAAAAAACTAGCCTAGTATTCATGGCACATTGTAAATATCTGACTGCTACTACGATAGTATTCTATACAAGACACAAGACCAAATGCATAAATAAGACCACTTGTAACCACGCCAGCCCAGGACCTCCACACCTGGCTTCTTCACCTGCTGGATCATCTAAGGGGGTGCTGAGGAGTATTTCTGTCAGTAATAAAGCCATTTTGTGGGGGAAAACTCATTCTGATTTTCTGGGCCTGGCTCCACAGTGGATGAGCCTGGCTCCCAAGTGGGTGGGCATATTTAAATTGACTGATTTCCTTATATGAACTGTAACTCAGTAAAATCTTAGAAATTGTTTCATGTTGAGTTTATATTTTTGTTCAGTATATATCAGTGCAAAGCAAATCCATAGATGAGAGAAAGCCCTGTAGCCTCAGACAATTGCATAACCCCATTCCCTGGCAGATTAACCCCTGCTGATAACCACACATCCCGGTGACGTCCATGCAGCTGCAGCCATGGAAGCACTGACTGAGTTGCCTTTCGCTCTGACTGAGGAGCACTCTCTCGCTCTCTTTCTCCGTTTCTACAGTGTCTGTCTCTCCCTGCCTCTCTCTCACCCCTCTGTTTTTCTATTGGCCTCTCTCTTGGTCTCTTCCCCCCTCTTTCCCTTCTCTCTACATCTGTCTATCGTATTTTTTCTCCCTCTGTTTCTGTGCATCTCTCCCTCTCTCCCTCTCTGCAACCTACAGTTTGCGTTCATGCCTAATGGTAAAATGAAGTGGACAGAGGCAGGCAGAAGATTTAAATAGATTTGCCATTATCCTCCTCTGGGAGACAATAGCTGAGCAAAACATTGCATAATGACGTTCATTAATTGCATTGTTGCTATTAATAACACGAAAGGGAGTTCGTGGAGGACTATTTTCTAATCAAGACTTGTGTAATCAGGCATTTCAATACGAAAA
Organism: Coregonus lavaretus; assembly: GCF_964263955.1. Taxonomy (NCBI): domain Eukaryota; kingdom Metazoa; phylum Chordata; class Actinopteri; order Salmoniformes; family Salmonidae; genus Coregonus; species Coregonus lavaretus. The sequence continues at coordinate 42,255,319 of NC_140009.1, read as the reverse complement.
TTGGCAGCATTTAGCATACAGAATGTTCTTTCAACTAGTTACCTTCTCATGAACTGCACTAATATGATGTGAGGTCCCATGTAGTGATAAGTAGGTAATGATTGAGGTGATATAGAACTGGCTTCAACTTGCTTGCCCTCCACTTTTGGTTTTAAAGGCTATATAATATTGAATTCGATTTTATAATGCAGGCAAATGTTTGATAGGCAATAGGCTAGGCCTATACACGCATGCACCAGACACAAGCGCGCTTCTTCACAGTCTGTTCTTCATTGTTCTGCTATTCCACCTGTAAGCGATCTGACATGAACCAAGTGGATATTATGGACACGGTATAATAGAATAAACTACACACTTCAGTCTTTGTTTTAGCCACACCGACCCGTAGTAGAACGAATATCCCTGACTGTGGGCTTTGGAGGCGGGGTATCCGGCGATATTGTCTTTGGAGTTGAACATTGTTCAACAACCGCCCTCCCCAGTACATGCTCTCAAACAGCGACACCGCGAAGCGGTAAAGGGAAGGCTCGCTTTATTTGACTTTCCCTTCACATTCGAGGACAGCTTTCTAAAACTGCTATGACGTCTCGCAGGTAAGACCGGCTTGATCGAAAACAATGGAACGAATCGGGAATAAGCTTTCACCCATTCTAACAGCGTATCTCGATTTATTCCAGGACATGCCGTGTTGGACTTGCAGGTTGACGTTTTGACCCATTAAAACGCACAAATGGTTGCTTCAATTAGCGGTATTTTTGTTGCTTTGTCGGCATCTTGTATTTGTATGACAAAAGTTATTGACTGTAAATTCAGAGTTACAATAATATTGTCATAGACATTTAGATTATAGGCTATTTTACGCTTGTAAGGCTATGGGACATGGCAAAACTCCTGTGCCGTTGAATATAGATTGATATAAAGCGACAACTGTTCATTTGAAAACCAGGAGGGCCTTATTTGCCATAGCACACAAGTTCTCTCTCTCTCTCTCTCTCTCTCTCTCTCTCTCTCTCTCTCTCTCTCTCTCTCTCTCTCTCTCTCTCTCTCTCTCTCTCTCTCTCTCTCTCTCTCTCTCTCTCTCTCTCTCTCTCTCTCTCTCTCTCTCTGTGCTGTGCAGGAAACCACCAGGTTTGGCTTTTGCAGAATGCAAGCTCTGTATTTGTAGTTGGAATGCAACATACTTATTCAAATCTAGGTTGAATTGAGCTGACTATTTGTTGTATTTTCAAACAATAGAATAGGCCACAAATGAATTACACTTTGGTTTGGTTACATCAGAAATACTTGTTGCATTTTTACCTAAATGTGGTTAAAACCTGTTAGAACAAACATTTAATGATTTGTAAACCTAAAACAAGTAACCCCTATTAACTTATTGGGAGGCTACTGTAGACTAGCTTACATGACTGTCATAGTTGACACAGGTGGTTGTTTTACACAGTATTTCTCTATGATGTTTGAGAAACTTAATTAATTAGTCTTCACATTTTACATTTGATATTATTGTTGAACCATTTGAGCACAGCATACTGTTTGGAATTTACAGATAGGCCTACATTTAAATTATGATGTTTTATATGTTTGTTCAATGAGGTATTTCATTCACTGAAATGGTAACTAGACTTTTTGTAATCTGAACAGGACTTTGGTCAATATTACACATTTACAATTAAGTTATCAACTGAAGTGTGTCCCCTCATATCAGGAGGAGATAAAATAGTTTTAGCTCAGTAAATAAGTAATTTTCAAATGTAGCCTAGTGTCAGTTGCCTCATAAGCAAATACAAAAATAATCAGAATGGGGTTTAGGTAGGCCTATGCTATCCATGATTTGTTTTAGGCAGGCATAACCACATCAAAGTTTCCAAACGGGATGGCCACTGTAGAAGTAAAGCTGTGCGAACAAATTAATGGATGTTAGATAACAACAATGTTGTTTAGCAATGCAGTCCTTGTGAGAACACACAAAGGCATTTATTTCTGTTCCTTGAGAACAAAGTGGTGTAATTCATCCATGTCGCAGTTTGGCAAAAATAACAGCTTTGCATCATTAATACTGGCTGGATGTGGCGTTAGTCTCCTTGCATCAAAAAGGACTTGTTGTGAAATTAGCTAAACATCTTGGCTCGTTCCCCGAGAACGTTCTAACATGTATTTTTAGGTTCTCAGCGAGTTTATGTCAAGCCTTCACTATGGACAAACGATAGCCTACATGTAGTTTCATGCTTGGGAGACATTATGATAATATGACGTTGGATTTAGTTTTTCATGCGTGGCTTCCCCACCAAAGTAATGGTAGGCGAAACACTAGTAGTATTTCATTGGAGTTTGTTGATTAAAGGGTTGTCACGATACCAGTATCACAATACTATGAAACTTTATTTTCCATGGCTAAGAAAGGAAAACACAAAGCAGACCAATCGCTTTAGTCCTTTATAGCTTGGAAAATAAGAACATGTGACTGACATTAGGACTGTTTGTCAATAAATTAAGTGTGCCTTATGTTTTGTTTTAATACCATGATATTTCTGAGTATCACAATGCTGGGATGGTGACAACCTAGTTGGTTAGTGGGTGTTTGTTTCCATCTTTTGTTATCTGTTCTGTTTAGTCTGTGGTTCAGTACTTCCTGCTCCTGTGAGCCACAGGGGAACAGTTTCTGACACATTCATCTGAACAATAGTCTGGGTGCCATCTTGGAAAGACCGTCTGCTTCTGAACTTACTATTTAGCAGTCAAACATTTGAGTCCGTTAGTTTTTACTTCAGATCAACCAATAATTAATAGTTAGCGTGTTCCGCCTTTATTGCCTTTTATCATCAAATGCAAAGTAGTTCATAACTATTAGTGACTATTAGTGACAGTTCAATGAAGGGCATTGTTTTGAGTAAAGCGCATCCAAAACGTTCTAAAATCGGTGCTGAATATAATGCTGCTCCTGAGTGCTTCATTCCCTGCACCAAAATTCACAACATTTCGACAACCGTGTGTGTCCCTCTTCTTTCATCATCCAGTAACACATTACTGGAGGTTGGCTTGTACATTGCCACCATAACACTGTCATAAGCTTGACATAATGCCTATCACAATCGAGTTGTGTGTGTCATACCGATTTCACATCGTTAGCTATAGCAGGAGTTCTCTCATACCTATAACATTTTGCCGGTCCATCCCGGTGCTCTTCAAATAAAGCGGTTCCAAGTTTTCCACTATTGGAAATCTCCTTTGGCTCTTTTGTTTGTGGAACGAGCTTCGTCTTTCACTGAAACTGATTGAAACTGTGGAAAACAGTGAGTCATTCGGGGTCGATAGGCAGTCAGGAAAACAACAGGCCAATGTGGAGATGTAAGATAGCCCTTCCAAAATTTCCAGGAATTCACAATAAGAGCTGTTATGGCCATACTATAATTACCAATGCAATCAAATCCTTTCATCTTCCCTCCGGCTGTGTTTGATTTAAGTTATCACATTTTGATATTTCCAGTAGCTGTTTGATGCATCACCACAGCACTCTCAAATGTATCCGCCAGTTTGTAATTTCGTTAGTTGGTTTGTTCTAGGATATTTTGGGATTTATTACAAATGTGTATTCTGTTATTTGGGATGTTATGGGATTTATGAAATATGTTTCTTCTGTTATTTGTAGCTGTATGATTCATAGACTAATGCATTTTGTTTTCACACAGTCTTGGACTTTCCACATGGGTGCATGTGGAGAAAAAGGCAATAGGGTTAGATTAAAGTTATTGCTACTGGCTAATGACTAACTAATGCCATTTAAAGGGGTAGCTCACAACTCCCAGAAGCAAAGCTTGAAGTATGAAAATTAATGACAAACTTTGATTTGGGGTAAACTATCCCTTTAAATGTGCACATTTCTGGCTTCATAATATTGCACCAATTGAAACTACAATAACATGCATTTTACCTACCAGTTGCTAAAGTCACATTTTGAATAGGATGCAGCTGTCCAAGCTTTATCAGTTTTTCATACCTGCTTTCTTCTAAATTATGACTGATCAACTTGTTGCTTCAACAAATTTGTTCTTAGGTTATCCAAAGCTTGGGAAGTTAGGTTTTTCCAGCATCAAATGAATCAAGATAGCGCAACACTCTCAAAATGGGTTAAATATCTCAGACAATGTATAATGGTCAGGTTATATTAAACCGCCAATGCTACACTCCTTGTCTGGCCACAGTTGAACCTGTAGCTCTCTCTTCAAACTGTGTGCATAGCCTGTGCTCATGCAAGTTAAATGGATTTCCCATTAAGTCTAAAAGCCCTCTTTTCCCCAGATTTTCGATATCATTGCACACAATCAGGCAGAATAGTTAGCCATCCCCTCAAAACAGAGGGGGCTAGTCCATAATATCCTTCAAATGCATACCTTCATGTACGCCTTTCATGTGCAACATGAAAGCGCTAAGTTGGCTGCTAACCACTAGCTGGCTACATAGTGATGTGGGGCATCTAGCCACTGAGGGTGGGTTTGCACTGCATGTAAATACCGCAGGATCATCAGCTGTTCTAAAAATACCAGCAACATGACCAAAATCCACACCCCGGGGCTTGTCTGTGACCGATATAGCCCTAACGGGGCTTTCATGCAGCGTTGGGGGCACTAAGTATATCACCTTTTTGACACCAGGCCTAGCCAGAGCTTTATATAGCCCAGGCTGTATTGAACTTGAGACATTATGTAAGAGGATAGAGAGCCGGCGTGCTGGATGCACGTGGGGCCTCTGTTTCCCCTGTCTGTCTGAGCAAGCTAGCGCTGTGCTCTGTGCTGTGTTCGCCCGCTGAGCTTTTTGACTGTGTTGCTCTCCCTTCCATCTGTCACTCTACATTTTGCTCTTTCCTTCTCTGTGTGCCTTTTTTTATACCAGTCTCTCATTGACAGTTTCACATCAGGTGCATTGAGAAACACTGGTTCTGGCGCAGTGACTCTGGATTTGGCTTTTGTGCTCAAAATTATTCTCTCTCTCTCTCGCTCGGTCTCTCTTTCGGCCAGTGCTCCATGCCTGATACGGGGAATTGAAGGGCCTGGTAGTTGTCAAAGGAAATTCTTGGAAAGCCCTGAGTCATTCCTGCAGTCGTGTTCTGTGAGGATATAAAGAGAGATGAGGATGATATTTGTAGCATGAGGTCACCACAGAAAGGGCATACTTCAGGTATTTTTATACTGCAAATGTTAGGTTTTTTTACCTGTCGAATTCATAGTACAGTAAGTCAAGTGGTCTTAATATGTTGGTGTTAAATATATTCATAAACAAAATGAGAAACAAGGGTCTACATTTTGGTGGCGCACATCTGTTCAAGTTGATCTATTTGCGAAAGTGATTTCTCAGTGAGAGATGTGGCAAGCATGGACACTACCAGTTAATCATTAAACTCTGCACAAAGAAAAAGAGAAAGGACAAACACATTGGCCCCAGACTTACACAATAACCAGCCAATTCAAAGTTTGACAAAAAAAATCCCATTCTGGTGTCCACTCTTACAACATCACATTGGTGTATTGTTTTCTAATTGAATGCCATAGTAACACTTTACCAAAGATATCCAGGTATAATGCTTTGTAACTTGTTATAAGCATGTATGAGCCTTTGTAATGTCTTAGAACAATGCTTATAATATGTTATGTCTCTCTATGTGCCAATGAAAGGCCTTAGAGGAGCCTGCAGGCTTCATGTCTTGAGGGTGTACTTGTTAACCATTAGCGTCTTCATTGCAGACTGAATAGGACTCCTGGGACTGGATCAGGCATAAGCAGGGGGCTTACGAGGGGAAACTCTTAATAAGCTGGCCTGGCCTCATGGTTTCATGTCTGGGCACATGCTGTTAGTGACATGAGCTTTCTGGGGAAAGTCTGCTAGTTTCTTGACTTCAGTGTGACCTATGTACTTAATGTACAGTATCTTCTTTATTTATTGGAGAAGTAAATGGCATAGCTGAACATTGAAAGCTGAGGGTATCTTTATGTTAAAATTTAAAACGGTTGGTTTTGTCCTTGTCATGTTTATCTTTGTTCATCCATGTCTTGGTTGACATGCAGTAGCAATTGCTTATTCCTCTCAAACTTAAATAATAATGTATCTTGCAATGCTCAAAGAGAATGCAAAAGAGAGTACAATCATTGGCATGTGTAATTTAAGGCATTCATCTTGTACTTGTTCTGATTACTTTCTAGATCATTTTGAAATAAAGAGTCTGCATTTGTTTCACTGTTCCCTTTTTCAGATGATAATATAATTTTTGTGATGAAAATGTATTTAATATTGTGTTGCAATGTAATACTTTTTTTTCCATCAGCATCATTAGGAAATGCCAGAACTAAGGTGTTGGACCTAAAATCATGTAGGCCAGCTACAATCGGCTACAGTATCCAATAGTACTGTATGTCCAACATTATCTCCCACATAACAGAAACATAGACTCCAATATGCTACTAGAGAACATACAGAGAGACCTTGCATAGTTTTCTATGTTGTACATCCTTACGATGCTCAGAGGTCAGTAATGTCCTACTGCGCATGTAGACTGGGCCTTTAAATCGGCCTTGCTTTGGGAACTGGCAACCACTGTCCTTCAAGGAAGGAAGGCTGAAGTAGGAGTTGGAGTCTTCGGTTGCCATGGCGATGGTGCCACGTCATGTAAGTCCCCTGAGGGACGGCCTGATAGTCGCTCCGAAGCTGATAGTACGAGACGGGCGCTCCTATCAGGGCCGCTCGCACTCATCCAAATCCCAGATTAAACGCCCCCGCCTCTCTCGCTCCAACTCACAGCGGCAGCACTCCTACAAGTCCCTCCCTTCCCCTCCTTGTGTAACCGTGTAGGGAACTGAACCAGGGGGCACTGACAAGCTCAGATCAGAATGGTGAGGTAGGGGGAAAAACCTTCCTGACATGAAAATGTATTTTCTCCATCCACATTCATTGGGTCTTACCAGTAGGTTGCTGCTGTTGTGTTTCTAATGCAATGCATTAGGTCAAGTTAGTCTCACACTTCAATGGTTGATGTTCATGACTTTGTGTGCATTTTGGAGGATCTGGCTGGAGTGGACTGGGTAGTGCTGGGTGGGTGTGCTTGTTGGCGGACATTTGGTGTTAGGGCTTCCTGAGGGAATTGACCCTGCTGAACTGCTAAGTGTGTGGGGATAAACCTGGGCAGTGTGGTCCCAGGGCAGGGAAGGGAGGGGAGGGAGGGGGGGGGGGGGGGGAATTAGTGCAGTAATTGGTGAGCAGTGTTCCATTGAGGGGTCAGGGGTGGAACAGGGGGTGACCTCCTGTCTGATCTTCATTAGCAGGCAGGCCAGTGTGCATTTGTTTGTTAGTGTGTTTTGTGTTGGGGTGGGGGTTGCAGACTAGACAGACTAGAGCCCAACACAGAAAGTGATATTGACCACTCTCTCTTGTCCTTTGACCTGCAATGGGCACAAAGGTATTTTGCTTGTGTTTAAGTGTCGGCACTTTGTAGGGCGTTTGTTCCATTTTCAAAGCAAACAAAACAAAGCTTTTCGAACATTGTTGCATGTGTTGTGCTACTATGTGATTCACTCCAAAACTGTTGTATAAGCTGTGCAGAAAAGATGCAAGTAATGTTTTGTTGCTGGTTGTTATTATAGAGCAATGGTGAACAGTTTCAGAGACTGCATGGTCTGAGTGGGCTGCCATTGTTTCATCAGATGACAGCATTGCTGGTGTGATTTAAAAAGCTGCTTGTCTGGGATTACTATAGTAACACTTTCTCTTTTCCGATTGGTAGAGAAATGTTTTTTCATGGCCCAGAGAAAAATTATTAAGATTAAGACTAAAGGCTAATTTATACTACGGGTGTGTTCGTAAATTTTATCTGGAGTGCCAGAGTGTGCTCTGGGCGTTCGTAAACTCAGAGCATTGTCAGATTGGCCGTTCGTAAATTCAGAGCGTTTCGCTCTCGGAGCGAACACTGGACACTCTGGCCGAAAAGTAGGGTTGATCGGAGCGTTCTGACCTAACAACATCAGTCAAGCACCCAAGCTAACTGGCTAACGTTGGCTAGCTTTCTAGCTACTTCCAGACACAAATGAGAGAACAGCTCACTCTGACCATTTCACTCGCCCTAGCAGAGCTGGTTAGGCTGTTTTTATGTTATCCAGAGCGTTGGTGACTGCAACTGTGCTGCTGGCAACAATTTAATTACGTTATTTTTGCCAACGTTTACTGACACCGTCCATATTCAACAAGTGCTGAGCGTTCGTAAATTTGTCAGTTATTCTGTCTATCGACAGTTGTCGCAGTGACATCATAAACATTCTAGTTACTTGCTTAGTGGAGTCTTTTGTTTAGACATGTAGCTAGCTAGCTAAACAATGAACCATAATCCCAACTCATAATGTTACTACCCTGCATGAATCTGCAGGTAGCTAACCAACCAGGTTCAATATTAGCTAGCTAACATTAGGCTATAACTAGCAATGCAAATGGCTCTGAGATACGAATAATATTACTACACAGATCATACATGTAACGTTAGCTAGCTAGCAGTACACGTTAACTTGAAATGAAAACGACTTTGACAAAATTAGAAACATGTAATATCTGAAAATGTAGCTAGCTAGACTATCTTACCCATATACATGGATGGACGCTTCTCCCTCTCTGTCACGGATGCTATGCTTGCCCTTAGTTTGAAGATGTAATCCGGAGACAGGTGTTTTATACAACGGCCTTCTATGGGTCCTCTTTCCGACTCCGTTTGCATATTTACAATCAAACGCCAGAATCTCCTTAGCTATCATACTCTAATTCCACTGATTTCAAAACTCGGTCCTCCAGAAAGTGGAGAGCAACACTTATGCAGTTCTAGTTGATATCTTTCAAAAAAGCTGCGTTAGAAAGGATTACCTAGACATACTGACCAGCTCATATTATAGACAGAAGCGTGTTACATGGCAGACCAATCCGAACTCATCTCTCGGCATGTCCAGCCCACTCATTATCTCAGCCAATTTTTTTTAATTTTACCTTTATTTGACTAGGCAAGTCAGTTAAGAACAAATTCTTATTTACAATGACGGCCTACACCGGCCAAACACGGACGACGCTGGGCCAATTGTGCGCCGCCCTATGGGACTCCCAATCATGGCCGGTTGTGATACAGCCTGGAATCGAACCAGGGGGCCTCTAGTAACGCCTCAAGCACTGAGATGCAGTGCCTTAGACCACTGCGCCACTCGGGAGCCAATCATGGCTGGCGGGAAGGTTGCTGTCTTTTTCCATGGCTAAACCAACTAGGCTCGTAATTTAACAATTTTATTCGTATTTACAGATGACATTCAAGTTTGTTATTAAGGCACATGAAAGTTCACATGTTCCAGAAGGCATTTCTGCCAAAAAACATATTTTGATAAATAAATAAAAGTTTACGTTCAAATGGCGCTCCTGTGAAGTAGTGACGCGCGACATACACCTAGTTTGCTGAAACCAGTCACATATGCCAAAAGGCCAAACCACGTTTTAAAAATTAGGCTGATATATAGCCTGTACCAGCCCCATTTCCTCCACCAGCCGGTATAGGCCCGACTGGCCCGTGATTAACCTTCTGCTTCTTCTTCTCACTGAGGTCAATGGTGCATGAAGAACCTCACAGGTTTGAATCCTCAGGGTAAATTTTACAGATCAAGTCGTGTAGTTGAGGGTCATATCATAACTCTTTTGTAACTCATTAACAGCCCTCCTCCACATCACAATTAAGTTGGTCATACTGGTATATAACGCACGCATGAAGGGTCTATGTATGAATTAAATCCAGTCAAAGTAAAGTAAAATCTATTTTCCCATTCATAAAGCATTTATAGCTAAGCACGTCATGGTAATTAACTGTGCAGTTTGCCGCTGATCTGTAACACCAACATTAAAGGTCTATGTATGAATTTTATGCAGTCAATGTACTGTCATTTCTATTGTCCCATTTATAAAGCATTTATAAACATGCCTCACTTATAAAAAAGAATATGGACACAACACAGAATGTTAAAGGAAATATGAACTTTCTATTAAAAAAATGCAGAAGTAACGTTAGCAAGATAGCACAATTGCTGAGGACATTGATGAAGAATACTACTATTTAAATGTTTCAGTTTTACTTTTCTTGAATAGATTGAAGAAAGCATTCAAATTCTATTCCCCATTTCAGACTCATAGCTAGCAATAACTATTTTAGTGAGTAAAATGTAATAACACAGGGTGCTAAAGCTAGCTAGCATTTCCCCCTTATTCACTAATGTAATGTTAGCTTAGCTAGCTAGCTAAGTTAGCTAATGTTAAAGCCTTGCACAATGTCAACACGTTTTACAACATGGTCATTAAACGTTACAAAATCTTAAGAAATATTTAGTTAATGTTTGCTATTTCACTATTTACATTGTACTTTTGTACATTACAAACCTTTTAAAACAGAACAAATTAAGAGACAGATGTGTCTCCTGAGTGGCGCAGTGGTCTAAGGCACTGCATCGCAGTGCTAACTGTGCCACTAGAGATCCTGGTTCGAATCCAGGCTCTGTCGCGACCGGGAGACTCATGGGCGGCGCACAATTGGCCCAGCGTCGTCCAGGGTAGGGGAGGGAATGGCCGGCAGGGATGTAGCTCAGTTGATAGAGCATGGCGTTTGCAACGCCAGGGTTGTGGGTTTGATTCCCACGGGGAGCCAGTATAAAAATGTAATCACTAACTGTAAGTCGCTCTGGATAAGAGCGTCTGCTAAATGACTAAAATGTAGATGGAAACCAGTTGCTTTCGTTTTGACTGCAGACAGACTATTCACACCACTTGACTTTTTCCACAATTGTTGTGGTACAGCCTTAATTTAAAATTGATTCAGTTGAGATTTTGTGTCACTGGCCTACACACAATACTCCATAATGTAAAAGTGGAATTGTGTTTTTTTACATTTTGACTAATTTAATTAACAATGAAAAGCTGAAATGTCTTGAGTCAGTAAGTATTCAACCCATTTGTTATGGCAAGCCTAAATAAGTTCAGGAGAAAAAATGTGCTGAACAAGTCACATAAGTTGCATGGACTCAATCTGTGTGCAATAATCGTGTTTAACATGGTTTTTGTATGACTACCTCATCTCTGTACCCCACACAAACAATTATCTGTAAGGTCCCTCAGTCGAGCAGTGAATTTCAAACACAAATTCAACCACAAAGACTAAAGAGGTTTTCCAATGCCTTGCAAAGAAGGGCAACTATTGGAAGATGGGTAAAACATATTGATATTGAATATCCCTTTGAGCATGGTGAAGTTATTAATTACACTTTCGGTGGTGTGTCAATACACCCAGTCACTAAAACGATACAGTCGTCCTTGCTTGCTTAGTTGCCGGAGAGGAAGGAAACTGCCCAGGGATTTCACCATGACCTAGTTCAGTCTCCAGTAGACACTGGGAGACAAAACAAATAATTAAAAAAATAATAAAAGACCAAGTCCATATTATGGCAAGAACAGCTCAAATAAGCAAAGAGAAATTACAGTCCATCATTACTTTAAGACAAGAAGATCAGTCAATTTCGGAACATTTCAAGAACTTTGAAAGTTTCTTCAAGTGCATTCGCAAAAACCATCAAGCGCTATGATGAAACTGGCTCTCATGAGGACCGCCACAGGAATGGAAGACCCAGAGTTACCTCTGCTGCAGAGGATAAGTTCGTTAGCGTTACCAGCCTCAGAAATTGCAGCCAAAATAAATGCTTCAGAGTTCAAGTAACAGACACATCTCAACATCAACTGTTAAGAGGAGACTGTGTGCATCAGGCCTTCATGGTCGAATTGCTGCAAAGAAACCACTACTAAAGGACACCAATAATAATAAGAGACCTGCTTGGGCCAAGAATCATGAGCAATGGACATTAGACCGGCGGAAATGTGTCCTTTGGTCTGGAGTCCAAATTTGAGATTTTTGGTTCCAAACACTGTGTCTTTGTGAGACCATTAGGTACCGAGATGAGATCCTCAGACCCCTTGTGAGACCATATGCTGGTGCGGTTGGCCCTGGGTTCCTCCTAATGCAAGACAATGCTAGACCTCATGTGGCTGGAGTGTGTCAGCAGTTCCTGCAAGAGGAAGGCATTGATGCTATGGACTGGCCCGCCCGTTCCCCAGACCTGAATCCAATTGAGCACATCTGGGATATCATGTCTCGCTCCAGCACCAACGCCATGTTGCACCACAGACTGTCCAGGAGTTGGCGGATGCTTTACTCCAGGTCTGGGAGGAGATCCCTCAGGAGACCATCCGCCACCTCATCAGGAGCATGCCCAGGCGTTGTAGGGAGGTCATACAGGCACGTGGAGGCCACACACACTACTGAGCCTCATTTTGACTTGTTTTAAGGAAATTACATTAAAGTTGGATCAGCCTGTAGTGTGGTTTTCCACTTTAATTTTGAGGGTGACTCCAAATCCAGACCTCCATGGGTTGATACATTTGATTTCCATTGATAATTTTTGTGTGATTTTGTTGTCAGCACATTCAACTATGTAAAGAAAAAAGTATTTAATAAGATTATTTCATTCATTCAGATCTAGGATGTGTTGTTTAAGTGTTCCCTTTATTTTTTTGAGCAGTGTATTTTACTGTTGCTATCACTCGTTACTGTAGCCTATGCTATTTAATCAACTGTAGTATCAATCCAAAATGGACTAGGACGAGAATATTCTGTGCCCTCAGCCGAATTGGAGTTGATGACAATGCAAAGCAAAGACCGTCAATAGCCTACGGAACTTGAAACAAACGTAAATAGTATTAAGCCATGAAACGCCTTGATTGGCAAGTGAGTGGCCAAGCCCTCGTCACACCCACAACTTGTTTATTCATCAAAACCCAGCCCGTTCACACTACCACCAGCTATTGTGCTGATAATAACGGCTGTGAAAATAACATAAATATTTCTGACACCCCCCGGACCTATAGCGCTACCGCCAGCGCTTAGATTTACCATTGCGTTAGGTTTGTTAAAATAGAGCCCAAGGTATTGTACTGGTAGCAGCCGTGTAAATGTAATTCCTCTCATCTCCTCCTATTGACGGTGTCACGGTCGTTGATGAACGGGTCAGACCAAGGCGCAGCGTGAAATGCATACATGTTTATTAAACAATAAACATACAACAAAACAATAAACAACGAAACGTGACGTCGGAAGGCTATACACTAACAAGTCAAACACCGAACACAAACAAGATCCCACAACACAGGCAGGAAAACTGGCTGCCTAAGTATGATCCCCAATCAGAGACAACGAGCGACAGCTGCCTCTGATTGGGAATCACACCTGGCCAAACATAGAAATACAAACATAGAATCCCCCACATAGAAAAAAACACACACATACAGTGAGGGGGAAAAAGTATTCGATCCCCTGCTGATTTTGTATATTTGCCCACTGACAAAGAAATGATCAGTCTATAATTTTAATGGTAGGTTTATTTGAACAGTAAGAGACAGAATAACAACAAAAAAATCCAGAAAAACGCATGTCAAAAATGTTATGAATTGATTTGCATTTTAATGAGGGAAATAAGTATTTGACCCCCTCTCAATCAGAAAGATTTCTGGCTCCCAGGTGTCTTTTATACAGGTAACGAGCTGAGATTAGGAGCACACTCTAAAAGGGAGTTACCTGTATAAAAGACACCTGTCCACAGAAGCAATCAATCAATCAGATTCCAAACTCTCCACCGTGGCCAAGACCAAAGAGCTCTCCAAGGATGTCAGGGACAAGATTGTAGACCTACACAAGGCTGGAATGGGCTACAAGACCATCGCCAAGCAGCTTGGTGAGAAGGTGACAACAATTGGTGTGATTATTCGCAAATGGAAGAAACACAAAATAACTGTCAATCTCCCTCAGCCTGGGACTCCATGCAAGATCTCACCTCGTGGAGTTGCAATGATCATGAGAAAGGTGAGGAATCAGCCCAGAACTACACGGGAGGATCTTGTCAATGATCTCAAGGCAGCTGGGACCAAAGTTACCAAGAAAACAATTGGTAACACACTACGCCGTGAAGGACTGAAATCCTGCAGCGCCCGCAAGGTCCCCCTGCTCAAGAAAGCACATATATAGGCCCGTCTGAAGTTTGCCAATGAACATCTGAATGATTCAGAGGAGAACTGGGTGAAAGTGTTGTGGTCAGATGAGACCAAAATCGAGCTCTTTGGCATCAACTCAAATCGCTGTGTTTGTAAAAGGAGGAATGCTGCCTATGACCCCAAGAAAACCATCCCCACCGTCAAACATGGAGGTGGAAACATTATGCTTTGGGGGTGTTTTTCTGCTAAGGGGACAGGACAACTTCACCGCATCAAAGGGATGATGGACGGGGCCATGTACCGTCAAATCTTGGGTGAGAACCTCCTACCCTCAGCCAGGGCATTGAAAATGGGTCGTGGATGGGTATTCCAGCATGACAATGACCCAAAACACACGTCCAAGGCAACAAAGGAGTGTCTCAAGAAGAAGCACATTAAGGTCGTGGAGTGACCTAGCCAGTCTCCAGACCTTAATCCCATAGAAAATCTGTGGCGGGAGCTGAAGGTTTGAGTTACCAAACATCAGCCTCGAAACCTTAATGACTTGGAGAAGATCTGAAAAGAGGAGTGGGACAAAATCCCTCCTGAGATGTGTGCAAACCTGGTGGCCAACTACAAGAAACGTCTGACCTCTGTGATTTCCAACAAGGGTTTTGCCACCAAGTACTAAGTCATGTTTTGCAGAGGGGTCAAATACTTATTTCCCTCATTAAAATGCAAATCAATTTATAACATTTTTGACATGCGTATTTCTGGATTTCTTGTTGTTGTTATTCTTTCTCTCACTGTTCAAATAAACCTACCATTAAAATTATAGACTGATCATATCTTTGTCAGTGGGCAAACGTACAAAATCAGCAGGGGATCAAATACTTTTTTGCCTCACTGTATTCCCACCCTGACCAAACTAACTAGAGTTTAATAGGCCAGGGCGTGACAGACGGATTGTTTTTGAATCAGGTGGATCATGAAGTGACCCCTTTCTACAGAATGTCAGGCGTGTTTCTGGATCTCTACACACATAAAACATCTACTGGCAAATGTTCCTTTCATTGCTGTATATCCCAGTCCATTGTTAACGCCACAGCATGGGCCTTTGACGATACAGAGCCTTGTTCAATCCCCCCCTGTCATGTATTTGTGTCTAATCCCTTGGTGAATGCCAGTTGTAATCTGTTACGATTTGCTGCTGCTGTTTGAAAAGTTCCTCAGTAATCTCCTGGGCTTGGAATGAGAGAAAAAAAAGCCTGGTTCCTGGCTGGATAAAGGGGTCAGGTGCAATCTGGGGCAGTGTCGCTCCCCAGATGTATGCAGCTTCGTGTGGCTTTGGCCCCATCTGTTCCCTCTTCCATCAGCTCCACTACTGTCTACTGTTGTCTTCTCTTGCTCTCTCACTTTCTCTGTCTCTCTCTATCTCTCACGTCAATCTGCTTTGTGAATGACGAGCCGCCACTAAAGCCTGATTCATCCTGATCTGAGTGTCATTGCACCGAAGGTCCGGAGCGAAGGCACAGGACAACGTCCCGCCATTCCAAGGACTTGGTTTACTCGTTTGACGTTGTAGGGACTTTAGATGTTTGCCCAGCAGTTGAGCTCAAGCTCCCCAAGAGTCCGGTTAAATTGGATCCACAGTTTTGCCATCAAACAGAAATATGAAAGGATGTGTGTTTCACGGCTGCTTGAAGGCTGTACGAAAGTCTCACAAGGCTTGTAAGTAGATCTAGTGTTAACATGCCTGTTGATGTCCTTATCTTATGAATACAGTCATTTAAGAGTGTCTGCTAAATGACTAAAATTTAAATGTAAATACCCAAATACTCACTTTTGTGCCTTGGCATAGAGGCTTGTTCTGGCAAAGATTGTGTGTGTGGAGTTTAATAAAAGGATATCTTATTGTTGCGTTTACTGCATTTATCGCTGTCCATGATTCTTTGTGAAGTGTGGGTGAAGGAAAGCGATATTTTGCTGTGGAAATGCATGTGCTATGTGACTCACTGATTCTATAAATGTCAGTGTCAAAAAGTATACTTTTCCCACTCAACCAAAATTCCGCTCTTATCTCTGATATTTTCTCAAAAGAAAGAATCCCCTACAGTGTTGTAACCAGTGAATTGTAAATAGCAGTGGTCAGTGCTGTTTAAGATTAGGAAGGACAATTATTTTTATGAGCATGGCCTTTTACAGCATAATATGACTGTCATTCATATTCCATTCACCCAGCTCAATGTAACATCGATTGGTTTAGGCTACTACATGGTTCTAAAATGTTCCCTATACCCATCATGTTGCTACAACCTAGCCTAAGAATGAAAGTTCACAAGGTAGGTGCACAGGTCGAGTAATCAAGGTGACAGACATTGACATATTCAATACTGCCTTGCACACTCTTGCCTGCATCTAGCTGATCTAGGGTGTAATCATTAGTCCAAACAGTTGCAAACAAGAGTTTCTATTGGACAAATTCAGGTACGTTTATCCCCGTTTCGTTCTGTTTGCTTCCGTTAAAGAAACGTTTTAACAGAATCGGTGAAATGAATACACCCCTGATCACACGCAAACACTTTCATAGCAGCCACATACAAACAGCATGATCACTTTGCTCGTTGTATAATTCCTTATCGCATCTACGCACTCACCCCCATTCACCTTTTCCCTTTGCTTGTGGACTTCAGTGCACAACACAACAACTGTCTGTGACCAGGCAAAAAAAACAACATTCCAAGCCAAACCTTCATACCATAACCGCTACACACAGCCTACATCGTCACCATATTAGCTAACGTCATAGTCAACATAGCTACTATAACTAGCACATTAGTAAACCCGTTACAATCATGCAGTACAGTGTACCATCAGCAAGCAGTTTAGCAGTTACACCGGCTGGCCCCGGTGGCAATAAATTAATAAAACCAAAAGCTTACCTTGACTTGGAAGAGTGTTGCGTAGCCATAGCCAGCTAGCTAACATAGCATCCCTCTCTGTTTGAGCCGGGTGTTTGAGTAGGCTAAACTAGCTAGCTGCATTCGCTCGCTAAGTAAGTGAAAGTGAAGAAAATACAACAGAATATAGCTATAGAAATGAATTTGTTCAAAACTGTCTTTCTATTTGAGTCAACTACTCGCCACATTTTATGCACTGCAGTGCTAGCTAGCTGTTGCTTATGCTTTCAGTACTAGATTCATTCTCTGATCCTTTGATTGGGTGGACAACATGTCAGTTCATGCTGCAAGAGCTCTGATAGGTTGGAGGACGTCTCCGGAAGTTGTCATAATTACTGTGTACTGTAAGTCTATGGAAGGGGGTGAGAACCATGAGCCTCCTATGTTTTTTGCTGAAGTCAATGTACCCAGAGGAGGACGGAAACTAGCTGTCCTCCAGCTACACCATGGTGCTACCCCAGAGAGTGCTGTTGAGGCTACATTTACATTTTAGCAGACGCTCTTATCCAGAGCGACTTACAGTTAGTGAGCGCATACATTTTTCATACTGGCCCCCCGTGGGAAACGAACCCACAACCCTGGCGTTGCAAGCGCCATGCTCTACCAGCTGAGCTACACGGGACTCTCTGCCCAGAGAGCGCTGTAGAGGCTACTGCAGACCTTCATTGCAAAACTGTGTGTTTTAAATCAATTATTTTGGTGACGTGAATATATTTAGTATTGTTTTAACTTTTAATGTTTCACTATTTGTATTTTTATGAAATTCACTGAGGATGGTCCTACCCTTCCTCCTCTTAGGGGCCTCCACTGGTAAACAGTGAATAATTGTAAACAGTGTTCAGAAAGTATTGGTGTAATTTAAACCACCAGTACACATCACTGTAGCTACGTCCAATCCAATGCTTGTAAATCCATGACAGGGATTGTGCAAGTGCATACTTTCGGGGAAGTGTGGAGAATCAGGATGCAGCTTCTTAGATATTATGATTTTCCTAGCTAAATAGTTTGGATGCTGAAGCAACAGATCGAGATAGCAAACATTTGTATGAAAGGGTGGTATTCTTTAACATAAAGTAGCGAACTAGGTCTTGAGGTTCTGCTATTGCTGTTGAAAGGCATAATGGGCCACTGACAGGCTACTGATATTTTGACAGCTCAACTTTTGTTTGTTTTGAGTCATGTATTGACCTGGCAGCACTAAGGAAGCGGGCCTTTGTGAGTATATGGCGCACTGATTGGATTACATTGACCAAAAAAAGGTTTGTGATTGTTTGTTCCATAGAGAATGAGAGGCCTCTAGTGGCCAAAATTACATTTTAGCATGGCAGCGCATTTGAGGGCTTCGCCATATTAAAATAGTAAACTGTTTGGATTCCTATGGGTTGTAGCCTCAATGGTGCTGCCCATGCTGTCACAGACGCTATAATGGCACAGATACAAAGATGAGTCCTCTATCTATCTCTATGGTTTGTTCAAGCAGCAACCATTGGTGCATTCTGTCTCGTGGCAACAGTGGAAAAATAAGCTACAAATTGCGCCTTTAAGTCTGATACCAGAACATTGCACTGTATTTCTCCAAGAGCGTATCCAGACATTCAACACAGTGTTTTGTGGAAATTCTCAACCCGCCCTTGAGCATATACAAAACTGACCACAAGCTCTGTTTTTGATTCACCACACCATCATTACAATTGGCTTCATCAACGTTAGCAGTTTATTTTTTTTATTTTTATGTAGGCTTAATACAAATGGGTTCACAGTTCTGCACTTTAACAAGCCTTGAAAAAGCCACAATAGTGAATTCCATTTGCTATAGCAACCACTTGTGGAAAGGGGCCCTGCGAATCAAATAGCTCATAGATTAGACCCAGAGTACTTTAGCATATTAACCTCATAATTATGAAAAATATTTACGTTATGGTGAGGAAAAAACGTAATTCCATGTTGCATTTTTAAACATAACCGCAAAACTTGTTTTTGTTGAAAGTTCTGACCTCTATTGATCTTTTGATACCAAGAGGAGTCACAATCCCCTTTTCATATTTTCTTTACATTATTTGTATGAAAGAATAGTTAGGATATACGGAGAGAGGGAGATGGTGATAGACGGGCACAGACCAGAGACATCATTTGCAATTATGCTAGTGGTGTATTTCTGTACATTTTGTTGTTGGACAATGTAGCATCAAAATGTGTAATGGTTGATGGTGAACGATACGGTTTATCCAAATGTGAGCTGGATGGAGTAAATTGTATGTTTTACTCTCTGTTTGGTTATATAACACAGGAAGTAAGCATTTGCCAGTTATCTTAAGTTCTGTAAACGTTGGTGTCCTGAGTGGTATACTACGACGTAAGCTAGATCTACTCAGGCTTTTATAAAGCTAGCCAGCTTCAGTTAGCTTCACATTGCAGATCAGGCTTCAACCGTACTATATATTGATATTTTAGTCATTTAGCAGAGGCTCTTATCCAGAGCGACTTACAGGAGCAATTAGGGTTAAGTGCCTTGCTCAAGGGCACATTGACATTTTTCACCTAGGGGCACATCAACATTTTTCACCTAGTTGGCTCGGGGATTCGAACCAGCGACCTTTCAGTTACCGGCCCAACGCTCTTAACCACCCCCCCCCGTTCTTCACTGTCTCCACACATATGCTTCCCCATGTACCACTCCAACTTGACTTGTTTCTATCTGTCTACCACCCACGCATTGTCTATCCATTCTACACCCTCTTCTCCCGTATCCCTCAATCCCTGCCTGCTGTCCCAGCTACACCTCTGTAGAAGTGGGCAACAAAGATCGGGTCCCTCTCTTCTAGAATGTGCAGGAAACTGTTCCTCTCCTCCTCACTCCATGACTCAAACCATTGGGTCCAGAGGCACAGTTGGCACTCAAAGATATTTGGTGGGCTGTCCTTAACCTGTAGCGTATTGAGCGACTCGAGGAGGGTACACACTTTCCCTGGCACAGCTTTCCCCAACAGGTCCTGCAGAAACCGTTCCCTCTGGGCAGTGCCCCAGCTCAGGAACCAGTTCAATACACAACGCTGCTCCTGAAGAGTTACGTAGGAGAGTGGCAGGGGCTCTCTGCCTGCCGCTGAGTTCAGAGAGGTACAAGATAGGTTCTCCAAGCTGGGAGGCACTAAACCCTGTGGTACAGATAGAAAGTCTGCCTGGCTGGGTGAAGACGAACTGGACTGTGTGCAGAGCCAACCCTGTCCAGCAGTGTTAGCTGTATCCAGTGTGTTGCTACTGATGTTGGGATAGTGTGTGCTGCTGGACAGGGTGCCAGCAGCTGGGGGCATCATGCCAGGGGGCTGCTGGTTTGAGCCTTGATTGACATGGAAGAACCAGGACATCATGCACCGTTTTTTACAAGTCACGTTCTTCTTATTTTCAACATGTTGCAATCTCCAACTGAGCCCAGCAGCACTGGCACCAAAGATATTTATAACTAAACCAAGATAGACCATGATGGTGGATATTGCTCGTCCGCCTGCCGCCAACTCTAGTAGGCTTGTAACTGTGCGTTCATGTCGTACATGGCTAGTCGAACGCCAGACTCTTCATTTTGATGTCCTAGAGATTGACCAGCGGCGGAATGGTGAGCCACCACCTGCACCTGTGGCAACTGCA
The DNA here is from genome assembly GCF_964263955.1 of Coregonus lavaretus. Taxonomy (NCBI): domain Eukaryota; kingdom Metazoa; phylum Chordata; class Actinopteri; order Salmoniformes; family Salmonidae; genus Coregonus; species Coregonus lavaretus. The sequence continues at coordinate 42,234,662 of NC_140009.1, read as the reverse complement.
GGGAGATGCCTACAGACAGAGAGAGGAAGTGTTGCGGTCAGGGACCAGACCCCCTACACACAGTTTGTGATGTGGCAGCATGGTGCCCTTGGTGCAGGAAACTGAGTTGTCATCCCCAGTTGCTGTGTTTGGAGAATCAGGGACACTTTCCCTGATCCCCATTCACAGTACAGTCGTGGTCAAAAGTTTTGAGAATTACACAAATATTAATTTTCACAAATTCTGCTGCCTCAGTTTTTATGATGGCAATTTGCATATACTCCAAAATGTTATGAAGAGTGATCAGATGAATTGCAAAGTCCCTCTTTGCCATGAAAATGAACTTAATCCCCAAAAAACATTTCCACTGCATTTTAGCCCTGCCACAAAAGGACCAGTTGACATCATGTCAGTGATTCTCTCGTTAACACAGGTGAGAGTGTTGACGAGGACAAGGCTGGAGATCACTCTGTCATGCTGATTGAGTTAGAATAACAGACTGGAAGCTTTAAAAGGAGGGTGGTGCTTGAAATCATTGTTCTTCCTCTGTTAACCATGGTTACCTGCAAGGAAACACGTGCCGTCATCATTGCTTTGCACAAAAAGGGATTCACAGGTAAGGATATTGCTGCTAGTAAGAATGCACCTAAATCAACCATTTATCGGATCATCAAGAACTTCAAGGAGAGAGGTTCAATTGTTGTGAATGCGGCTTCAGGGTGCCCAAGAAAGTCCAGCAAGCGCCAGGACCATCTCCTAAAGTTGATTCAGCTGCGGGATCGGGGCACCACCAGTGCAGAGCTTGCTCAGGAATGGCAGCAGGCAGGTGTGAGTGCATCTGCACGCACAGTGAAGCGAAGACTTTTGGAGGATGGCCTGGTGTCAAGAAGGGCAGCGAGAAACATCAGGGACAGACTGATATTGTGCAAAAGGTACAGGGATTGGACTGCTGAGGACTGGGGTAAAGTCATTTTCTCTGATGAATCCCCTTTCCGATTGTTTGGGGCATCTGGAAAAAAGCTTGTCCGGAGAAGACAAGGTGAGCGCTACCATCAGTCCTGTGTCATGCCAACAGTAAAGCATCCTGAGACCATTCATGTGTGGGGTTGCTTCTCAGCCAAGGGAGTGGGCTCACTCACAATTTTGCCTAAAAACACAGCCATGAATAAAGAATGGTACCAACACATCCTCCGAGAGCAACTTCTCCCAACCATCCAAGAACAGTTTGGTGACGACCAATGCCTTTTCCAGCATGATGGAGACCTTGCCATAAGGCAAAAGTGATAACTAAGTGGCTCGGGGAACAAAACATTGACATTTTGGGTCCATGGCCAGGAAACTCCCCAGACCTTAATCCCATTGAGAACTTGTGGTCGATCCTCAAGAGGCAGGTGGACAAACAAAACCCCACAAATTCTGACAAACTCCAAGTATTGATTATGCAAGAATGGGCTGCCATCAGTCAGGATGTGGCCCAGAAGTTAATTTACAGCATGCCAGGGCGGATTGCAGAGGTCTTGAAAAAGAAGGGTCAACACTGCAAATATTGACTCTTTGCATAAACTTAATGTAATTGTCAATAAAAGCCTTTGACACTTATGGAATGCTTGTAATTATACTTCAGTATACCATAGTAACATCTGACAAAAATGTCTAAAAAACACTGAAGCAGCAAACTTTGTGAAGACCAATACTTGTGTCATTCTCAAAACGTTTGACCACGACTGTACACTGGGTTCCACCCTGGGCGCTAGGATTCTCAAAGCGTTTGGCATGATAACATACTAGTGTTATGCCCAAAGAGTGTCCGTTACAAGACACTTATTGGTATGACATTAGTATGGCATCATGTCACTTGATGTGAATAGAACACAACCTCTCCCTCAGTTTGCATTCTCCACACACAAACACCTGCCAGGTGCATCTTCAGGACATCAAATACCTTCTTACTGGGCAAACCATGTCATATCAAACGTTCTAAAAGGTTGTTAGTTTATTTCTCACCAAAAGTGTCATCACTGCACTTTCTCCTGGCACACAAAGTTTAAATGGGAAAATGTCAGATTTTATTTATACATCTGAAAGTGTGCTTGAATAAATAATAATTTTACATTTGTTTGTTTGCATTTATTATTTTTTTATTCTGGATATAAAGTTTCAAAAGGCACAATTTTACACATTTTAGACCACGTTTGTCTATATTGAAAATTGGTTACCATTGACATAATTCTACAGTTGAAATGTCACCCTCAAAACAACAGTTAACAACAATGACTTGTGCCAGGTCTATGCAGGTAAATGAGAACTTACTCCTTGCTATACATGGGATGTCCAGTGAAATAAGACAGAGGCGTGAAATTATTAGGTTATGGTACCGATATTCCAGAGGGGTTTTCAACTGGGATATAAAACACATAACTAACCCTGGACAAATGAACTCAATGACATATTTAAAGTGGTAATCAGCGAGTCGTCCATGACCCCAGGCTTCCCCCCGCTTCTTGTGTTGTTTATATATACACAATATATGGTTGTGAGAGAGTGGGAAAGCGCATAGATGCGAGAGAAAGCGCTTGGGCATGAGGGAGCGTGCGTGAGAGAGCTAGAATGTAAACAGCAGAGTAGTCAGCTGCTAGCTAGTTGTAGATAAACAGTTGTGGTAGCAGGGACAACGTTTAAAAGAAATGTTCTACTGAACAAGCATCATCATCATTAGTATTTGATCTGGATCAACTCGACCCCAAAAGAGAAGTGAGAAAAAGTGTTGGGTTTCGTTACAAATGAAATAACAAAAGAGGTGCGTCCTGGGGGTTGCAGACGACCAGCTTTAAGGAGTTAAGATGCAATGTGAACATGATCAAACGCAAGTTAACCCTTAGCTACCAAGAAAAATGGTCAACTGATAAATGGCTAAAACAGAAACTCAGAATATAACCAGATCAAAAACACATATGATCCAGAACCTTGTGTCACTTGTCACCTAACAAGAAATAAAATATGTGTGTGTCAGCCCAGACATAATATACACCCCTAGAGGCAGGTAGAGCCCCATGAACACAAGGATGGGAGGATTAGAGGAGGGAAAAGAGGCCAACAATATATTTTAATAGAGCTATGGCTGACAGGTGTTCCGGGTAAGACGTAGCTGTGTAAAGACCTCTATAGATTTCATCTGAACAAACTGTTTAAAGGCCCACTGTCATCACATGATCACTCCATTCAAATGACCTCACATGTACACCACCGACCACAATCTAAATCAAAATAAGGTTCCGGTGTGAAGCAAGGGGTTTGGGGAGGGGGATGGTCTGCTCTGTGTTTAGTGTACCGATACCATGAAATTATAAAAATACAACTATTCATTGACTGCATAGGTATCATCTCCTACAGGCTTTGTTTAACTCACTGAGGTCTGATGCAATTCTACCTGATATTCCTGCCTTCAATTTTCTTACATACCTAGGCCTCTTCTCACTTGTGATTGCACAAGTTCCTCAGTTGTTGGTGGAGGAATAGGGGGTAGGAGTCCAACTCTTCTAGGGTCTTCCGGGCCTTTGGGTTCTTCTCCTTGGCATCCTGCCACCAGATTCCAACCGCTTCCTCAAAATCTTGCATTGGAGGTCCGGAAAGTATCCATATGTCTTCTTAGTCTTTAGTGAGTAGACACTCCAACATTTTGCATTTTTTTTTTATACAGTCTTCTATAGCTATAAATCAACGTAATTTGAGAGTATGCATTGTGTTATAAAATATGAAATATGTACTTTCAAGGACAATTACAACAGAACATAAGGTTGTGCATCACCTCCCTCAATGGTTTAGAGAAAGGAGATTGGATGGTTTACAATACACTGCAAATACACTTAGAAGTTCCTGTTTATATTCAATGACTCCATTTTTCTTGCATCCCACGTCCTTGCCTACTTCTCAATCATATGGTAGAAGAAGGTCCAGGGTCACTCCCGTCTGACCCTCTTCTCCAAAGGTTTTGAAAAGGAGGAAGGAGAGAGGATGTAAGCAATTCAGGAAATATTCATTTAGAAAGACCCTGTGTTTGGCCAATGTGTGAGTGCGAAGAGGTGCGTGGGGCAGTTCTGTTGTTCAAAACTTCCTTCTCTAACTGTCACGTTCGCTTAAGGAGGAGGACCAATGCGCAGCGTTGAATGCGTACATATTATTTATTAAAGAGATCACCCGATCAAAACAACGAACGAAACGTGAAGTCCTTCGATACACACAAACCAAAAGGAACAAGAAACCACAACACAAAGTGAAAAGACCGATAGTTAAATATGGCTCCCAATCAGAGACAACCAGCTGACACTCGTTGCCTCTGATTGGGAGTCACTCAGGCCAACATAGATATACAAAACATAGACTTACACACCCTGGCTCAACATAACATAGTCCCCAGAGCCAGGGCGTGACAGTACCCCCCCCCAAAGGCGCGGACTCCGGCCGCGCCAAACAACCACAACAGGGGAGGGACCGGGTGGGCACTCCGCCTCGGTGGCGGATCCGGCTCCGGACATGACCCAGGCACGGGTTGTGCTGGACTGACGACGCACACCCCTGGCTTGATGCGTGGAGGAGGAACGGGCCGGACCGGGCTGACGAAGCGCACCCCTGACTTGGTGCGGGGAGCAGGAATGAGCCGGACCGGGCTGACGACGCGCACCACTGACCTGGTGCGGGGAGCTTGGATGGGCCGGACTGGGCTGGCGACGCGCACCACAGACTTGGTGCGGAGAGCAGGAACGGGCCGGACAGGGCGGACGAAACGCACCATAGACTTGGTGCGGAGAGCAGGCACGGGCCGTGCCGGACTGACGACGCACACCACTGGCTTGGTGCGGGAAGCTTGGATGGGCCGGACTGGGCTGGCGACGCGCACCACAGACTTGGTGCGGAGAGCAGGAATGGGCCGGACCGGGCTGGCGACGCGCACCACCGACTTGGTACGGAGAGCAGGAACGGGCCGGACAGGGCTGACGACGCGCACCACAGGCTCGGTGCGAGAGGCAGGAACAGGCCGAACCGTACTGGGGACACACGCCACTGGCCCTATGCAGGGATCAGGAACGGGCCGGACCGGACTGGTAATACACCCCAGTACCTCTCGCCGTGCCTCCACACTTTCCCTCTCCTCTGTGACCAGTGGCCCCCTTAACCTGGCGGCCTCCTCTGCACACCCACTGGACCGCTCCATCGCGGCCTCCGGCTGCCCCGTCGTCCACGTCGTGAGCCCCCCCCTAAAAATGTTCTGGGGTTCTCTCCTCCCCGTGGACCAGGCCTCCCTAGTTCTCGCCAGACTCTCACTCCACTGCTTCAAAGTCCAACCTTTCTGCTCTTCGCTTGGCTGGGCCCAGTTGAGACTCCTACTCCACTGATCCCAGGTCCATCCACTCTCCTCTTCACGCTGCTTGGTCCTGTCTTGGTGGTTTCTTCTGTCACGTTCGCTTAAGGAGGAGGACCAATGCGCAGCGTTGAATGCGTACATATTATTTATTAAAGAGATCACCCGATCAAAACAACGAACGAAACGTGAAGTCCTTCGATACACACAAACCAAAAGGAACAAGAAACCACAACACAAAGTGAAAAGACCGATAGTTAAATATGGCTCCCAATCAGAGACAACCAGCTGACACTCGTTGCCTCTGATTGGGAGTCACTCAGGCCAACATAGATATACAAAACATAGACTTACACACCCTGGCTCAACATAACATAGTCCCCAGAGCCAGGGCGTGACACTAACCTATCAACTTCAAATAGAGTGGGGACTTACATCTTGGTTACATCTGCGTTCTGCCTGGCTGGTCTGTTCTTGTGGAAGTTGTAATCTAGTGCTGCCAGCAGTGTTCTGGCTTCATAGACTGGTGGTGAAAAGGAAAAGCGCTTGCTGGCGTACATCAGAATATGGTTCTGGTAGGACACACAAAAAAGAACACAGACCAGTCATAATGAATGCGTCATGAAATCAACTAAATTGTCACCACCTTTGGCTGTGTGCATGTCAAACATCACCCTAATGCAGGGTTTCCCAACCATCTCCTCTGTGACCAATAGACCAATATTGTTATATATTTTCTGGTGGTCCCCGAGGACAGTACTGCAGTAATGCATAATGGACCATTATCTGTAACCAATTGCTAAATAGGGGGAAGGATTCTTGAGAAAATGTAACCCACCTGAAGTTCAGGTATTTATGAAGATCCTTCAGCCACCTTGTGTTGAGGACGATGTCTGTGAGAGCCTGATGTGCTGGAGAGCCCTTTTTGATCCATTCCTTGGTGTGCTTGTCCCCCAGGCAGTCATGTTCACAATGTCCCAGTGTCCATGTGTGTTCATTCACAACATTGTGAATAACACCTCTCCACAGGTCCTGAAACATGCAGTGACATTACCCACTTTGCCTATTGCAGATATGATTTCAGCAACTCAGGGACAAGTGCTAGCTCACAGCTAAGCACAATACAGTAAGTACATCATCACTCAAACATAACACATACATGAGAGTAATAAATAAGACAAGATAAATATGACTTACAATAAACTCCTTGTATGTGTCCGCCCTTTTACAGCACCACCAAAAGTGGTTGACAACCTCCTTCGTCCACAGGATGAGTTCTGCCTGGCCTTTAATCTGTGCTGTCTAGATATGATAACAATTCCAACACTGGAGCAACATCGTCACATCATAAAAGTAAAAATACACTGCTCAACAAAATAAAGGAAACACTTAAACAACACAATGTAACTCCAAGTCAATCACACTTCTGTGAAATCAAACTGTCCACTTAGGAAGCAACACTGATTGACAATACATTTCACATGCTGTTGTGCAAATGGAATAGACAACAGCTGGAAATCATAGGCAATTAGCAAGACACCCCCAATAAAGGACTGGTTTTGCAGGTGGTGACCACCAACCACTTCTCAGTTCCTATGCTTCCTGGCTGATGTTTTGGTCACTTTTGAATGCTGGCGGTGCTTTCACTCTAGTGGTAGCATGAGACGGAGTCTACAACCCACACAAGTGGCTCAGGTAGTGCAGCTCATCCAGGATGGCACATCAATGCGAGCTGTGGCAAGAAGGTTTGCTGTGTCTGTCAGCGTAGTGTCCAGAGCATGGAGGCGCTACCAGGAGACAGGCCAGTACATCAGGAGACGTGGAGGAGACCGTAGGAGGGCAACAACCCAGCAGCAGGACCGCTACCTCTGCCTTTGTGCAAGGAGGAGCAAGAGGAGCACTGCCAGAGCCCTGCAAAATGACCTACAGCAGGCATGTGTCTGCTCAAACGGTCAGAAACAGACTCCATGAGGGTGGTATGAGGGCCCGACGTCCACAGGTGGGGGTTGTGCTTACAGCCCAACACCGTGCAGGACGTTTGGCATTTGCCAGAGAACACCAAGATTGGCAAATTCGCCACTGGCGCCCTGTGCTCTTCACAGATGAAAGCAGGTTCACACTGAGCACGTGACAGACGTGACAGAGTCTGGAGACGCTGTGGAGAACGTTCTGCTGCCTGCAACATCCTCCAGCATGACCGGTTTGGCGGTGGGTCAGTCATGGTGTGGGGTGGCATTTCTTTGGGGGGCCGCACAGCCCTCCATGTGCTCGCCAGAGGTAGCCTGACTGCCATTAGGTACCGAGATGAGATCCTCAGACCCCTTGTGAGACCATATGCTGCTGCGGTTGGCCCTGGGTTCCTCCTAATGCAAGACAATGCTAGACCTCATGTGGCTGGAGTGTGTCAGCAGTTCCTGCAAGAGGAAGGCATTGATGCTATGGACTGGCCCGCCCGTTCCCCAGACCTGAATCCAATTGAGCACATCTGGGACATCATGTCTCGCTCCATCCACCAACACCACGTTGCACCACAGACTGTCCAGGAGTTGGCGGATGCTTTAGTCCAGGTCTGGGAGGAGATCCCTCAGGAGACCATCCGCCACCTCATCAGGAGCATGCCCAGGCATTGTAGGGAGGTCATACAGGCACGTGGAGGCCACACACACTACTGAGCCTCAATTTGACTTGTTTTAAGGACATTACATCAAAGTTGGATCAGCCTGTAGTGTGGTTTTCCACTTTAATTTTGAGGGTGACTCCAAATCCAGACCTCCATGGGTTGATAAATTTGATTTCCATTGATAACTTTTGTGTGATTTTGTTGTCAGCACATTCAACTATGTAAAGAAAAAAGTATTTAATAAGATTATTTCATTCATTCAGATCTAGGATGTGTTATTTTAGTGTTCCCTTAATTTTTTTGAGCAGTGTATATATATACAATGTAATATCTTTCATTACATACTCACTGCTTGGATTTTCTTGGCCAGGTTCTTGGCTCCATGCCACATATAGAGAGAGTGCTGTATTCTGCTGTCTTTATATTTTCCTTTCGCTGGGTCTGAATAAATATGAGCGATATATTATTATTTCTAAAACGATTACATTTTGCTAAATAAATATGTTAGATGTGCATGATCATAACCAAACTTACTCATTAGAGCAGAAATATATTTTAGTGGGATCTCCTTAATCAGCTGATCCATGGTCCTAATGAAAGCCTCTTTTCCATGATGACAGAGTTTCTCTGGGTCTCCCTCTTGTCAATGTTCACTATGGAGATGATGTCTCTGGAATCATTCTCCAACGTAGTGTAGGTGCAATACTGTGCACAGTAGCCTGGCTAGGCCACTCCAGGACCTTAATGTCCTTCTTCTTGAGCCACTCCTTTGTTGCCTTGGCCGTGTGTTTTGGGTCATTGTCATGCTGGAATACCCATCCATGACCCATTTTCAATGCCCTGGCTGAGGGAAGGAGGTTCTCACCCAAGATTTGACGGTACATGGCCCCGTCCATCGTCCCTTTGATGCGGTGAAGTTGTCCTGTCCCCTTAGCAGAAAAGAACCCCCAAAGCATAATGTTTCCACCTCCATGTTTTGACGGTGGGGATGGTGTTCTTGGGGTCATAGGCAGCATTCCTCCTCCTCCAAACACGGCGAGTTGAGTTGATGCCAAAGAGCTCGATTTTGGTCTCATCTGACCACAACACTTTTACCCAGTTCTCCTCTGAATCATTCAGATGTTCATTGGCAAACTTCAGACGGGCCTGTATATGTGCTTTCTTGAGCAGGGGGACCTTGCGGGCGCTGCAGGATTTCAGTCCTTCACGGCATAGTCTGTTACCAATTGTTTTCTTGGTGACTATGGTCCCAGCTGCCTTAAGATCATTGACAAGATCCTCCAGTGTAGTTCTGGGCTGATTCCTCACCATTCTCATGATCATTGCAACTCCACGAGGTGAGATCTTGCATGGAGCCCCAGGCCGAGGGAGATTGACAGGTCTTTTGTGTTTCTTCCATTTGCGAATAATCGCACCAACTGTTGTCACCTTCTCACCAAGCTGCTTGGCGATGGTCTTGTAGCCCATTCCAGCCTTGTGTAGGTCTACAATCTTGTCCCTGACATCCTTGGAGAGCTCTTTGGTCTTGGCTTCTGTGGACAGGTGTCTTTTTTACAGGTAACAAGCTGACATTAGGAGCACTCCCTTTAAGAGTGTGCTCCTAATCTCAGCTCGTTACCTGTATAAAAGACACCTGGGAGCCAGAAATCTTTCTGATTGAGAGGGGGTCAAATACTTATTTCCCTCATTAAAATGCAAATCAATTTATAACATTTTTTACATGCGTTTTTCTGGATTTTTGTGTTGTTATTCTGTCTCTCACTGTTCAAATAAACCTTCCATTAAAATTATAGACTGATCATTTCTTTGTCAGTGGGCAAATGTACAAAATCAGCAGGGGATCAAATACTTTTTTCCCTCACTGTAGAAGTAATAAAAAATAAAAAAAACAGTACATCCATGTTAAATACTTGTGGTGTACTGTAAGCACACAAACAATGAAGTCTTACCTAGGGCTACCACACAGTCTTTGGTTCGCAGACGATCAATGATCACAGCCCCTTTCTCCATCTAGAACAATTGTATCGAGTCCACACGGTATGAGTCTTGAAATTGCTACTGGAAACAATCCCCATGTTCATGAATTTGAAAAGGAGGCACATTTGTGAGTAATTATTCCCAGACAGCAAAATGTTTGTGACCAACAAAAGGTCACCTGCCAGCATCCCATGCTTCACTGTGGGCTGAGACTTCCATTTCCAGACGCAGTGACCTTAGGGGCAGATCTGTAAGATGAAGACAGCATGCAATAGTTTCCATACTACCATATAAACCAGTTTTCTTGGAAGAACGGTTATTTAGTCTGCCAATAAGAATGCGGTGGTTGACAGAGTCGAAAGCCTTGGCCAGGTCGATGAAGACGGCTGCGCAGTACTGTCTTTTATCGATCGCGGTTATAATATCGTTTAGGACCTTGAGCGTGGCTGAGGTGCACCCATGACCAGCTCGGAAACATGGGCAAGTTGCAGCGGAGGGTCCAGAGCTGGTGGCTGGGGTAGTGGTAGCCAGGTGGAAAGCATGGCCAGCCGTAGCAAAATGCTTGTTGAAATTCTTGATTATTGTAGATTTATCGGTGGTGACAGTGTTTCCTAGCCTCAGTGCAGTGGGCAGTTGGGAGGAGGTGCTCTTATTCTCCATGGACTTTACAATGTCCCAAAACTTTTTGGAGTTAGTGCTACAGGATGCAAATTTCTGTTTGAAAAAGCTAGCCTTTTCTTTCCTAACTGATTGTGTATATTGGTTCCTGACTTCCCTGAAAATGTGCATATCGCGGGGGCTGTTCGATGCTAATGCAGTACGCCACAGGATGTTTTTGTGCTGGTCAAGGGCAGTCAAGTCTGAAGTGAACCAGGGGCTATATCTGTTCTTAATTCTGCATTTTTTTAATGGGGCATGCTTATTTAAGATTGATAGGAAAGCACTTTTAAAGAACAACCAGCCATCCTCTACTGACGGAATGAGGTCAATATCCATCCAGGATACCCGGGCCAGGTCAATTAGAAAAGCCTGCTCGCTAAAGTGTTTTAGGGCGCGTTTGACAGTGATGAGGGGTGGTCGTTTGACCGCGGACCTATTACGGACGCAGGCAATTAGGAAGTGATCGCTGAGATCCTGGTTGAAGACAGCGGAGGTGTCCCGAGTGGCGCAGTGGTCTAAGGCACTGCATCGCAGTGCTAGCTGTGCCACTAGAGATCCTGGTTAGAGTCCAGGCTCTGTCGCAGCCGGCGGCGACCGGGAGACCCATGGGCGGTGCACAATTGGTCCAGCGTCGTCCAAGGTAGGGGAGGGGGGTTTGGCCGGCAGGGATGTGGGTTTGTTTCCCACGGGGGGCCAGTATGAAAGATACATTTAAAAAATACATGTATGCATTCACTAACTGTAAGTCGCTCTGGATAAGAGCGTCTGCTAAATGACAAAAATGTAAATGTAAATTTAGAGGGTAAATTTGTCAGGATGATATCTATGAGGGTGCCCACGTTTACAGATTTAGGGTTGTACCTGGTAGGTTCGTTGATAATTTGTGTGAGATTGAGGGCATCTAGTTTAGATTGTAGGTTGGCCGGGGTGTTAAGCATATCCCAGTTTAGGTCACCAAGCAGTACGAACTCTGAAGATAAATGGGGGGCAATCAATTCACATATGGTGTCCAGGGCACAGCTCTGGGCTGAGGGGGGTCTGTAGCAAGCGGCAACAGTGAGATACTTATTTCTGGAAAGGTGGATTTTTAGAAGTAGAAGCTCAAACTGTTTGGGCACAGACCTGAATAGTATGATAGAGCTCTACAGGCTATCTCTACAGTAGATTGCAACCCCACCCCCTTTGGCAGTTCTATCGAGACGGAAAATGTTGTAGTTAGGGATGGACATTTCTGAATTATTGGTGGCCTTCCTAAGCCAGGATTCAAACGCTGCTAGAACATCAGGGTTGGCGGAGTGTGCTAACGCAGTGAATAACTCAAACTTAGGGAGGAGGCTTCTGATGTTAACGTGCAAGAAACCAAGGCTTTTACGGTTACAGAAGTCAACAAATGATAACGCCTGGGGAGTAGGAGTGATACTGGGGGGGTACAGGGCCTGGGTTAACCTCTACATCACCAGAGGAACAGAGGAGGAGTAGAATAAGGATACGGCTAAAGGCTTTAAGAACTGGTCTTCTAGTGCGTTGGGTACAGAGAATAAAAGGGGCAGATTTCTGGGCGTTGTAGAATAGATTCAGGGCATTATGTACAGACAAGGATATGGAAGGATATGAGTACAGTTGGCGTTGGGTAACGATGAAAGAGATAGCATCACTGGAGGCACCGATTGAGTCGGTCTCCGTGTGTATGGGGGGTGGGACAAAGGACCTATCTAAGGCAGGTTGAGCTGGACTGGGGGCTCTACAGTGAAATAGTACAATAAGAAATAACCAAAACAGCAATAAGCAAGGCATATTGACATGGGAGAGAGGCATAAAGCAATCACAGGTGTTATTCGAGAGAGCTAAGACAACAGCTGGTAATGGTGACAACGTTTGGGCTGAGGCTAAACATAAACAGGATGCGGTACCGTATAAAGGAACAGTCCAGCAGGCATAAGCTGTATAGCTGAGTTATCATAAGGTCCAGTGACCAGCAATAGGAGAGTTCGGAGGTAGTTCGGGGGCTGCTACAGCACTGGCGAGCAAGAGGCACGGCTTGCGTGTGCTAGCGGGCCGGGGCTAGCAGATGGATCTTTGTGGTCAACGTCGTAACGGGAAGCCTGTTGAAACCACATCAGACGATTTCGTCGACAGACCAGTTGTGTTGGATCGGCGGGGCTCTGTGTCAACACTAGGAGGTCCCGTCCGGTTGACAGAGAGGTAGATAGCCGGGAGATGGGCCTGGCTCGAGGCTAGCTCAAGGCTAACTGGTGCTTGCTAAGGGGCAATGGTAATTAGCCAACGACAACAGCCATTCGGTTGCAGCTAGCTAATTGCGATGATCCGGCGCTAGGGTCCAGTGATTCCGGCAGAAAATCCAATATGCTCTGGGTCGATAGCACGCTGTGCAGGCTGGCCGAAAAATTGTCCAGGCTAGAGCTGGCTGGTGGGTAGTGCAGGCCACGGACAATGGTTTAGACCGCTAACGGTGGCTAATAGCAAGTAGCTAGCTAGCTGGCTACAACAGCCATTCGGTTGCAGCTAGCTAGTTGCGATCATCCGGCGCTAGGGTCCAGTGATTCCGGCAGAAAATCCGATATGCTTTGGGTCGATAGCACGCTGTGCAGACTGGCCGACAAATTGTCCAGGCTAGAGCTAGAGCTGGCTGGTGGGTAGTGCAGGCCACGGACAATGGTGAAGACGCTAACGGTGGCTAATAGCAAGTAGCTAGCTAGCTGGCTACCACAGGCATTCGGTTGCAGCTAGTCTAGTTTCAGCTTAAGGTTCTTGATAAAAGTTATAAAGAAATAATAGAATCCTTTCCACGTTGGGTGAGGCGGGTTGCAGGAAAGTATATTTAGTTAAAGAATGAAAAGTGAAATTGAGAAATATATACAAAATAGACAAAAAACAGATATAGTATCTTCATTACTGCCAAACATTTTGAATACTAGAGAGGGAGTACCAGAGAGATACACCCCCACATAGGCCACTCAAAGAAGGCAGGCACAAAGAGAGGGACACAAAAACACAGAAACCAAACCATAAATGATGCACACACAAGAAAGTTCACACTACCCAATAGCCATCAAAGGAATAGTAAAAAGGTATCTAGCTATTCTCCTATTGAAATTAAGCATGTGTTCTCAACTATCTGACAGCGTGGTGCTGGATGTCACTCCAATGCTTGATAAAGCAGGCAGAGGTAACACTTTCCTTGGAGTGGATTGTGGTGGGGCCTTTTCATAACTAGAAGATGAGAAATTACATTTTTATTTCACGCATGTCCCATTATTATATAACATATCTATCTAGCTGACGTTAGCTAGCTTGCTAATGTATGTCACAAAACCTAGCTAGTGAGCTTGCTTGTCAACTCTCTACCCAGCTACATAATGTTAGCTAGCTAACATTGTTTCAGTAATGTTCTATAATAACGATAGTCACTTGGAAGTCTGAAAAAGCAGAGGCAACTATACTGCCGAGCACCATTACAGCTGCTAACGTTACAGCCGAGCACCATTACAGTTATATCACTCTCAAACAGAGAAATGCGCATGAAAGGTTAGCTAGCTAGATATGTTAAATGTATCAATATCCTGACTGGTTTTAGATCGTAAATACCATGCACACTGTAGTTATTTATCAAGACAGCCATATAATTTAGATAGCATAAAGCTAACCCGGATTCTCCATTCAAACATCACAGCTAACACTAGCTAGCTACTGTAGATGGCGCAACGTCTTGGTAACGTTACCTGTCAAGCAGAAAACAGACCATCTCTGCATCAGACTTCAGCCCTTTTAGGGCCATAACTTCTCTCCAGCGATTAAAATTGTTACCAATATTTACTCTGGTTTTTCCCCAAGCCTTATCATTTAGTCGCTTGGCTAAACTTCAAAAAAAGTTGCCACCTGTATCCGCAACCAGTGGGGCTGGACACTTGTCTAAGAAATCCGCCATTGTTGATTGCGCTCGGAAGAAGATGACCACGCCTCCAAGTGACGCTGCTCAAAGAGGGAGGAAATTCTGAATGCAATTTTGTAAGGGCCCAAAGCATATTTTTTTGTATTCTTTTTTTTGTGAAACACTATCATTCCACTATTACTGTAGATATATTATGGACATTTTATGACATTATAATGCAAAAATTCGACATAATGCTCCTTTAACTTGAATTGGAACTGCCATCTATGGATTAAATGTCTATGGTTGGTTGCGGCTGTCAGTTTGCATTTTGCAAATTTCAAAATACAATTCCTTGAAAAACGTACAGTTTGGAAAGCAAATGCTGTCATCACACACACAAAAAAAACATTTGATTAATAAAATATTGAATCAGTCATCTTCCTCAAATGACACAATTAACAAGGGGATGACAATCTTTGCGAGAGGAAGGAAATTTGATTTCATTGGTCCTCGACCCACATCTCAGACACTTCATTCAAAATAAATGGCGTTAGCCCTAAATTAGCCTGCCCCAGAGCAGGTTAGTTCTGAAGGATTCGTTGCCATAAAAATGTACCTGGCTAAAAGGTGAGCCACATTCGTCTGACCGGTTATCTCGAGTTGAACTCAGAGTTGACCAAAGTTACTTCACTAATTCCTCAAACCTCATTTGTAGTATAGGGCTCTTCTCTCCAAAAGTTTAACTCTTACGGTTTATGTGTATCTAACTACTGTCACCAAACTGAATCTCTGAATCTTTTTCTGGGAAATAATGATTGATGAGTGAGTTTAAAGCTATTTGTATCAATCAGCTCCTGGAGGGGCCTCTATGTTTTTGTTTTAGCCCGGCATTAACACACCTGATTCCACTGATCAAGTACTTGATAAGTTGAATCAGGTACATTGAGAAACACTGGTTCTGGCGCAGTGACTCTGGATTTGGCGTTTGTGCTCAAAACTATTCTCTCTCTCTCTCTCTCTCTCTCTCCAGGTGGTTCCACCCCAACATCACTGGCATCGAGGCAGAGCAGCTCCTCTTGACGCGGGGGGTCCACGGCAGTTTCCTAGCCCGGCCGAGCAAGAGCAACCCGGGGGATTTTACTCTCTCCATCAAGTAGGGGCCTCCATGTTCCCAGCTAACAAATGTTGGTTCTAAGAACAATCTGGGAAAGTTACTTGTCAAATAACCAAAGGAGAACCTTGAGGGAACGTTACGTGAATGTTCTGTGTTAGCATGGTTCTCTGCTATCGCTTTAGCCTACCTCTTTATCTTAGCGCTTTAGCCTAGGTCTTTAGCTTTAGCCTAGCTCTTTAGCCTAGCGTTAGCAGCCTATGCTCCACATTGCCCCTGGTGTAAAGTTTATCATTCAGAGCAAATTGTCTCCTTGTGCCGACTGAGCAATTAAGTGAGCGCGTGAGTCAAGCCTCAAGAAATGGGCAATAATCGCTTCCCAGTAAACAAGCTAGCGAGAGAGCAAGAGCCTTGCCTTTGGGTGAACAGTCACAGCTTGTGGGAGTCCGAGCTTGAAATATGCCTTCTTTATTACTCTCCCAAGTTTCTATGAACTGGAAAATGTTTGTTTCCCTCCTCGGTTGAAAAAAAAGCAAGAACTGGTCGTAAATAGCCTTTCACAAGAATTCACTTACGCCACAACAGCACTTCGAGGAATATGATCTCCATTGACCCCATGTATGAAATCATCATGACTAACCCTGTCCCATGACATTACATTTCACTGAATTATGAACAGTGAGCTCTGTAGTTGGAGAGCTGAATACAAAAGAGAAACATGGAGTTCTGGTAAACAGCAGGCCTCTGTGATTTCCTGTAGTGCGAGGATAGAGAGTGGCTCTGCTTTGGCAACGGAAGCTTTTAAGAGGCTCATCAGTCAGACGAGCTCATGGAAAAGGTCCAGCATCGTCCTTTAGCTCGCCGCTCTTTAGCAGAGGTTGGATAGGGTAGCGAACAAGAGTGTGGGGGAGGGAGAGAGAGAAAGAGCGTGAGACAGAGGGGGAGTGTGTGTGAGAGAGAGTGGGGGGGGGGGGGAAGACAGAGAGAGAGAGTGTATGTAGGGTAGAGAGAGGGGTGAGAGAAAGTGAAGGTTGTTAGGCTGGCAGCAGCAGTGAGTGTGACAGCCAGGCCAGTCCAGGCAGTAGCTCTTAATAACGTTAAGGCCGGGGGCCCATGTCGAGGTCTGACCCTGCATGCCCCTGGTGGCATGTGGCTTTGTGTTGACTGAGGGCTGCCTAACTGCCTGTGTGTGTGTGTGATTGTTGTGTGTGTGTGTATGTGTGTGTGTTTGCATTCACCAGACGCAATTACATGTATTTGTTGTTCTTCAGACCACAGCCCCTGTGGCTAAACTGTAGTGCAGGCTAACAGCCCGTTCTCTCAATTTATTCTATTGAGTCTGTCAACAAAATTCTAACTACAAGGTACACCGTATTTAAAAGGATGGCTTAAGATAAATGTACTGAAAACCCTATTGAATTAAAAAAATCTGTTGGCCAGCATGTGGAAAGGTTTTCAGCGGTTGAATGACATTTATTCAGCGCGTGCAAGGGAACCACGCCAGCAAAGCCCGTTACACACCTTCATAAGGTAAGTCTGGATACCAAATACTGAGAAGTGCGTAGGAAAGGCGTGCATAGGAAATTACACCTTTCTTAAGTCAGAATTGGGCCCTAAACCTGTCAGGGTCCAGTGTGACCAAGCTAATTGTCTCTTACTTGTATGCTCACACATACTCCCACATCACAGACACACTCTATAGCATTCTCTCACACACTGTCATATCACACACACTCTCTCAATCATATATACTCACAAACAATCTCATATCACACACACACACTCACTCATATAAACTCACACACACTCTCACGCACTCTCTCACACACACACACACACACAATGAGAGAGTAATTACCAAGTCATTAGTGTAGTTTCTTCTTACCAGCATGCTATTAGGGGTTGTCCAGCTTGCCTCTCCGTATAATGGATGCCCTGGGACTCCAATGGGCTGTTATCTCATTCTCCCTGCTTTTCCCTTCGCTTATCTCCCCCTCCCTTCTTTCCTGGGCTGGGCAGGGGGCTGGATGGCAGGGGAAGGACTGGGGTGGTGGTGGTGGAGGGGGAGGAGTTAAACATTTTCTGCTATGATGTTAACTGTTCCAGTAGTGGCCGGAGTAGACCGCAATGTGTGGTTAAGTAGACCGTGTGTTCTGTTGTTATGAGAGAGGCCTTGACAACCGCAGCTCTATACATTGCTCTATGCTGCATTTTGAGGGAGTGAGAACTTACACGGCCAAGCATTATGTGGCCAATGTAATTGTGAAGCGAATGTTCACTGAGTATACAAAACATTAAGAACACCTGCTCTTTCCATGACATAGACTGACCAGGTGAATCCTGGTGACAGCTATGATCCCTTATTGATGTCACTTGTTAAATCCACTTCAATCAGTGTAGATGAAGGGAGGAGACAGGTTAAAGAAGGATTGTATCAAGAATGGTCCACCACCTAAAGGACATCCAGCCAATTTGACAGAAGGGGTGCAACTCAATATTAGGAAGGTGTTCCTAATGTTTAGTATACTCAGTGTATGTAATTCTCAGAGCAAAAGAAGTGCCTTGGTTTTTCATTGTTTTCTTTCAGTAAAAATGTTTTGGGGATATAGCCCACAACTTATTTTGTTCTAGTCAAATACCGACCGTATTATCTCCCAAGATAATTTGATTTGGTTATGGTCACGGCCGTGTATATCCCCCCTCAAGCCGATACCACGACGGCCCTCAAAGAACTTCACTGGACTTTATGCAAACTGGAACCCACATATCCTGAGGCTGCATTTATTGTAGCCGGGGATTTTAACAAAGCAAATTTGAGGAATAGGCTGCTGAAGTTCTATCAACATATCGACTGTTGAACGCTGATAAAAACCTTGACCATTGCTATTCAAACTTCCGGGATGGTTATAAGGCCCTCCCCCGCCCTCCTTTCGGCAAATCTGACCACGACTCCATTTTGCTCCTCCCTTCCTATAGGCAGAAACTCAAACAGGATGTACCCGTGCTAAGGACTATTCAACGCTGGTCTGACCAATCGGAATCCACGCTTCAAGATTGTTTTGATCACGCGGACTGGGATATGTTCCAGGTAGCTTGCGAAGATAATTTAGATGAATACACTGAAACAGTGGCTGAGTTTATCAGGAAGGGTATAGGAGATGTTGTGCCCACTGTGACTATTAAAACCTACCCTAACCAGAAACCGTGGATAGATGGCAGCATTCGCACAAAACTGAAAGCGCGAACCACCGCATTTAACCATGGCAAGGTGACTGGGAATATGGCAGAATACAAACAGTGTAGCTACTCACTCTGCAAGGCAATTAAACTGGCAAAACATCAGTATAGAGACAAAGTGGAGTCGCAATTCAACGGCTCAGACACGAGACGTATGTACCAGGGTCTACAGACAATCACGGACTACAAAAGGAAAACCAGCCATGTCGCCGACGTCTCGCTTCCAGACAAGCTAAACACCTTCTTCGCCAGCTTTGAGGATAACAGTGCCACCGACGCGGCCCACTACCAAGGACTGTGGGCTCTCCTTCTCCTTGGCCGACGTGAGTAAGACATTTAAGCATGTTAACCCCCGCAAGGCTGCCGGCCCAGACGGCATCCCTAGCCGCGTCCTCAGAGCATGCGCAGACCAGCTGGCTGGTGTGTTTACGGACATATTCAATCTCTCCCTATCCCAGTCTGCTGTCCCCACATGCTTCAAGATGGCCACCATTGTTCCTGTACCCAAGAAAGCAAAGGTAACTGAACTAAATGACTATCGCCCCGTAGCACTCACCTCTGTCATGAAGTGCTTTGAGAGACTAGTCAAGGATCATATCACCTCTACCTTACCTGTCACCCTAGACCCACTTCAATTTGCTTACCGCCCCAATAGATCCACAGACGATGCAATCGCCATCACACTGCACACTACCCTATCCCATCTGGACAAGAGGAATACCTATGTAAGAATGCTGTTCATTGACTATAGCTCAGCATTCAACACCATAGTACCCTCCAAGCTCATCATTAGGCTCGAGGCCCTGGGTCTGAACCCCGCCCTGTGCAACTGGGTCCTGGACTTCCTGATGGTCCGCCTCCAGGTGGTGAAGGTAAGAGACAACATATCCACTTCGCTGATCCTCAACACTGGGGCCCCACAAGGGTGCATGCTCTGCCCCCTCCTGTACCCCCTGTTCACCCATGACTGCATGGCCAAGCACGCCTCCAACTCAATCATCAAGTTTGCAGACGACACAACAGTAGTAGGCTTGATTACCAACAATGACGAGACAGCCTTCAGGGAGGAGGTGAGGGCTCTGGGTGTGTGGTGCCAGGAAAATAACCTCTCACTCAACATCAACAAAACAAAGGAGATGATCGTGGACTTCAGGAAACAGTAGAGGGTGCACCCCCCTATCCACATCGATGGGACCGCAGTGGAGAAGGTGGAAAGCTTCAAGTTCCTTGGTGTACACATCACTAACAAACTTAAATGGTCCACCCACGCAGACAGTGTGGTGAAGAAGGCGCAACAGAGCCTCTTCAACCTCAGGAGGTTGAAGAAATTCCCCCGCTATCATCCAGAAGGCGAGGTCAGTACAGGTGCATCAAAGCTGGGACCGAGAGAATTAAAAACAGCTTCTATCTCAAGGCCATCAGACTGTGAAACAGCCATCACTAGCACACTAGAGGCTGCTGCTGCCTATTGAAATCACTGGCCACTTTAAGAAATGGAACACTAGTCACTTTAATAATGTTTACATATCTTGCATTACTCATCTCATATGTATATACTGTATTCTATAATATTCTACTGTATCTTAGTCCATGCCGCTCTGTCATTGCTTGTCCATATATGTATATATTCTTAAATTCCATTCCTTACTTAGATTTGTGTGTAATGGGTATATGTTGTGAAATTTTTAGATATTACTTGTTAGATATTACTGCACTGTCGGAGCTAAAAGCACAAGCATTTCGCTACACCCGCAATAACATCTGCTAAACACGTGTATGTGACAAATAACATTTGATTTGGTGTATGTTCTAGTATCATGTCTCTATGCTCTTGATCAGAGAAGTTTAGAGGGCATTAGCTGGGACTGTGGATGGATTTTCTCCCCGTATTACGTATGCCATTGCCTCCATTCACTTCCATTAGACATATTTCCATTGCAGTCGGGCTATTTATAGATCCAATCAATTAAATGCATTGGCCAAATAGACCTATAGAATGTTGATTCATCTCATTTTGATAAGTGGATTGTGTTCTCACTGGATACTATGTAACAGAGACATGTGGCCATGGTGGTCTAGTGGTTAGTGACTCTGCCCTCAGCACTCACATATACTGATGTCGACATGTGTACGAATCTGTCCAAAGGCCTGTTTGATACACACGTTTGTAATTAGAGATAGGAAGCCAGTAGATAAAAGGAAAGTGGGGAAGAGGGACTACATAGTGTCATTGTGTGTGTGTTCCTTCTTCCTGAACCATGGGTGGGCCAGTGAAGATTGATAATGACCTAATGTTGCTCCAGATGTAAAACAACAAGTGCAGCGGCCTCCATCCTTGTAGTCAAAAGGGCTTGTAGGTAGATAGATCCTACACCTCCACCTTCCCGCCCGCACGCACACACACACACACACACACACACACACACACACACACACACACACACACACACACACCTTTGTTTTACTATCCTTGTGGGGACCAAACAATTGATTCCCATGCAAAATCCTATTTTCCCTAACCCAAACCCCTAACCCTAAATTCTAACCCTAAACCTTTTTATTGTGGGGACTGTTCTTGTACCAGAAATTCTCACGTGAATTGTTATTTCGAAAGGCCAAACCCACTGCTGGTGTGTGTGGCCAAAGACCTCTATATGACCATAGCAACCGGTTCCAATCCAAGTGCCAATGCCGTTTAGCAAACTCCAGGCGGCGCTATGGTCAGATTACATAAAAATAGAGGTATTTGGTCACGTACACCAACAGTGGGTTTGGCCTTCAAAACAACAATGCATATGCAGAAAATACCTCATCCCTACTGTAAAATATGGTGTTAGATCTTTGCTTCCCTTGTTAAGATCAATGGCATCATGAACCAGGATATTTTAGCCAAAAACCTGGTTGCCTCTGCCAGGAGGCTGAAACTTGGCCGCAAGTAGATCTTCCAGCAAGACAATAACCCCAGGCACACGTCAAAATCCACAAAGAAATGGTTAATTGAACACAAAAATCAACATTTTGCAATTGCCACCTCAGTCTCCTGACTTGAACCCCATTGAAAACCTGTGATTTGAATTGAAGGGGACAGTCCATAAACTCAGAGGAAGGATTTCAAGGATCTGGAAAGATTCTGAATGGAGGAATGGTCTAAGATCCCTCCCAACGTGTTCTCCAAACTCATAAAACATTTTACAAAAAGGCTCAGTGTCGTTATCCAGGGTGCTGGAGTACTGAAAACAGGGGATCCAATCATTTTGACCCCTATCTTTTTTAGATAGTTTTTATATAAATATATATTAACATTTGAGCTCAGTATTTGTATTATTTATTTTATACAGTCTTTTTGCTGATCTTTATCAAGGCATCCAATAATTCCTGACCCCACTGTATGTCCAAAAAACAATATTCACATAATTCTGTACAACAGCATTGCCATTGTCAAAATCAGCTTAATGGATGTTGTATGGCACAATTATTATGTGTGCTATATCTCCAAGTCTGCAAGAGACCAATCCCATCCGCAGAGTAAAATCTAGTTGGATGTTTTTGGCTCAATGCGATGTCATTAATTGTGTTAAACTCCCACAAACAGCCTGGTGCAAGCTCGCACACGCACACTCACACACACAAACAGTGCAGCCGCCACGGGCCATTAGTAGCCACAGACAGGGAGGCATACTGCTCCACTCAAACATTCATAACACAATTACAGGGAAGGAGAGAGTGCAGGTTTATATATATGAGAGAGAGAGAGAGAGAGAGAGAGAGAGAGAGAGAGAGAGAGAGAGAGAGAGGAAAAGTTCCACTTTATATGACCGTTACTTGATCATCAATTTGCAGAGAGGACTAGCTAATTGCATTAAAGCTAGATATCAGATAGCATAATGTGCAGTTTTGTCAATTTTTTAACCTCCTGAGTTAGATCGCTAGCTACAGTATGATATTTTTTGTAAATGTGTGTAGAGTGGGAGTTGTGGTTTGCTGCAGGCTCAAAAACCGACTTATTCTAAATGTGTAGGTGTACTAAGACAAAGTTCATGTTTGTGCATTGGTTTGGCCTTTTGCTGCAGTGGGGGAAAAAAGTATTTAGTCAGCCACCAATTGTGCATGTTCTCCCACTTAAAAAGATGAGAGGCCTGTAATTTTCATCATAGGTACACGTCAACTATGACAGACAAATTGAGAAAAAAAATCCAGAAAATCACATTGTAGGATTTTTTATGAATTTATTTGCAAATTATGGTGGAAAATAAGTATTTGGTCACCTACAAACAAGCAAGATTTCTGGCTCTCACAGACCTGTAACTTCTTCTTTAAGAGGCTCCTCTGTCCTCCACTCGTTACCTGTATTAATGGCACCTGTTTGAACTTGTTATCAGTATAAAAGACACCTGTCCACAACCTCAAACAGTCACACTCCAAACTCCACTATGGCCAAGACCAAAGAGCTGTCAAAGGACACCAGAAACAAAATTGTAGACCTGCACCAGGCTGGGAAGACTGAATCTGCAATAGGTAAGCAGCTTGGTTTGAAGAAATCAACTGTGGGAGCAATTATTAGGAAATGGAAGACATACAAGACCACTGATAATCTCCCTCGATCTGGGGCTCCACGCAAGATCTCACCCCGTGGGGTCAAAATGATCACAAGAACCACACAAAAATCCCAGAACCACACGGGGGGACCTAGTGAATGACCTGCAGAGAGCTGGGACCAAAGTAACAAAGCCTACCATCAGTAACACACTACGCCGCCAGGGACTCAAATCCTGCAGTGCCAGACGTGTCCCCCTGCTTAAGCCAGTACATGTCCAGGCCCATCTGAAGTTTGCTAGAGTGCATTTGGATGATCCAGAAGAGGATTGGGAGAATGTCATATGGTCAGATGAAACCAAAATATAACTTTTTGGTAAAAACTCAACTCGTCGTGTTTGGAGGACAAAGAATGCTGAGTTGCATCTAAAGAACACCATACCTACTGTGAAGCATGGGGGTGGAAACATCATGCTTTGGGGCTGTTTTTCTGCAAAGGGACCAGGACGACTGATCCGTGTAAAGGAAAGAATGAATGGGGCCGTGTATCGTGAGATTTTGAGTGAAAACCTCCTTCCATCAGCAAGGGCATTGAAGATGAAACGTGGCTGGGTCTTTCAGCATGACAATGATCCCAAACACACCGCCCGGGCAACGAAGGAGTGGCTTCGTAAGAAGCATTTCAAGGTCCTGGAGTGGCCTAGCCAGTCTCCAGATCTCAACCCCATAGAAAATCTTTGGAGGGAGTTAAAAGTCTGTGTTGCCCAGCGACAGCTCCAAAACATCACTGCTCTAGAGGAGATCTGCATGGAGGAATGGGCCAAAATACCAGCAACAGTGTGTGAAAACCTTGTGAAGACTTACAGAAAACGTTTGACCTGTGTCATTGCCAACAAAGGGTATATAACAAAGTATTGAGAAACTTTTGTTATTGACCAAATACTTATTTTCCACCATAATTTGCAAATAAATTCATTAAAAATCCTACAATGTGATTTTCTGGAGAAAAAAAATCTCATTTTGTCTGCCATAGTTGACGTGTAGCTATGATGAAAATTACAGGCCTCTCTCATCTTTTTAAGTGGGAGAAATTGCACAATTGGTGGCTGACTAAATACTTTTTTTCCCCACTGTATTGCTCTGAAATGTTAACTGGAAATGGAAAAATAGAAAAATTATGTACATTTAGTAGCTGTCTTTTCAACTCGTTCTTGACTTCTTGTTTCCATGCTGATGAGAATGTTTCGGTTTAGAATGCTGTGTGCGTGCATGTGTGTGTGACATTGTGTCTCTTTGTGGCTGTGTATTTTGTGAAGTGGCAGACTGTTTTCTGACCTTATCTGTGCTCCCTAGCCACCTGCATTTAGTGAAAACCAGTTGCTCTCAAATACTCACTCCAAATCAATCTCTTCTAAGCCCTTAATATGAAATCAACAGGGTATTATAGAGGGATAATCTTGTCTGATAAGGTTTTTCTTACTAGCAAAACAGTCTTATTTCCACATAGACTTGATTAACAAATGGTTTCCTCTTGTGCAGAAATGATTGGGTATTCACGGTACCACATCAACCTGTTATTTTCATGTGGGTTTTCGTGGTGTTCTCGCTTGCTCTGTTCAGGCACACGCAGCCACGTACATAAACACAAACACACACTCTGGCCGTATCCGAAATCTGGCTTTACTACTCACAACCTTTTACTTAGTAGTCTTAAACAAATCTACTTTAAAACAAAAGTATACACCTCACACACATGGTTATGGTCTTAAAGAAAGAAGACACCTGTACCATGTCAGATATAGAGTTGAAATGTAATACGTTTTGAGTTTCATCCCAATATTACACTTTATGTACATCACAGAAGTCTGAAATATAACAAAACCGTTTGACATAGAAACACTGCATACACATTTTTTGAAATTTCACATACTATAAAACATTATTGTTTCGCTTACCCAAAATGCCTACTATTTAGAACGCAAGTACGGGTATTTGGACACACTCTCTCTCTCTGTCATACCCACACACACACCCACACATACTTTTTCTCATTCACATACACTAATGAAACACATTGCTGCGGTTCCAAATAGGTGCTGAGCACGACCTGCGGCTAGAATACATTATCCTTTCAGCAGGCCTCACATCACACAAACACACACAGAGAGAACAGTTGTACCCTATTAACCTCTGCTACATGCTGCAGGGTGCATCTGTTACATAATATATAGTAATCTATCTGAAACAATGTGCACTATGACTAACCCTGACTCCAACCTCTCTTCCCCTGTGTGTGTGTCAGGCGGAACAATGAGGTCACCCACATTAAGATCCAGAACTCAGGGGACTACTACGACCTGTATGGAGGGGAGAAGTTTGCCACGCTGGCAGAGCTGGTGCAATACTACACAGAGCAGCACGACCTCCTCAGAGAGAGGAACGGAGACGTCATCGAGCTCAAGTACCCACTCAACTGTAAGGACCCCACCTCCGAGAGGTACGCACAAACACACACACACACGCATGCACACACACAGCTGCACACACACATAAATGAAAACAACCACAGACACAGCATTTACAATAAAATGCGCGCACACACACACCCTGTTATAACCTTCACGAACGTATCTGTGCTGGCATTTCTGTCTCTCTACACAGTGGGAAGTACAGTGTATCAGTTTGCATCTAATTCCAAGAACAACGTGTGATCTCTGTAGAGGATGGTTTCTGTGATTTCTCCATGAAACACCCGTTGAGATCTCTTGCTGGAACCTCCTACACATTTACATGTGCAAGCGCTCATACAGAGAAACACACAGACACACACAATTTAGATTTCTTTGTAAACACCATCACATGTGCAAACTCACACGGTCAGAAACACACACACACACACTTTTCGATTTCTTATGTAAACAATTACACGTAAATGGAAGGGTTGGGGTGATTTCCATTTCCTCATTACTTTTTAATAGTATTAGTATTTTCAAACATAATAGTCATAAATTGTCTACCGATCTACACTAGGTGGTACCACGGGCACCTCTCTGGGCGCGACGCTGAGAAGCTGCTCACGGACAAGGGCAAGCCTGGCAGTTTCCTGGTACGGGAGAGCCAGAGCAAGCCGGGTGACTTTGTGCTCTCTGTCCTCACCAATGAGGAGAAACACGAGAACGTAGACCGCAAGACCAAGGTCACCCACGTCATGATTCGCTACCAGGTAAGACCAGCTAGGGCCTTCACATATACAGTGGGGTCCGAAATTATTGACATCCTTGATAAAGATGAGAAAAAATAACTGTATGTAATAAATAATTTAAATACTGAGCTATATTGTATGCTCAAAAAATACAATTGCTCAGAGAAAGATCTTGTTTAACAAGTAATACTTTTTTTCCCAAAGGTAGAGGTCAAAATTATTGACACCCCTGTTTTCAATACCTTTCAATAACCTCACAATACGAGGATAACGGCACTGAGCCTTTTTCTATAATGTTTTATGAGTTGAAGAACACATTCTGAGGGATTTTAGACCATTCCGCCATACAAAATCCTTCCAGATCCTTGATATCCTTCATCTACACTTATGGATTGCCCTCTTCAATTAAAACCACAGGTGACTGAGATGGCCATTACAAAATATATATATTTTGTGGCCAATTAACCATTTCTTTGTGGATTTTGATGTGTGCCTGGGGTTATTGTCTTGCTGGAAGATCCACTTGCGGCCAAGCTTCAGCCTCCTGGCAGAGGCAACCAGGTTTTTGGCTAAAATGTCCTGGTACTGGGTAAAGTTCATGAAGGCGTTGACCTTAACAAGAGTCCCAGGACCAGTGGATGGAAATTGCCCCATAACATCAAAGATCCACCACCATATTTTACAGTAGGTATGGGGTTATTTTCTGCTCATGCATTCGCATTTCGACACCAAACCCACCACTGGTGTGCGGGACCAAAGAGCTCTATTTTCATGTTATCTGACCAAAGCACCGGTAACCAATCCAAGTGCCAATGCCGTTTAACAAACTCCAGGCGTTTACATTTGTTGGATGACATGAAAAAATTGCTCTTTGGCCACTCACACTAGTGGTGGGTTTGGCGTCGAAATTAGAATGCATGAGCAGAAAATAACCCCATACCTACTGTAAAATATGGTGGTGGATCTTAGATGTTAGGAGAATTAGGTTAAGGTTAGGAAAAGGGTTAGGGTTAGCAAAAATGCTCCCGACGCAACTCAAACATGCAACTTTTGACATTAGCTGCATCCCTTCTAGCCATGACCAGCTAGTAAGGACTAGAATGCTTGTAGGGCTAGCAGGTAGGCTAGGGGCTATCCGGCTAGCTGGCAGGGATAGCAGGCTAGTAGGGATAGCAGGCTTGTAGGCAAGCTAGCTGTCAGGCTAGTAGGGGCTAGCAGGCTAGAAGGGCTAGCAAACAACATAATTTATGTGTGTTTCCAGCAGGATGGGAAGTATGACGTGGGTGGAGGAGAGAGGTTTGACACGCTGGCTGACCTGGTGGATCACTACAAGAAGAACCCCATGGTGGAGAAGAGTGGAATTGTTGTTCACCTCAAACAGGTGAGAGACTGGACCAGTGCATTCAGACAGCCGCACATGAAACAATGTTGGACTTGTAAAGAAAATGGAAGCCATGTTGTTTTCAGAACAACATCTACTCTGATAAAACCGGATGTGTTAAGTATATTAATTAAGTGTCATTCAAAGGATGGGTATGCTGCAAATTCTATAGCAGTAATATAATTTAATGTGAAGGGTGGATCATATGATAATCCATGGAGTTAATGTACTGCTCTTCCCTTTCCCAACGGAAGCCCTTCAATGCCACCAGGATAAATGCAGCCAACATTGAGAACAGGGTGAAGGAACTAAACAAAGTGGCCGACAACTCAGAGAAGCCCAAACAGGGATTCTGGGAAGAGTTTGAGGTACGAGAGCGGTGGTATCGTCATCACCGCCAGTGTGTTTAAATGACTGTGGATTACACATATCATCTCATATTCCAAAACATGGAAGTCAAGATTAAGAGAATGTAAATCCAGTATGTTCATGAGGCATTTCCTGAAGGACAACACACAGCACATTATTGTTAACTCTAAGATGGACACCACTGGTTCCTGTCATAGTCTGGTTATGGGCCCTGATCAAAGGTTGTGCACTATATAGTGTGGTCCTCTGTAGCTCAATTGGTAGAGCATGGTGCTTGTAACGCCAGGGTAGTGGGTTCGATCCCCGGGACCACCCATACGTAAAAATGTATGCACACATGACTGTAAGTCGCTTTGGATAAAACCGTCTGCTAAATGGCATATTATATTATATTATTATTATATAGGAAATATGGTGCCATTTGGGATACAACCTGGGTCTAAGGGATTTGTCTCATTATAACCTCTTGATTTTACCCTCAGCCTCCCCTAGGGGCAGTGGATGGGTACACACTGCATAGGGCCAGGTGTGTTCAGGCATGACTATACAAAAAGTTGTCTAGCATGAGTTTACATAATAAGATTCATGATCTGATGTACATCCAATCCATAGTGACCCCTACTGTATATGTGACCAAACATACCCAAAGCAGGCCTAAGCCAAACTCAAATTATTATGATCTAATTATATTTACATTACATGTCAGACTGATGTCCTTAGTGTAATAGTTAACTCGTGCTTTTTCTGTGGCTCAGATTCTTCACTCCAAAATGACATCCTAGGCTTTGGTCAAAAATATTGCACTAGATTGCCATTGGGGAATGCCATTTCAGATACTGCCTCTGTCTGACTTTTTTGTATGTCTTCTTTCTCTCACCTTGTTCTCTTCTCTTCTTTCTTCTCTCTTCTTCCAGGTGCTACAGCAGCAGGAGTGTAAGCTCCTCTACCCTAGGAAAGAAGGGCAGAGAGCAGAGAACAAGAGTAAAAACAGATACAAGAACATCCTCCCTTGTGAGTGAGATATCGACCTGTACCTCCTGTCTACAAAACCTCCCTGTGCGTGTGTGACCAAAGACCCTAATCCCTGTCTATCTGTGTTCCAGTTGACACCACACGGGTGGAGATCAGGGAAGCAGATACAGACGTGCCTGGCTCCAACTACATCAACGCCAACTACATCAGAGTGAGTTCTGGAAACAGCCTGGAGATGAAGAACCAAGAATTGAGTTATGCACTTCATAGCTGAGTGGAATAATTGCACTTAGGGGCGAATCCTAACTTCCACTTAAGTAAATGTTTCCCTTAATCTCCCATTGACATCAAAGCATGACTAATGCTGCTTTTTGACTATAACACCAGTGTTACACTAGTGTATACACCCTTATGTTATACTAGGGAAATTGTCAGCTAGGGCTGACAGTGAGGACTTGTGAAGAGCAGAATCAACAACCTCTGCATAATCAAACGAGTTGCTTTGTGAGAAGGTGTTAAAGTTGACAGTTAGCCATTGTTATGTAAATGTGAGCTGAAATGTACCAGGGGCTTGGCATTGACCCCAAGCGAGAGCAGTTCCGCCGGAGCCATGGCCCAGTGAGACACGGGTGCCGGCCCGAGTAGATGGAAACAGAAAAGTGAACATTTGGCTTGAATTTGATTTGCCCTCTTACACTTAGTGCCTTCAGAAAGTATTCATACCCCTTGACATATTCCACATTTTGTTGTGTTACAGCCTGAATTCAAGATTGATTTATTTTCTCACCCACAATACACCATAATGACAAAGTGAAAACAGGTTTTTATAAATGTCTTCAAATGTATTGAAAATGAAATACAGAAATATCTAATTTACATAAGTATTTGCACCTCTGAGTCAATACTTTGTAGAACACCTTTGGTGGCGATGACAGCTTTGAGTCGTCTTGGGTATGTCTGTATCAGCTTTGCACATCTGGATTTGGGGATTTACTTCCATTCTTCCTTACAGATTTTCTCAAGCTCTGTTAAGTTAGATGGGGAGCGGCGAACAGCAATCTTTAAGTCTTTCCACAGATTTTCAATGGGATTCAAGTCTGGGCTTTAGCTGGGCCACTCAAGGACTTTCACATTCTTGTTCTGAAGCCATTCCAGCGTTGCTTTGGCTATATGCTTGGGGGGGGGGGGGTCATTGTTCTGTTGTAACGTAAATCTTCGCCCCATTCTAAGGTCGTTTGCACTCTGAAGCAGGTTCTCATCAAGGATTTGTCTGTATTTGGCTCTATTCGTTGTTCCCTCTATCCTTACCAGTCTCCCAGTCCCTGCTGCTTAAAAGCATACCCATAGCATGACGCTAGCCACCACCATACTTCACGGTAGGGATGGTGTTAGACAGGTGATGCGCTATGCCTGGTTTTCTCCAGACATAGCGCTTTGCATTCAGGCCAAAGAGTTCAATTTTTGTCTCATCAGACCACAGAATATTTTGCCTTATGCTCTCAGTCTTTCACATGCCTTTTTGAAAACTCCAGGCATGCTGTCATGTGCCTTTTTCTCAGGAGTGGCTTCCGTCTGGCCACTGTCCAATATAGCCCAGATTGGTGAAGTGCTGTAGAGACTTTTGTCCGTCTGGCAGGTTCTCCCAGATAAGTTATATGTTCAGCCAAAGAACTCTGTAGTTCTGTCAGAGTGGTCATGTGGTTCATGGTCACCTCGTGACCAAGGACCTTCTTGCCCTGTTGCTCAGTTTGGTCAGACGGCCAGCACTAGGCAGAGTCTGGGTAGTTCCAAATGTTTTCCATTTCCCAATGATGGAGACCACTGTGCTCTTGGAAACGTTCAACACACTAGAAATTGTTTTATACCCTTCCCCAGATATATGCCTCAACACAATTCTATATCAGCGCTCTACAGACAGTTCTTTGGACTTATAATTTCTGATCTGACTTGCACTGTCAACTGTGGGACCTTATATAGAGAAGTGTGTTTCTTTCTAAATCCTGTCCAAACAATTGAATTGGCCACAGGTGGACTCCAATCAAGTTGTAGCGACATCTCAAGGATGATCAAATGAAATTAGATGCACCTGAGCTCAATTTGGAGCGGCATAGCAAAGGGGTGTGAATACATAATGTTGTCAATAAATTCAAAAATGTCAAACAACAAATTTCCACTTTGTCATTATGGGGTATTGTGTATAGATGGGTGAGAGAAAAAAATCATTTTGAATTCAGGCTGTAACACAACAAAATGTGGAATAAGTCTAGGAGTATGACTACTTTCTGAAGGCACTGTAAATATTACAGCAATATGGCCATATTCTAATGTGCGTAATATGAAACAGATCTGAGCACTGGAAACTCTGGAAGTTCCTCACAATGTCTCTACTGATGGACCCATACATATTGTCACAGTCGGGCCCCAAAGTTTTGTCCTGTTCCCATACTGTAGCCTATGTGCTGTCATAGCCAACTCTTCTATGTTTGGCATGAAAATTAACTAACACAGTGAGGAGTTGGCTAAAGCACAAACAGACTGAACCACCACCAGGCTACCAATGTTCATATGTTCCCCACGAATGAAGACATGAAATTAATGAAGTACTGTATGTTTATCTCGTCCAGAGTATGCATGAAGAGGGCCGCCACGTGGAGGAGGGCAAGGTGTTCATCGCCACCCAGGGCTGCCTTCAGAACACCGTGGTCGACTTCTGGAAGATGGTCTACCAGGAAAAAACACACGTCATTGTCATGACCACCAAGGAGATGGAGAGAGGACGGGTGAGGGCATAGAAGTATAATTACTGGGTCCAAAATCTGGTCGGGCGATAAAGGTATCATCTATGGAACCACATACAGTCGTGGTCAAAAGTTTTGAGAATGACACAAATACTAATTTTCACAAAGTCTGCTGCCTCAGTTTTGATGATGGCAATTTGCATATACTCCAGAATGTCATGAAGAGTGATCAGATGAATTGCAATTAATTGCAAAGTCCCTCTTTGCCATGAAAATGAACTTAATCCCCCAAAAACATTTCCACTGCATTTCAGCTCTGCCACAAAAGGACCAGCTGCCATCATGTCAGTGATTCTCTCGTTAACACAGGCGAGAGTGTTGATGAGGACAAGGCTGGAGATCACTCTGTCATGCTGATTGAGTTAGAATAACAGACTGGAAGCTTTAAAAAGAGGGTGGTGCTTGAAATCATTGTTCTTCCTCTGTTAACCATGGTTACCTGCAAGGAAACACGTGCCGTCATCATTGCTTTACACAAAAAGGGCTTCATAGGCAAGGATATTGCTGCTAGTAAGATTGCACCTAAATCAACCATTTATCGGATCATCAAGAACTGATATTGTGCAAAAGGTACAGGGATTGGACTGCTGAGGACTGGGGTAAAGTCATTTTCTCTGATGAATCCCCTTTCAGATTGTTTGGGGCATCCGGAAAACACCTAGTCTGGAGAAGACAAGGTGAGCGCTACCTCAGTCCTGTGTCATGCCAACAGTAAAGCATCCTGACACCATTCATGTGTGAGGTTGCTTCTCAGCCAAGGGAGTGGGCTCACTCACATATTTGCCTAAGAACACAGCCATGAATAAAGAATGGTACCAACACATCCTCCGAGAGCAACTTCTCCCAACCATCCAAGAACAGTTTGGTGACGACCAATGCCTTTTCCAGCATGATGGAGCAACTTGCCATAAGGCAAAAGTGATAACTAAGTGGCTCAGGGAACAAAACATTGACATTTTGGGTCCATGGCCAGGAAACTCCCCAGACCTTAATCCCATTGAGAACTTGTGGTCGATCCTCAAGAGGCGGGTGGACAAACAAAACCCCACAAATTCTGACAAACTCCAAGCATTGATTATGCAAGAATGGGCTGCCATCAGTCAGGATGTGGCCCAGAAGTTAATTGACAGCATGCCAGGGCGGATTGCAGAAGTCTTGAAAAAGAAGGGTCAACACTGCAAATATTGACTCTTTGCATAAACTTAATGTAATTGTCAATAAAAGCCTTTGACACTTATGGAATGCTTGTAATTATACTTCAGTATACCATAGTAACATCTGACAAAAATATCTCATAACACTGAAACAGCCAACTTTGTGAAGACCAAATACTTGTGTCATTCTCAAAACTTTTGACCGCGACTGTACATTCCCCCATGGTGGGGATCCCAGTTTGCTCTTTTCACAAATAAATTAAAACGTTAGGCATTCAGAATTTTTTTATAAAAGAGGGGAGAGGAAGGGGATAGGCATTCCTATCAAGTCAATGTAATACTATTTCTATGGATGAAGGTCTCACGCTGACACCATCTCTGTTTAGAAGTACATCAGTGGATGGGTTGCATGTAGGGACGGATAGATACTTATCAGAACTGAACTTCAGGAGGCTAGCAATACATTGTTTGGCTAACTCCCCCCCCTCCCATCCAAAACAGCTGGTTGTCAGCCAGTCTCCGGGATGAGCAGGATAGTATGACAGCTAAGCTGCTTGTAAAGCTGCTTGTGAAGAAAGCGTGGCCTTCTAGATTATCTAATGCTCCACTTTTCCCTCTTCAGAACAAGTGTGTGCGTTACTGGCCCGACCTCAACGCCACTAAGGAGTTTGGGAAAGTGAGTGTGAAGAACGTGGAGGAGCATCCGGCTCAGGACTACATCCTGAGGGAACTGGAGGTGACGCGTTTGGACAGGGTAAGACAGCCCCCTGTAGTGACCACATAAATCCAAATAGGTTCTTTATAAAATTGGTCTAGTTTGGTATGGCACATTGTCTTTCACCTTAACTAAGTCCACTTGTGATGGGGGGTTGATTTCTGGTTGGATAAATTAATGTATAATTAACAGGTACCACAGGCCATTTCTGAGTGACCACCGTAAGATTTGAGTAATGCACTATTTTGCCAAGTTCAACGTGCAAATCGCCCCTCCACCCATTTCGCTTCCCTTAATTGAATGGGGCTGCCATGTTTCATCTCCCAACGCGTTCAAAGGACGGCTGACTGAAAAGACACATATGGATTGACCATGCCTCCACAGCCAAAGTATGCTATGGTTTGCGTGCCCTGCTGAAGGACCCTAGTATGCGGAATAGGTGGTTGGAGCCTGCACAAGTAACGTTAGCTTGGTGTGCAACGACCGGTGGTTGTAAGTATAACTAGAGATACTGGAATATAATGACCTCTCTGGTATAACTTAGCTAACGACTTTAGATAACGTTATTGCTTGTTATGTAGCTTGGTAGCTATCTTGTGATAAAGCGAGGCAGGCTAGCTAACGTTTTAGATAACGTTAGAGTAGCTAGCTAGATAACTAGCTAGTTAATTACCTCATTACAACTTAGGTCGTAGCTCATACAAGTATATTGTGTATTGTCTAAATACTGCTGGTTATGTAACGTTATATTTTGATAATGCTAGCGAGGAAGGCTAGCTAGCTACATGCTAGCTAAAGTTACATAGATAGCTAGCTAGTTAATGTTAGCCTACAAGTCAGATTTATAATTCAGTTCGTAGCATATACAAGTGTATTCTGTATTGTCTAGGGCAGGGTTTCCCAAACTCGGTCCTCGGGACCCCAAGGGGTGCACTTTTTGGTTTTTGCCATAGCACTACACAGCTGATTCAAATAATTAGCTTTTTGGTGTTAATTTAAGGTTAGGCATAAGGTTAGCAGTGTGATTAGGTTAAGAGAAATTGTAGAAATGGGCGGGGTTTGACTTTGTGGCTGTGGTAACTAGCGACGACCTAGAACTAGATTGACCCAAGTTACTTCCCTGATGACACAGATGGCTTCATCAACGTGTTATGTGAAAAGTTGTATAAAAAAATACCCAGTTTGATCAACTAGTAGGTTAATTACCCAGCCAAGCAGATACAAGTAGTAGAGTCATTTTGGTTGTGAAGTGCATTATCAAAAAGCGTTGTCCTTTCTTTATAATAAAAATGCTATTTATCGCTTGGCTGTCTATTGTATCACCCTGTCACAGGCCCTCCCAGTCAACACCACTTCATAAGATGAGTAAGTACATTGTTTATGAGGATTGCCTGCTGCAGTTGTTTGAGCGATTTCCAGTTTGCGCCGAACATGCAACATAGAGAAGACCAGCAAGGGGACCCTCAGCATCATGCAGACGTGCCCTCGCTGTGAGCATTCCTATAACTGGAATAGGGCGGACACATGAATAAGGTTGGTTAAAACAGTTTCGAGTTTTGTCCCAATTCACCTTCATAACCTAGCCTGGGGGAACCAGCCTGATTCCTGCGTTTACCATTATATTTCACTTCACATATCATGATATCTGAAGTGAAATAAAAAGGTGAATGCAGCGATCAGATTGGTTCTACCATGCTAATCATAACCACCATTGATAATCTAATCAGTGCTCTGTGTGTTTGTGTGTGACCGACCAGTATCTTTGATGAGGGGACAGGAGCTGATCGACGCTGCTATGCCCATCAATGGGGCGCTGGCAAAGACCTTACCTCCTGCCTCACATCTTGCCTGCTCGCCAATGGTCGTCGATGGAGAGACCAGAATTAGGTAGGTTTAGTCTGACCTGTTCAAACTTCGAAATAGTATGTGTGTTTGTCATATATCACCTATCCTAACTGCCTTGGTAATAGAACAGTGACTATGTGTGTATGTGTTCACAGAAATATGTATGGAGCCAGCACATGGAGACTTGCAAGATGATGTGATGAAGTCCAGACTGATACTGATGTCTCTAAATGGGACCTGGCACTCTGCATACATTTTTTACTAGACACAACTTTTACTTGTATTGTTTTTTTATTTATTATTGGGTTGAATGTTATCAGTCAATATGGGGAGGGAGAAACCCAATGTATTCTGCACCAGGATCAATGAACTCCTGTTGTATACGGGACACCACACAGGGAGGTACTCTGACATGTTTGCCAAGGTAGCCCCATTAACACCAGACAAAATGCAGATAGGCACAGTATCTGTATTGGCTGGGAATGACAATAAAAAGTGAAAGGTGCAAATTGTTATACTGTATTAGCAGAACACTGCTTCTATGGTATTATGTAAAGGGTTGTTTATTCTACATGGACCTGTTACTACATTTGAAAGTTATCAAAACACT
This sequence comes from Coregonus lavaretus, assembly GCF_964263955.1. NCBI lineage: Eukaryota > Metazoa > Chordata > Actinopteri > Salmoniformes > Salmonidae > Coregonus > Coregonus lavaretus. The sequence goes on along the minus strand of NC_140009.1, from coordinate 42,198,251 downwards.
TAGTTTAGAATATCTACAGAAAGTCAACAATTGCATTCTTCTCATATTACTCTGTAGGCTACTGACCAATTCAAAGTTTCCGCCGGCATCTCCCCATACATCTGCCTGTAGTTATTGAACTCAACCTGCCAGAGGTTTGTTTGTTGTGATTGAGTGGGGGGAAACGGCTGCGGGCAAGGTTCTGACAAATGGGTGTGTCATGGTGGTGGCAAGGACACACTCAAGAAACACACACATCAAACCACACCCCCAAGCCAACTCACGTTTGGCTTCTGTCATGGCCGCCAGCATTTCTTGAGGAGCAAGCCAAAAACCGAGGCCAAATCAGCAGGTGCAGTTCCCTATTAAGTAAGAACCTTTTTACTGCATAGTGTCATAAGGCCCCGATTCCGACATAGGAAATGTATGGCTTTTCCTACGCACTTCTCAGTAGTTGGTATTGAGACTTACCTTATAGAGGTGTGTAACCAGGTTTGCTGGTGTGGCGCCCTTGCGTACACTGAATACATTGAATTCAACCCCAGAAAAAGCACCCAATGGGCAGCCTGCGTATTTGACCAGGGAGTTTTTGTTCAGTTAGTTTTTCTAAAACAGGGATGGGCAACTTTGATGGGGAGGGGATGCCACAACAAATCTGAACTCATCATGATGGGCTGCTGTGGCATTGTGGGTCTGTGTACCAACATACATAGCAACACATGCCTTATGGGGGTCCTAAGCAAAATGTTGCGAGCAAAACATTTTAGCGGCCCCCTTATTGACAGCGGAGAGAATAATAATAACAAAAAAGTTAATTTCCTGCAATTATACACTTTGTCATGTGGTGTAGAGAAAATGTTGCAGTTTTAAAGCAAGTTTGCTGCAATTTTACACATTTTGCAATGGGGCAGAGAGAAAAAGTGCAGTTTTACAACTAATTTCCTGCAATTCTACACATTTTACCATAGGGTAGAGAGAAATGTTTGCTGTTTCTTAAATGATATCTGAGGTGATTGAGAATAACAAAATAAATGGGGGCCACCCGGTCGGTAATTCAACCATAATATGCCATTTAGCAGACGCTTTTATCCAAAGCGACTTACAGTCATGTGTGCATACATTTTTGTGTATGGGTGGTCCCGGGGATCGAACCCACTACCTTGGCGTTACAAGCGCCGTCAACCATGATTACTACAAGTTTAGATAGCTAGCTAGACTAATTTACCAATCTAAAAATGTTTAGCGGATATGGGTGAGTGACTGTCAGAGACTGACATAACAAGAGAAAAAAAGCTTGTGTATTCTACTATTCTAATTCTCTACAGTAAGTTGAGACTCCGACTGAGTTAATACAATACAGTGGGGAAAAAAAGTATTTAGTCAGCCACCAATTGTGCAAGTTCTCCCACTTAAAAAGATGAGAGAGGCCTGTAATTTTCATCATAGGTACACGTCAACTATGACAGACAAATTGAGATTTTGTTTCTCCAGAAAATCACATTGTAGGATTTTTAATGAATTTATTTGCAAATTATGGTGGAAAATAAGTATTTGGTCACCTACAAACAAGCAAGATTTCTGGCTCTCACAGACCTGTAACTTCTTCTTTAAGAGGCTCCTCTGTCCTCCACGCATTACCTGTATTAATGGCACCTGTTTGAACTTGTTATCAGTATAAAAGACACCTGTCCACAACCTCAAACAGTCACACTCCAAACTCCACTATGGCCAAGACCAAAGAGCTGTCAAAGGACACCAGAAACAAAATTGTAGACCTGCACCAGGCTGGGAAGACTGAATCTGCAATAGGTAAGCAGCTTGGTTTGAAGAAATCAACTGTGGGAGCAATTATTAGGAAATGGAAGACATACAAGACCACTGATAATCTCCCTCGATCTGGGGCTCCACGCAAGATCTCACCCCGTGGGGTCAAAATGATCACAAGAACGGTGAGCAAAAAATCCCAGAACCACACGGGGGGACCTAGTGAATGACCTGCAGAGAGCTGGGACCAAAGTAACAAAGCCTACCATCAGTAACACACTAAGCCGCCAGGGACTCAAATCCTGCAGTGCCAGACGTGTCCCCCTGCTTAAGCCAGTACATGTCCAGGCCCGTCTGAAGTTTGCTAGAGTGCATTTGGATGATCCAGAAGAGGATTGGGAGAATGTCATATGGTCAGATGAAACCAAAATAGAACTTTTTGGTAAAAACTCAACTCGTCGTGTTTGGAGGACAAAGAATGCTGAGTTGCATCCAAAGAACACCATACCTACTGTGAAGCATGGGGGTGGAAACATCATGCTTTGGGGCTGTTTTTCTGCAAAGGGACCAGGACGACTGATCCGTGTAAAGGAAAGAATGAATGGGGCCGTGTATCGTGAGATTTTGAGTGAAAAACTTCCTTCCATCAGTAAGGGCATTGAAGATGAAACGTGGCTGGGTCTTTCAGCATGACAATGATCCCAAACACACCGCCCGGGCAACGAAGGAGTGGCTTCGTAAGAAGCATTTCAAGGTCCTGGAGTGGCCTAGCCAGTCTCCAGATCTCAACCCCATAGAACATCTTTGGAGGGAGTTGAAAGTCTGTGTTGCCCAGCGATAGCCCCAAAACATCACTGCTCTAGAGGAGATCTACATGGAGGAATGGGCCAAAATACCAGCAACAGTGTGTGAAAACCTTGTGAAGACTTACAAAAAACATTTGACCTGTGTCATTGCCAACAAAGGGTATATAACAAAGTATTGAGAAACTTTTGTTATTGACCAAATACTTATTTTCCACCATAATTTGCAAATAAATTCATTAACAATCCTACAATGTGATATTCTGGAGAAAAAAAATCTAATTTTGTCTGTCATAGTTGACGTGTACCTATGATGAAAATTACAGGCCTCTCTCATCTTTTTAAGTGGGAGAACTTGCACAATTGGTGGCTGACTAAATACTTTTTTCCCCCACTGTATGTTGAGCATTTGTTGGCTGATTTTCCTTCACTCTGTGGTCCAACTCATCACAATTGGGTTGAGGTCAGGTGATTGTGGAGGCCAGGTCATCTGATGCAGCACTCCATCACTCTCCTTCTTGGTAAGATAGCACTTACACAGCCTGGAGGTGTGTTGGGTCATTGTCCTGTTGAAAAACAAATGACAGTCCCACTAAGCCCAAACCAGATGGGACGGCGTATCGCTTCAGAATGCTGTGGTAGCCATGCTGGCTAAGTGTGCTTGAATTCTAAATAAATCACAGACCGTGTCACCAGCAAAGCACCCCCACACCATAACACCTCCTCCCTGCTTTACGGTGGGAAATACACATGCGGAGATCATCCGTTCACCAACACCGTGTCTCTCAAAGACACAGCGGTTGGAACCAAAAATCTCCAATTTGTTTTTTTGTGCAAAATGATAATTTTCTGGCTGATAATGGTGTCGTCAAGGAATAAAATGGGCTGTTGTGTGGCCCTCAAGGGAATCCTTATTTAACCTTTATTTAACTAGGCAAGTCAGTTAAGAACAAATTCTTATTTACAATGACAGCCTACACCAGCCAACTGTACGCTGCCCTATGGGACTCCCAATCACGGCCAGTTGTGATACAGCCTGGAATCGAACCAGGGGGTCTGTAGTGACGCCTCAAGCACTGAGATGCAGTGCCTTAGACCGCTGCGCCACTCAGGAGCCTTTGTGTTAGAAATGCCAGAGCCGATTTATGGTCCCAGTCCGCCCTTCCTACAAATTGAAGGAAACTAACACTGAAGTGACAGTTAAACATGTGTGTGGGTATTACTGAGAGTGGCTACTGATAGTGGCTAATATTAAACATGAAACTAATTGAGAAAAGTCTTGGTGTATAATTTAACCATTAATTACAGTATAGTGCACAAATCAACTCGGTCGGTCCGGCGATACTGTCTTTGCGCAAGGCTTTCCATATAGGGTACAGTGGCATATTTAGCTTGGGTCTCCAAATTCCATTCCCACAAATTATGAGGCCATACAATTATAATTCAGAATTACAGCACAGCTATTTATAGCCAAAATACCTATCATAATGATATCATTTTCAGCTTGCTTCCACATGACTGGTTTCACATTATTCTCAAGTGATCATAAGGAAAAGTAATCTAAAGCAATCGCTATGCTTTCTCAGTATTTGTGTTTATCATCCCCTTCTCCAAACTGATTACACCTAATAATTTACCTGTAATAGCTCTTATCAAATTATAAATTATAGTGCATGGATAATGGTGTCATTCTTATCGGAGAAAATCATGAGAGGTGTTTTCCCACTTGCAACCGATAGGTTGCGCAACATTATTCATGGGTTCCTCACGCGTAAAGGTGCTGGAATTATCCGGAAATTAAATCAAGATCAGAATACGCGTATCTGTAGACACACCTCTGCCACACCTCCATTTCTGTGATCTCCATCCCAAACGTATACACTACTGGTCAAATGTTTTAGAACACCTACTCATTCAAGGGTGTTTCTTAATTTTTTACTATTTTCTACATTGTAGAATAATAGTGAAGACATCAAAACTATGAAATAACACATATCTTTGCTTATTTGAGCTGTTCTTGCCATAATATTTTACATTTTTAATTTTTTTTGTCATTTAGCAGACACTCTTATCCAGAGCGACTTACAGTTAGTGAGTGCATACATTTTCATACTGGCCCCCCGTGGGAAACGAACCCACAACCCTGGTGTTGCAAGCACCATGCTCTACCAACTGAGCTACAGGATACTAATATGGACTTGGTCTTTTACCAAATAGGGCTATCTTCTCTATACCCCCCCTACCTTGTCACAACACAACTGATTGGCTCAAATGCATTAAGAAGGAAAGAAATTCCACAAATTCATTTTTAAGAAGGCACACCTGTTAATTGAAATGGATTCCAGGTGACTACCTCATGAAGCTGGTTGAGAGAATGCCAAGAGTGTGCAAAGCTGTCATCAAAGCAAAGGGTGGCTATTTTAAATATAAAATATAAAATCTATTTTGATTTGTTTAACACTTTTTGGGTTACTACATCATTCCATATTTGTTATTTCATTGTTTTGATGTCTCCACTATTATTCTACAATGTACCCTTGAATGAGTAGGTGTTCTAAAACTTTTGACCGGTAGTGTAGCTGGCTGGCACATGCGCTTCCCGAAGTTCAAGGTCAGAATACGTGTAGAGAGAAAAGTGCATAAAAAGAGAATGTAGTTCCATTTACGCGTGCATAACTATGGTCTGAATTCCCCCCCAGGTGAACGCCTGCTGAAATAGGCATGTAAACTGTAGTGCTACCTATCTCCATCTGTAGAGGGAGCTGGTGAGGTATATCTGGCACTACCAATACCTGAGCTGGCCTGACCATGGAGTGCCCAACGAGCCTGGGGGCGTGCTCAGCTTCCTGGAGCAGGTCAACCGCACGCAGAGCGCAATTCCAGACACCGGGCCCATTGTGGTCCACTGCAGGTAAAACAGACAGAGGGCACACATTGTGACAGATGGCACGTATCAGACACAACACCTCTCCAAGCCCTACTGACATAAAGGAGGTCATTAAAGGGCCTAAATGCCTCTCTGTTTGTGATGACCGTCCTTATTGGTTATGTTTGGGAGAACACCGTCATGTGATATGGAAAGATAAATATATAATTACGGGTCTAGTAGTCTAGGACTGTATACATCAAGAGTACACCATTAATCAGTGTTATACTATACATTTAACAGACCAAAAAGTAGGATGTATTTTCACATTTTAGTATAAAGCTCAGTATTTCATATAGATTTGTTCATATTTGTAAGTGTAACATATTAGTAGTGCAGGAATACTCAGGAGCCAATGGTCATAGAGTATGCCCAAAATTCTGCTTGTAACTTTAGCGGAATGGTAGTTTGGGTCTATGTCTGTTATGAAAGTGCCACCTAATTGTAGTAATATAGTGCTATTGTCTCCTTTGACCCCCCCCAGTGCAGGAATCGGGAGAACAGGCACCATAATTGTCATTGACATTCTCATTGACATCATCAACAGACAAGGTAAGAGAATGTCAAACATTATGGTTACCAGTCCTAACCAAACGTTACCGCTATAAAGTCAGTTCTATCCAAACGCAATGGCTCTGACATCAGTCCTGGCCAAACGTTACGGCTCTGACATCAGTTCTAGGCAAACGTTACGTCTCTGACATCAGTCCTATCCCAATGTAACGGCTCTGACATCAGTTCAGTCCAAACCTTACAGCTCTGATATCAGTCATATCCAAATGTTACAGCTCTGAGATTGTTTCCTATCCAAACGTTACGGCTCTGACATCAGTCCTATCCAAACGTTACGGCTGTGAGATCCTGTTTTTTTGGAAGGATCTGCATGTAGTGGAGATTAGGATTTGGGAGAAATCTGTGTAACTGTGCTAAATATGCTGCCCTTTGACCTTTGTGCCTGTGTGTGTGTGTGTGTGTTTCAGGATTAGACTGTGATATCGACATCCCTAAGACCATCCAGAGGGTCCGTCAGCAGCGGTCAGGCATGGTGCAGACGGAGGCCCAGTATAAGTTCATCTACATGGCCGTCCAGCAGTACATTGACACGGCACAGAAGAGACTGGAGGAGGAGCAGGTACCTACCAAACACTCAGTAGTATAGGAGTAGTGGAAGTAGTTCTGTAATATTGTCACTACTGTGGCAGTAGTAGTATTCTAGCAGTAAACGTGGCCCTTTTAGTCACAGTTACTGTATATTAGCAAGGAACAGTAGTAGTTATTACTAAAGCTACTAGTAACTACTGTACCAACAGCAGTATTGCAGTACATATTCTCTAAAAGGACTGTCTGGAGCCTAGGTATTGCCTTACAGTTGGAGCCCCAAACATTTTATAATTGCTTGATTCAAAGGAACAATCAAGTTGAACCCGAGTTACAGGGATTACATTTCTGGGTGTCAACCAGCAAAACATGTTGGCCAGGTGCGCGTTATGCTACCCTGTCTCAATGATGAACGAACTTATTTTTCATGTTATAAAAACATGGTTTCTTGTGGCCACTTTGCAGAGGAACAAAACGAAGGAGAGGGAGTACTCCAATATCAAATACCCCCAGATGACCAACGCCCGGTCAAAACCCAACATGACATGTGTGTCACGCTCCTCCTCTGTGTGAGTAGCCCTGCAAATACACACACTGCTCATAGTCCACAGACAAATGCTACTTTACTCTCTCTAAATGCACACTATCGTTGACATCTGTATCATATAATTCCATCCACATCCAATGAACATTGTCTGAATGAACATGAAATGGAATTTCAGCTCACCATGTTTTGTCTGTGTGTGCGTGTGTGTGCGTGTGTGCGTGTGTGTTTGTGTGATGCAGGGTGACGAACGACAACCCGTCCGGCGTGTATGAGAACTTAAACATCAAGAACCCAAAGACCTTTGGGAGCAGCAGTAACACCAGGAAGTAAAGTCCAGCCACGGACCTCTGCCTCTCTCAACCTCTCTGTGAGTACTCTATTACTGTGGCTCGTTTAGTTATTAGTTATATTACATTATAAAGGCTCATACGTGCTTATAACAAGTTATGAAGCATCATACCGGCAGGATTTAAGTAGTGTTATTGTTATTTTCTAAAATAAATCATTTATCACTTTTTATTGAGCAACTGCTCCATATACTCTTAGATTGCTCTATTTGATTGATAAAATGTGATAATAACCAGCCAACGAGCACCAAAATAAATTTTTGGCGAAGAAGCATTTAAGATAAGATAGATAAGAAAGCATTTTATTGTCGGCTTACATAACATAAAATACAACTTACAGATGATGTGGAGGTCAGGGAGTTATAGAAGTTTAACAGGATAGTTAAACTCAACATTTCAATCAGATTTACCCCTCTACAACTGAAAAAAATGGTTACAGTACACTCTTAGAAGAAAAGGTTGATCATATAAACAAAAATAGTTATATTATTTGCTTCATACAGTAACAGTCAAAAGTTTGGACTCACCTACTCATTCAAGGGTTTTTCTTTATTTTTACTATTTTCTACATTGTAGAATAATAGTGAAGACATCAAAACTATGAAGTAACATATGAAGTCATGTAGTAACCAAAAAAGTGTTTAACAAATCAAAATATATTTTATATTTTAGATTCTTCAAAGTAGCCACCCTTTGCCTTGATGACAAGTTGTACACTCTTGGCATTCTTTCAATCAGCTTCATGAGGAATGCTTTTCCAACAGTCTTGAAGGAGTTCCCAAATATGCTGAGCACTTACATTTTACATTTACATTTTAGTCATTTAGCAGACGCTCTTATCCAGAGCGACTTACAATTAGTTAGTGCATACATATATTTTTTTTTCATACTGGAATCGAACCCACAACCCTGGCGTTGCAAATGCCATGCTCTACCAACTGAGCTACATCCCTGCCGGCCATTCCCTCCCCTACCCTGGACGACGCTGGGCCAATTGTGCGCCGCCCCATGGGTCTCCCGGTCGCGGCCTGCTACACTTGTTGGCTGCTTTTCCTTCACTCTTCTCAATTGGGTTGAGGTCGGCTGATTGTGGAGGCCTAGTCATCTGATACCGCACTCTATCACTCTCATTGTCAAATAGCCCTTACACAGCCTGGAGGTGTGTTTTGGGTCATTGTCCTGTTGAAAAACAAATAATAGTCCCACTAAGCGCAAACCAGATGGGATGGCGTATGACTGCAGAATGCTGTGGTAGCCATGCTGGTTAAGTGTGCCTTGAATTCTAAATAAATCACAGACAGTGTCACCAGCAAAGCACACCCACAACATCACACCTCCTCCTCCATGCTTCACGGTGGGAACCACACATGCAGAGATCATCCGTTCACCTACTCTGTGTCTCACAAAGACACGGCGGTTGGAACCAAAAATCTCAGATTTGGACTCATCAGACCAAAGGACAGATTTCCACCGGTCTAATGTCCATTGCTCGTGTTTCTTGGCCCAAGCAAGTCTCTTCTTGTTATTGGTGATCTTTAGTAGTGGTTTCTTTGCAGCAGTTCGACCATGAAGGCCTGATGCACACAGTCTCCTCTGAACAGTTGATGTTGAGATGTGTCTGTTACTTGAACTCTGTGAAGCATTTATTTGGGCTGCAATCTGAGGTGCAGTTAACTCTAATGAACCTATGCTCTGCAGCAGAGGTAACTCTGGGTCTTCCTTTCCTGTGGCGGTCCTCATGAGAGCCAGTTTCATCATAGCGCTTGATAGGTTTTGCGACTGCAGTTGAAGAAACTTTCAAAGTTATTGAAGTGTTCCGTATTGACTGACCTTCATGTCTTAAAGTAATGATGGACTGTCGTTTCTCTTTGCTTATTTGAGCTGTTCTTGCCATAATATGGACTTGGTCTTTTACCAAATAGGGCTATCTTCTGTATACCTCCCCTACCTTGTCACAACACAACTGATTTGGCTCAAATGCATTAAGAAGGAAAGAAATTCCACAAATTAACTTTTTACAAGCACACCTGTTAATTGAAATGTATTCCAGGTGACTACCTCATGAAGCTGGTTGAGAGAATGCCAAGAGTGTTCAAAGCTGTCATCAAGGCAAAGGGTGGCTACTTTGAAGAATCTAAAATCTAAAATATATTTTGATTTGTTTAACACATTTTTGGTTACTACTACTACTGCTATGTGTTATTTCATAGTTTTGATGTCTTCACTATTATTCTACAATGTAGAAAATAGTAACAATAAAGAGAAACCCTTGAATGAGTAGGTGTGTCCAAACTTTTGACTGGTACTGTATATGGAACCCCTAAAAGTTATATATACTGTTTAACCCTTTTATAGGGTTCTTTGATCAGAACCCTAGAGGCTCTTCTTCAATGAACCAAAATGGTTCCATATAGAACCCTGCATGGTGCCATTTATGAATTATGGCTACTACTAGTAATATTTTGAGCTAAGAATATAATTTAATAAACAACTAAATAATGGACAAAAGAATACCAGCATAATTTTTTACATTTATTGTCAATATATGCAAACATAGTTTGAAAATATGCACTGGTGGCAAGTAAGGCATCTCTTTGTTTGAATGATGGCCCAAGTCAACTTTGGCTGACTTCTTTACAACACAGTACAATACTTTGTCCATTAATTACAGTGAACAGCAAAAATGTGTCATCTGCTCTGTTTTCAACCCCCCCCCCCAAACAGTAGACCTCACACATACAGTTGAGACGAGCAGAGGTTCATGCTACATACAGCGCCCCTGGATGGAGAGCATGTTGTGGCGTTAAGGGCCTTGCTCAAGGGCCCAACGGTAGGGGAATGTTTTGAGAATGTGAACCCAGCAACACTCCAGTTGTCAGATCAATTCTGCTCGTTTTCTTTCCGGCGCCCGGCCCATGATTCTAACCGGTCACCTTTCCACCACAGGTCCAACTCCTTAGCCACTGGGCTACCTACTTGACTGTTTCCAGAGAAGAAGAAAAAATGAGTTAATATTCAGAAATAAGCAAGAGTTAATCTGGCAAAATGAAGAGAAAACGCTATACAGACATATCATTATTATGATGTAGAAGAACAACTTGCATGCTGTTGTTGTCAGCCGCAGCCGAAAGAGAGATCCTCTGCCTCTGATAGTTCTGGGTTACTGCCAGACTGAGAAAAACATAAATAGTGTGTTAAAAGTCATGTAATGATTAACTAGGCTATTGAATCACCAAGACTTATTAAACATAATTTATTATAAATAATGTATGCATACCTCCTCTCAGTCAGCAACAGTCTTCAAATGGCTTCATGAGACATAGGCTAGTTCCCTAAATTGACTCCGCACTGAAATACTGAAATAAAATAAACAATTAGCTAATTGCCAATGTCAGTCTGGGTCTGTAGCTCTATTTGACATATCCCATAATAAAAAATTAAATTTATTTGAAAAAGTTAGCTGGCTAGCTTTTAAAGTGGCAAATTAAAGTAACCAAACTTTTTCTGTTTCGCTAGCTAAGTTAGCTAGATAGCTAGCTAGATTACAAATATGCTCAAATTCTAATAAGATTTTAACTTTATTTATCTAGCCTATAGTTTAACATATGACTTCATATATTTGAATTAAATAATCAACGTTGCTTACCTTAATACATAGAAAAATAACGTGCTTATTGGTAGGCTACTTGCAAGTTGGTTCAACCAGTTGGTTTTTGAATCGGAATGGCAGTAAAAAAAAAAAAAAACACATGTAAAGTGTTGGTCCCATGTTTCATGAGCTGAAATCAAAGATCCCAGAAATTTTCAAATGAACAAAAACCTTTTTTCTCTCAAATGTTCTGCCCAAATTTGTTTACATCCCTGTTAGTGAGCATTTCTCCTTTGCCAAAATAATTCATCCATCTGACAAGTGTGGCATATCAAGAAGCTGATTAAATAGCATGACCATTACACAGATGCACCCTGTGCCGGGGACAATAAAAGGCCACTCTAAAATGTGCAGTTTTGTCACACAACACAATACCACAGTCCGGGTGGCCATTTGATTAATTGTTCAGCAGTCTTATGGCTTGGGGTAGAAGCTCTTAAGGAGCCTTTTGGACCTAAACTTGGCACTCCAGTACAGCTTGCCGTGCGGTAGCAGAGAGAACAGTCTATGACTTGGGTGTATATATATGTCCTGGGTGGCAGGAAGCTTGGCCCCAGTGATGTACTGGGCCATACGCACTACCCTCTGTAGAGCCTTACGGTCCGATGCCGAGCAGATGCCATACCAGGCGGTGATGCAACCGGTCAGGATGCTCTCGATGGTGCAGCTGTATAACATTTTGAGGATCTGGGGACCCATGCCAAATCTTTTCAGTCTCCTGAGGGGGAAAAGGCGTTGTCGTGCCTTCTTCACGAATGTCTTTGTGTGTTTGGACCATGATAGTTTGTTGGTGATGTGGACACCAAGGAACTTGAAACTCTCGACCCGCTCCAATACAGCCCCATTGATGTGAATGGGGGTGTGTTCGGCCCTCCTTTTCCTGTAGTCCACGATCAGCTCCTTTGCTTGATCACGTTGAGGGAGAGGTTGTTGTCCTGGCACCACACTGCCAGGTCTCTATAGGCTGTCTCATCATTGTCGGTGATCAGGCCTACCACTGTTGTGTCGTCAGCAAACTTAATAATGGTGTTGTAGTCGTGCTTGGCCATGCAGTCGTGGGTGAACAGGGAGTACAGGAGGGGACTAAGCACGCACCCCTGAGGGGCCCCCGTGTTGAGGATCAGCGTGGCAGATGTGTTGTTACCTACCCTTACCACCTGGGGGCGGCCCATCAGGAAGTCCTGGATCCAGTTGCAGAGGGAGATGTTTAGTCCCAGGGTCCTTAGCTTAGTGATGAGCTTTGTGGGCATAATGGTGTTGAACGCTGAGCTTTAGTCAATGAACAGCATTCTCATATAGGGGTTCCTTTTGTCCAGGTGGGAAAAGGCAGTGTGGAGTGCAATAGAGATTGCGTCATCTGTGGATCTGTTGGGGTGGTATGTGAATTGGAGTGGGTCTAGGGTTTCCGGGATGATGGTGCTGTTGTGAGCCATGACCAGCCTTTCAAAGCCCATCATGGCTACCGATGTGAGTGCTACAGGGAGGTAGTCATTTAGGCAGGTTACCTTCGCTTTCTTGGGCACAGGGACTATGGTGGTCTGCTTGAAACATGTAGGTATTACAGACACGGTCAGGGAGAGGTTGAAAATGTCAGTGAAGACACTTGCCAGTTGGTCCGCGCATGCTCTGAGTACACATCCTAGTAATCCATCTGGCCCCGCGGCCTTGTGAATGTTGACCTGTTTAAAGGTCTTGCTCACATCGGCTACGGAGAGCGTGATCACACAGTCGTCCGGATAAGCTGGTGCGCTCATACATGCTTTAGTGTTGCTTGCCTCGAAGCGAGAATAAAAGCCATTTAGCCCGTCTGGTAGTCTCGAGTCACTGGGCAGCTCGCGGCTGGGTTTCCCTTTGTAGTCCGTAATAGTTTGCAAGCCCTGCCACATCCGACGAGTGTCAAAGCCAATGTAGTAGGATTCAATCTTAGTCCTGTATTGACGCTTTGCCTGTTTGATGGTTTGTCAGAGGGCATAGTGGGATTTTTTTTAAGCATCCGGATTAGTGTCCCGCTCCTTGAAAGCGGCAGCTCTAGCCTTTCGCCTGAGCTGACAAGGTAAAAATATGTTGTTCTGCCCCTGAGCAAGGCAGTTAACCCACTGTTCCCCTGGCACCGAAGACGTGGATGTCGATTAAGGCAGCCCTCTGCACCTCTCTGATTCAGAGGGGTTGGGTTAAATGTGATAGACACATTTCAGTTGAATGCATTCAGTTGTACAACTGACTAGGTATCCCCCTTTCCTTTTCCTTTAGCTCGGTGCGGATGTTGCCTGTAATCCATGGCTTCTGGTTGGGATATGTACACAAGTTTGGACACACCTACTCAAGGGTTTTTCTTTATTTTTACAATTTGTACGTTGTAGAATAATAGTGAAGACATCAAAACTATTAAATAACACATATGGAATCATGTAGTAACCAAAAAAGTGTTAAACAAATCAAAATATATTTTATATGTGTGGTTCTTCAAATAGCCACCCTTTGCCTTGATGACAGCTTTGCACACTCTTGGCATTCTCTCAACCAGCTTCATGAGGTAGTCACCTGGAATGCATTTCAATAAACAGGTGTGCCTTCTTAAAATTTAATTTGTGGAATTTATTTCCTTCTTAATGCGTTTGAGCCAATCAGTTGTGTTGTGACAAGGTAGGGGGGGTATACAGAAGAAAGCCCTATTTGGTAAAAGACCAAGTCGATATTATGGCAAGAACAGCTCAAATAAGCAAAGAGAAACAACAGTCCATCATTACTTTAAGACATGAAGGTCAGTCAATACGGAAAATTTAAAGAATTTTGAAAGGGTTCTTCAAGTGCAGTCGCAAAAACCATCAAGCGCTATAATGAAACTGGCTCTCATGAGGACCGCCACAGCAATAGAAGACCCAGAGTTACCTCTGATGCAGAGGATAAGTTCATTAGAGGTACTAGCCTCAGAAATTGCAGCGCAAATAAATGCTTCACAGAGTTTGTAATGACGCTCCAGGAGAGTGAGGATCCATTTGCAGTTTTATTACAATCTGGGTCGTACAAACAGGGTCAATCGCCAGCAGACACAACAGTAGGGATAAGGCAACTCGTAATCCAGGTACAGGCATAAGGTCAGGGCAAGCAGCAAGCTTACAAAAATCAGTCCAGTAAAGAATATAGTCCAGGGCAGGCAGCAAAGAATCAAGGAGGGAAAAACAGTCCAGAGTAAATCCACGGGCAGACAGACACAGGCGAAAACGCTCAGGAATAATCACCAGGGTAAACAAGACTTCGCAAAGAGAGAGAGTTTGAGAGCACCTAAATAGTCTACTGATGGGAGTCAGGTGCAACGGTAATCAGAGCCAGGTATGTGGGAAATGTAGTTCAGGGGTTTAATACTCAGGAGAGGGTTCCCTCTGGTGGTGAGCAGGAGGAACAGCGGGAGTCTCGTTTGTGACAGAGCCCCCCCCCTGCGAGCGGCTCCTGACGCGAAGAGGCGAACGACGCCGGGGTCTTCCTCGAGGTCGGGGGGCCGGTTTCTCCGGGTGCGTCCTATGGAACTCAGTCATGAGTGCGGGGTCGAGTATGTCCTCTGTATTAACCCAGGATCGCTCTTCCGGTCCGTACCCCTCCCAATCCACCAGATATTGGAGGAGCCTGCCCCGGCGTCTGGAATCGAGTAGATCTCGAACCTGATATGCCTCCTCGCCGTCCACCAAGATGGGTGGGAGGCCCTGATCACTGGTCTGCTCCTCCTCCTCCGCTCTCGGACCACCAGCGGGTTTGAGAAGTGATACATGAAAAGTGGGAGAGATACGATAATTAGAGGGTAATGCCAAACGGAAGGAAACTGGTGTAATCTGTTTAACAATTTGGAAGGGACCTACATACCTGGGACTGAGTTTCTTGCAAGGAAGTCTGAGGCGTAGGTCTCGAGTGGATAGCCAGACCCATTGACCTGGAGTATATTCGGGATTGGGGCGACGGTGACGATTGGCCTGCAACTTCTGTCTCCTGACAGCACGTAGCAAGTGGGTGTGAGCCTGACTCCAGATGTCCTCGCTTCTCTGGAGCCAGTCGTTGACAGAGGGTACCTCGGTGGGTTCCCCTGACCATGGAAATAGGGGAGGTTGGAAGCCCATTACACATTGGAATGGAGTTAGACCGGTGGAGGGTTTCTGGAGTGAGTTCTGTGCATACTCCGCCCACATGAGGAATCGACTCCAGTCTGCTTGGTTCTGATGACAGTAGGCTCTGAGAAACCGGGTGATCTCCTGATTGAGGCGTTCTGTCTGACCATTAGATTGTGGGTGATATCCTGAAGTGAGGCTAATGTTGATGTTGAGTTGTTGGAAGAATGCTGACCATACTCTGGATGTGAATTGGGGCCCCCGGTCCGACACGATGTCCTCAGGCAGGCCATAGAAGCGAAACACAAGGTTGCACATGAGTTCGGCTGTTTCCAATGCTGTGGGCAGTTTGGGAAGTGGAATCAACCGGCAGGCCTTGGAGAAGCGATCTATGACAGTGAGTATTGTGGTGTTCCCATTGGACTTGGGAAGATCGGTAATAAAGTCTATGGCAAGATGGGACCATGGTCGGTGGGGAACTGGCAGTGGTTGCAGTAGGCCCGATGGTAGTTGTCTGAGATGTTTGCTTGTGTTACAGGTGGTGCATTCGTTAATGAATTTTATTGTGTCTGCCCGCAAGGTTGGCCACCAAAAGCTGTTCTGAAGCAGGTGAACAGTGGCAGCGATTCCAGGATGACCGGAGCTGAGTACGGAGTGAACTTGCTGTAGCACTTTCTGACAGAGATCCTGAGGTACAAAAGTTTTGTTAGGGGGGCATTCGGGAGGAGGGGTCTTTTGTGAATTGGCCTGGGTGAGCTCTGTCATGATGTCCCACTGAATAGGGGCCACGATTAATGACTCAGGAAGCAGGGTTTCCTTGGATTCAGTGGGAACTACACCGTCGTGTTGGCGTGATAATGCGTCTGCTTTGGTGTTCTTTGAACCGGGACGATAGGTAACGGTGAAGTCAAATCGTGTAAAGAAGAGAGCCCACCTCGCTTGTCTGGGATTCAGTCTCTTGGCAGATCGCAAGTATTCCAGATTCTTGTGGTCAGTTAGAATCACAAACGGGTGTTTAGCTCCCTCCAGCCAATGACGCCACTCCTCCATAGCTGCTTTCATGGCCAACAGTTCTCGGTTACCGACGTCGTAGTTCTGTTCGGCTGGACTAAGTTTGCGGGAGTAATAGGCGCACGGATAGAGCTTGAGTGGGGATCCGTGCCGCTGTGAGAGGATGGCTCCAATGCCCGTATTAGAAGCGTCCACCTCAACTGTAAACGGGATTTCAGGATTAGGGTGGTGGAGGATGGGGGCAGATGTGAAACGTGACTTGAGTTCTGCGAAAGCCTCCTGTGCTGTAGTTGACCAGGTGAGGTGTGGTGCATTTCTCTTAGTCATAGAGGTTAAGGGAGAGGCTACCGAGCTGAAATTCCTGATGAAGCGTCGGTAGAAGTTCGCAAATCCCAAGAAGCGTTGTAACTCCTTTAAGGTTACTGGCAGTGGCCAGTCTAGAACGGCCTTGACCTTCTTCTCGTCCATGGCGACTCCCTCCTGGTTGATGATGTAGCCCAAGAAAGACGTGGAAGTCTGGTGAAATTCGCACTTCTCTGCTTTGGCGTATAATTGGTGATCAATGAGTCGTTGTAATACTGTTCTCACGTGTTGTACGTGTTCCTCATAGGTGTTGGAATAGACGAAAATGTCATCGATGTAAACAATTACCCAACGATTAAGCATGTCCCGAAAGACGTCATTGATAAACGACTGAAATACGGACGGACTATTGGACAGCCCGAAAGGCATCACCAAATACTCATAGTGCCCAGTGCTGGTAGAGAAGGCTGTCTTCCATTCATCACCGTCCCGGATGCGAATGAGATTATAGGCGCTGCGGAGGTCCAGTTTGGAGAAGTACTTGGCTTTGCGGAGTTGTTCTAGGGCAGCTGGTACCAGCGGTAAAGGATATCGAAACTTGACGGTGATGTCGTTGAGACCCCGGTAGTCGATACAAGGGCGTAGGCCACCGTCTTTTTTTTTAACAAAGAAGAAGCCAGAGGCTGCAGGTGATGTCGACGTTCTAATGAACCCCTTCGAAAGTTCCTCCTCGATGTAGTTGTTCATGGCTTCTGATTCGGGTTGTGATAGGGGGAAGATTCGGCCCTTAGGTGGTGTTGTGCCTGGTAATAGTTCGATGGAACAGTCGCTTGATCGGTGGGAGGGGAGTTCCATCGCCTTGGTCTTGCTAAAAGCTTCGATGAGGTCAGAGTATTCAATGGGAAGAGTGGGGAAAAGGACCGGCTCGTCCTTTAGCGTGACGGTCTGAATGGAGAGTGAAGGGCTGCCAGTTAAGCAGTTGGAGTGACATGACGGGTCCCATTTGATGATACGACCCTCCCTCCATGAGATGAGGGGATTATGTTGACGTAGCCAGGGGAGTCCAAGAATAACCGGGTTATGAGGTGATGAGATGACGTAGAAACGAATTACCTCAGTGTGAAGGGTACCGGTCTGTAGTTGAAGGTCCACGGTGGTGTGCAGGACCCTCCCATCGCCGAGAGGCCGTCCATCTAGCGCCTCCACTGCCAATTGAGAGTTACAGGAGATTAATGGGAGTTGTTGTTGTTGGGCAAACTCGTGAGACATAAAGTTCCCGGCTGCTCCTGAGTCTAATAGAGCTGATGTGGATATATGATTGCCCTCTAGAGATAATACTATAGGTACTTTGATGCAAGAACTGGAATGATGTGCTTGAACACAAGGACTCACCGAAGAGGGATTACGAGGAGGTGGTCTTGTGGGGCAAAACGCCCTCAGATGGCCCGGTTGACCACAATAGAGGCAGAGATGTTGACGTATGCGGCGTTCTCGTTCTTCCGGAGTCAGGTGAGTATATCCGAGCTGCATGGGTTCAGTTTGAGACAGAGTGACCGGGTATTGTGTGCTGGTGGGTACCGTTCTGAGTGGACGACGTGAACGAATCAGATTGTCAATCTGAATGGTTAGTTCGATGAATTGATTCAGCGATTTCCCTTCATCTCGGCAGGCCAGTTCGGATTGCAACTCCAAGCTGAGTCCCTTGCGAAAGAGCAGTTTAAGTGTGCTCTCCACCCAGTCGGTTTGAGCTGCTAGAGTGCGAAATGTCAAAGCATATTCTGCTGCGGTATTCCTGCCCTGGCTCAACGCAAGTAGTCGGTCATCAGCTCTCATACCTCCCTCCGGGTGTTCAAATATTTCCCGAAAGCGTTGAAGAAAGGTACCAAACGATGGAAAAGCAGTGCCATCCTCTCTCCAAACCGCCGTCACCCACTCTAACGCCTTGTCAGCGAGGAGTGAGCATACCAAGGAAATCTTGCTGGCATCGGTGACATACATAGCTGGTTGTTGATCAATGAATAATGAACATTGCAGTAGAAATCCCTTACTTTTAGTTGGGTTGCCGTCGAACTTATCAGGGAGAGCCAGACGTGGGTTAACTGTGAGTGACGGTGGTGGAGAAGCGCCCACACTCGCGTTCGGTGGAGGAGGGGCTGGGTTCGTTAGCGACACCGGCAACCTCTGTAGCGTCCTGACGAGTTCCTCTGTTACTGTAGTTAAATGGGTTAGCTGCTGTTGATGAATGGCGAGTTGGTGAGCTTGAGTGGAGATCTCCGTGGACATCTGAACCAGAGCTGCTGGATCGTGTGTTGGCAAAGTCTTCTGTAATGACGCTCCAGGAGAGTGAGGATCCATTTGCAGTTTTATTACAATCTGGGTCGTACAAACAGGGTCAATCGCCAGCAGACACAACAGTAGGGATAAGGCAACTCGTAATCCAGGTACAGGCATAAGGTCAGGGCAAGCAGCAAGCTTACAAAAATCAGTCCAGTAAAGAATATAGTCCAGGGCAGGCAGCAAAGAATCAAGGAGGGAAAAACAGTCCAGAGTAAATCCACGGGCAGACAGACACAGGCGAAAACGCTCAGGAATAATCACCAGGGTAAACAAGACTTCGCAAAGAGAGAGAGTTTGAGAGCACCTAAATAGTCTACTGATGGGAGTCAGGTGCAACGGTAATCAGAGCCAGGTATGTGGGAAATGTAGTTCAGGGGTTTAATACTCAGGAGAGGGTTCCCTCTGGTGGTGAGCAGGAGGAACAGCGGGAGTCTCGTTTGTGACAGAGTTCAAGTAACAGACACATCTCAACATCAACTGTTCAGAGGAGACTGTGTGAAATTTTGTAAAAAAAGAAATATTTCACCATTATTTAACCAGGTAAGCCAGTTGAGAACAAGTTCTCATTTACAACTGCGACCTGGCCAAGATAAAGCAAAGCAGTGCGATAAAAACAACAACACAGAGTTACATATGGGGTAAAACAAAACGTACAGTCAATAACACAACAGAAAATATATATACACTGTGTGCAAATGTAGTAAGTTATGGAGGTAAGGCAATAAATAGACCATAGTGCAAAAATAATTAAAATTTAGTATTAACAATGTGATAGATGTGCAGAAGATGATGTGCAAATAGAGATACTGGGGTGCAAATGAGCAAAATAAATAACAATGTAAATAACAATATGGGGATGAGGTAGTTGGGTGGGCTAATTACAGATGGTGTCACGCTCTGGCTCCGGGACTGTGTATTTTGAGCCAGGGTGTGTTCATTTGGTTGTGTTGTATTTGGTTGTGTTTCATTGTTTGGTCGTGTGACTCCCAATCAGTGGTAACGAGTGTCAGCTGTCGGCTCGTTATCTCTGATTGGGAGCCATATTTAAACTGTCAGTGTTCACCTTAGTGTTGTGGGTTTTTGTTCCTTGTCAGTCATTGTAACGGAGGACTTCACGTTTCGTCATTGTTTGTTGTTTTCGTGTTTCGGCTTTAATTTAATAAAGTCATGTTCACCTTCAACGCTGCGCATTGGTCCTCCTCATTAGACGATCGTGACAGAAAAACCCACCAAGATGGGACCAAGCAGCGTGTCCAGGAGCCGTCGCCAGGGAGATCCCTCACAGATCTCCTTCGCCTCCTGGACTGGGTCAAGCCGAGTGAGGAGGAGAAGGGCTTGACACTATGGCAGAAGGGCGAGAGGCTGGCGAGCAATATGGAGACCTGGTCCACGGGTAGGAGAGACGCCCCGAAAATTTTTAGGGGGGGGCTCACGACGTCGGACCAGCAGGAGGCCGCGATAGAGCGGCCCAGTGGGTTGCCGGAGAAGGCCGCCGGGTTACGGGGGCCACTGGTCGAAGAGGGGATGGAGGAAGTAGAGGCACGGCGAGAGGTACTGGCGTGTGTTGCCAGTCCGGTCCGGCCCGTTCCAGATCCCGGTGTAGGACCAGTGGTGTGTGTCCCCAGTACAGTCCGGCCCATCCAAGCTTCCCGCACCAAGCCAGTGGTGTGCGTCGTCACCCCGGCTCTGCCCGTGCCTGCTCTCCGCATCAAGCCTGTGGTGCGTCTCGTCAGCCCGGCTCTGCCCGTTCCTGCTCTCCGCACCAGGTCTGTGGTGCACGTCGCCAGCCCAGTCCGGCCCATTCCTGCTACTCGCAACAAGCCAAGGGTGCGAGTCGTCAGCCGGATTCAGCCCATTCCTGCTACTCGCACCAAGCCAAGGGTGCGAGTCGTCAGCCGGATTCAGCCCATTCCTGCTACTCGCACCAAGCCAAGGGTGCGAGTCGTCAGCCGGATTCAGCCCATTCCTGCTACTCGCACCAAGCCAAGGGTGCGAGTCGTCAGCCGGATTCAGCCCATTCCTGCTACTCGCACCAAGCCAGGGATGCGAGTCTTCAGCCTGGTGAGGCCTGTTCCGGCTCCACGCACCATGCAAAGGGTCCGGTCCATTCCTGCCTCACGCGCCAAGCCAGGGGTGCGCGTCGGCAGTCCTGATCCAGCTAACTGGGTCAGATCGGACTGGGGACACTGCGGGGGGATTGTAGTAGGGTGGTGGTCAAGCCCGGAGCCGGAGCCGCCTCCGAGGAGCAATACCCACCCAGCCCTTCCCTATTTGGGGTGTAGGCGCGGTCGGAGTCCGCGCCTTTAGGGGGGGGTACTGTCACGCTCTGGCTCCGGGACTGTGTATTTTGAGCCAGGGTGTGTTCATTTGGTTGTGTTGTATTTGGTTGTGTTTCATTGTTTGGTCGTGTGACTCCCAATCAGTGGTAACGAGTGTCAGCTGTCGGCTCGTTATCTCTGATTGGGAGCCATATTTAAACTGTCAGTGTTCACCTTAGTGTTGTGGGTTTTTGTTCCTTGTCAGTCATTGTAACGGAGGACTTCACGTTTCGTCATTGTTTGTTGTTTTCGTGTTTCGGCTTTAATTTAATAAAGTCATGTTCACCTTCAACGCTGTGCATTGGTCCTCCTCATTAGACGATCGTGACAGATGGGCTGTGTACAGGTGCAGTGATCGGTAAGCTGCTCTGACAACTGATGCTTAAAGTTAGTGAGGGAGATAACTGTCTCCAGATTTTTGCAGTTCGTTCCAGGCCTTCATGGTCGAATTGCTGCAAAGAAACCACTACTAAAGGACACGAATAAGAAGAAAAGACCTGCTTGGGCCAAGAAACACGAGCAATGGACATCAGACCGGTGGACATTTGTCCAAATTTGAGATTTTTGGTTCCAACCGCCGTGTCTTTGTCAGACGCGGTGTGGGTGAACGGAGGATCTCCGCATGTGTATTTCCCAGCATGGAGGAGGAGGTGTTATGGTGTGGAGGTGCTTTGCTGATGACACTGTCTGTGATTTATTTAGAATTCAAGACACACTTAACCAGCATGGCTACCACAGCATTCTACAGTGATACGCCATCCCATCTGGTTTGGGTTTATTGGGACTATCATTTGTTTTTCACAGGACAATGACCCAACACACCTCCAGGCTGTGTAAGGGCTATTTTACCAAGAAGGAGAGTGATTGATTGCTGCATCAGATGACCTGGCCTCCACAGTCCCCCGACCTCAACCCAATTGAGATGGTTTGTGATGAGTTGGACTGCAGAGTGAAGGAAAAGCAGCCAACAAGTGCTCAGCATATGTGGGAACTCCTTCAAGGCTGTTGGAAAAGCATTCCAGGTGAAGCTGGTTGAGAGAATGCCAAGAGTGTGCAAAGCTGTCATCAAGGCAAAGGGTGGCTATTTGAAGAATCTCAAATATAAAACATATTTAGATTTCCTTAACACTTTTTTGGTTACTACATGATTCCATATGTGTTATTTCATAGTTTTGATGTCTTCACTATTATTCTACAATGTAGAAAATAGTGTTATTTAAGAAAAACCCTTGAATGAGTAGGTGTGTCCAAACTGTTGACTGGTAGGGTACGTACGCTCGACGTCGTCAATGCACTTATTTATGAAGCCGGTGACTGAGGTGGTATAGTCCTCAATGCCATTGGATGAATCCCGGAACATATTCCAGTCTCTGCTAGCATCCACGTCATCTGACCACTTGCGTATTGAGCTAGTCACTGGTACTTCCTGCTTTAGTTTTTGCTTGTAAGCAGGAATCAGGAGGATAGAATTATGGTCAGATTTGCCAAATGGAGGTCGAGGGAGAGCTTTGTACGTGTCTCTATGTGTGGAGTAAAGATGGTCTAGAGGTTATTTTCCTCTGGTTGCACATGTGACATGCTGGTAGAAATGAGGCCACTAGTAGCGCCGCTTCTGGATGAGCATTTTCTTGTTTGCTTATGGCCTTATACAGCTCGTTGAGTGCGGTCTTAGTGCCAGCATCGGTTTGTGGTGGTAAATAGATTCCTACCAAAAAAATATAGATGAAAACTCTCTTGGTAGATAGTGTGGTGTACAGCTTATCAGGAGGTACTCTACCTCAGGCGAGCAATACCTCGAGACTTCCTTAATATTAGACATTGTGCACCAGCTGTTATTGACAAATAGACACACACCCCCACCCCTCGTCTTACCGGACGTAGCTGTTCTGTTCTGCCGATGCACGGAAAACCCAGCCAACTGTATATTATCCGTGTCGTCGTTCAGCCACGACTCGGTGAAACATAAGTATTAAAAAATGTTATGTCCCGTCAGTAGGATGGTCTTGAACGGAGCTCATCCAGTTTATTCTACAGTGATTGCATGTTGGCCAATAGAACGGATGGGAGAGGCGGGTTACCCACTCGCCGACAAATTCTCACAAGGCACCCGGATCTGTGCCCCCTGTAACTCTGTCTTTGCTTCATGCGAATGACGGGGATTTGGGCCTGGTCCAGGAGCAACAGTATATCCTTCGCATCAGACTCATTAAAGAAAATACTTTGTCTAGTTCGAGGTGAGTAATTGCTGTTCTGATGTCCAGAAGCTATTTTTGGTCATAAGAGACAGTAGCAGCAACATTATGTACAAAATAAGTTATAAACAATGCGAAAAAACACACAAAATAGCACAATTGGTTAGGAGCCCGTAAAACGGCAGCCATCCCCTCCGGCGTCATTACTCTGAAGGAGTAGTGATTATGGGATTCATTTAGTTGTCGTGCTCACTACTGTGTTTATTGTGTGCATTTCTATTAGGAGTGGTTCCGGTGTATGTCTAACACAGTGTAACATTGTGTGTGCTTCAGTTTCAGCAGAGGTGCCGCTTCGCCAGTGCCTGATTAATGGGGGGCCTGTGGAGCTCTGGCCCCCGAACCCCCTGGCGGTGGACCCTACCTGGGGTGAAGGTGGAGGTGCTGACCCCTCCTAGTCTCCCCCCTTCTGCTGCCCTGCTGGCTGTCTGGAGCCTTCCACGGAGAGAGGGGTGTAGCGCAGGGCTCTTGTCCTTCTATTTCCACCCCCACCCCTCTCTCTCTCTATGACCTCTGCATGACTTCATGTCTCTTCTACAGGCTCTACTGTTTACTGACAGTGCCTTGTCAACAGACGTGTCTGTAACCCCCCTTCCTCCTCCCACAGTTGTTCCACACCACCCAACCCACCCATCCATCAACCATCCCACCACCCCAACCCAACCCACCCATCCATCAACCATCCCACCACCCAACCCACCCATCCATCAACCATCCCACCAACCCAACAAATGTCCTTTGCTTATTTCTGTTGACTCTAACTAAATTGACAAAAGAAACAAACAATTGTGTACTCTTGTGCGATATACATTTGTAAGTGATGCTTTGCTCTGTCGTGTTCCGTCGTGGGGTGGATGGGACAAGAAAGGATGAAGCTAAGCCATTTCTCTTCTCACTCTCAGAATTCGCTCCTCTCTCTCTCTCTCTCTCTCTCTCTCTCTCTCTCTCTCTCTCTCTCTCTCTCTCTCTCTGCTGGCTCTCATCAAATAGAACCAAAGACTTTAGCAATGTTCTATTCTTGCTAGCAGCAGTCATTACTGCAGTGTTGAGCGATTTGTACCACGTGAGGCACTGGCACGGACAAGCTAACTCCTTACTCAACCCTCACCCATACCTTTATGAAAACCCTTCATTTTGAAAGTCAAGAGGAAAGTCAGGGTGTTCGCAATGGCCCTTTGTCAGTTGGGAGCTGATTTCAGAGTTGGGGTGGAAAAGTGGACATTTTCCATTTTTGTACAGGGAAGTATTTCTTCAATATAGTTTGAGAAGTACTTGTTTATCCCACCTGTTCCACCGATGGTATCTTGTGCCAATAGAAGACGTGCATGCTCATCTACTGCTGAGAGCCTATTCAATCAAAGATAACAAGCTCCTCTTCGGACTTACTCAAGCAATTTTGTTTGAATCTGTGTCCTTTCATTTGATTGTTGTTTATTTTATTGTTATTATTGGTGTGATTTTGTAATGCACAGGACATGTTTTTTTTATGTTTTTGTTTATTGGGGAAAATGAAAAAGCAGTGCGGTATTGCCTCCGAAGGAAGAAAGATCCAATTCCATTGTTATGAATCGTCAAAAAAGCAAGATTTTCTGCCCTGCACTTGCTCTGCAGATCCTGGTTTATATGCGGGAAATGAACATAGTTTGAGGTCAACGTTGGCCTCAGCGAAAGTCTGCAAAGGGTTTCATCCTAATCTAATGGCATAACGAACAGGGTTAAACATCTGCCAAGCGAGAGAGAGGAGAGGATAGCAGAAGATGGGACAGGATAGGAGAGAAGTCAGAATGCTAGCCAGGCTCATTGATGTAGGCTGCCATCGCTGAAGTCTTTAGCCAAACATTGCTGGGCCAGATGGCCTATAGCCCAAGATTAAAGAATAGATTTGTCTCCAAAAAGCAATCTACAAGATGGCTATAATCCAGGCTTGACGATGGTGGGAGTGAAAACCGACGTCAGTGATGATGTCATAAGGAGGGTGACGCCGCACAGCAAAGAGCCTTCTGTAATATATTTTTAAATATACATGTACATAATGGGCAGTGGCTTCTTTCTAACTATTCTTATCATTTTGCATAAAAATCGAATGTTGAAGATGTTCGCACCTGTAGCTCAGTTGGTAGAGCATGGCGCTTGCAACGCCAGGGTTCTGGGTTCGTTTCCCACTGGGGGGCCAGTGTGAAAAAAGAATATGATGCACTCACTAACTGTGTGTGTAGGGCTGTACTTGTACATGGTGTTCAGGTCTTTTTAATTAGGGCTTGGCAGCACATCTGAGGGACACATTTGCTATATCGTCCCCTGCTCGGCCTGACACCAACTCAGTAACTTTCAGTAATGCTGAAAAAAGGAATGTTCATTATTTCCTTTTTAGCTGAAGTTTCAGTATTTCAGAAAGCACAGCTAAATCAGTCCTAATAGGATACGTCATTCGTTGCAATTTGGTTGTTGATATTATATTCATGCTACATTGAGCTCCAAAAGTATTGGGACAGTGACACATTTTGTGTTGTTTTGGCTCTGTACACCAGCACTTCTTACCATGATTACGGATAGTCCTGAATGAATCGTTAATAATGATGAATGAGAAAGTTACAGACACACAAATATCATAATCCCCCCAGAATGCTAACCTCCCCTGTTATTGTCATGGTGAGAGGTTAGCATGTCTTGGGGGTATGATATTTGTGCGTCTGTAACTTACTCACTCATTATTCAGAATTCATTCTGGACTATCCATAATCATGGTAGCATCTACATTAATGTAGGAGTGTTTAGAAACATATTATATTCTTATTTACAATAAAAGTGACTCCAAAATGACACAATACATTATTTACCATTCATTTCAATTAGGCACAAAATAATCTGAAACCGCCAAAACAATCAGCAAATGCATCCAACAAGTTTGTAGAGTCACAAGCTTGATGTAATCATTGTGTGCTAGGAATATGGGACCAAATTGTAAACTTTTGACAATTTTAATACATATATAAGTGAATTTGGCCCAATACTTTTGGTCCCCTAAAATGGGGGGACTATGTACAAAATGTGCTGTAATTTCTAAACGGTTCACCCGGTATGGATGAAAATACCCTCAAATTAAAGCTGACAGTCTGCACTTTTACCTCATAGTCATTGTATCATTTCAAATCCAAAGTGCTGGAGTACAGAGCCAAAACAACAATAAATGTGTCACTGTCCCATATACTCACTGTATATTCTGAAATCACTGGTAGCTTTAGGTATTTTGAAATGAAGTGGTATGCTATTCTGAAGTGAAATGATCCCTCTCCATTGTTCAACTGCCTGCCCAACTCCTAATCTTGTCCATTGAATGAAAAGTTATTTTTTTGTTTTCTTAATTATGTTGCGCTGTTGTTGATGATGATAATGATGATGATGTTGATGATTTTGTATTGTATTTCACTTTGCCTCTATGGGTCAAAACTTTTTATGATGTGGTGAAACATTGAGGGGCAAATCCAAAATAATATATATATATTTTTTTTTTTTTTTTTTTTTTTTACTTCTACTTATGACAAATTTTCACTTAGTCATGTATTGATGTCAGTGGGACACTGAGTGAAAACATTACTTAGGTGGCAATTAGCATTCGCCCCTAACACTTCAATACTTGAAATTCTGTTTGAAGCTTCTGAGTCCTTTAGCTGTGGGCTTGTGATCTGTGACTGATAGGATGTCCATTGGCTGTTTAAAGAGTACAGTATGTTGGTAGTCTGCTAGAAGTATACGCCATCAGTGTTGTACGTTTTCTTTTCATTTACTGAGGTGTTTCAAATTGTACATTTCCTATTTTCTTTTGATGCATTTTGTTTTGTATAAGATTATTATGATTATTATTGTTATTATTTGTGTTTCTATTTGGTGTTATTACACCATTGATAATAACATCATGATAATGAATTGTAAGCTAAACAGGTGTTCTTGGAGGTATACAGTAATTATATCAGTTATTTTATTTCTGCTCTTTAAATTGACTTGAATATGATGTCGACATAGTAAAAAAAAATACTTGTTTCTTTGTTGGTTGCAATATGCCTGATTTGAGTAGTGGTATACTGACTGTTGCTGTGTTCGGATGAAGACTGTTTCCCCCTCTTGCACTGGCTTAGCCCAAACGCCTTCTGTCCAGGCATATAGCGCTGATGCAATGAGTTGGTCAGAAATTACAACAAAATGATTAAATATTTAATAGTTTAATAAAAATCTATGAAGGAAATATCCAATATTTCATAAGATCTCTGCTCATTCCTGTCTCTATGTAATGATAGTTTGTTATGTCAAGTGCCCACTTGAATGCTGTAATAATGTGACTTCCTGTTGCTGATGTCCGTAGACAGTTAGCGCAACCTTTACTTATAAGCAGGGAAATGTGAAGTGATTTTCTTCTGCAGGAAATGTGTTATTTCTTAGGTAAAAGCAAAAGACAGACTAATGCAACTTTTTTCATCGCTATAAACTATTTGCTTATGTCATATTTAGTTAGCTATACTTAGTTATACTCCTCTTTTGTGGTTATGCTCTTACATTTTACATTTGAGTCATTTAGCAGACACTCTTATCCAGAGTGACTCTTGTGTGCTGTAATGTGACTTGCCAATCAATGTCCATGCCTTTCATGAAACCATATATTTACCTTTCAGGAGGAAGAAATGCATTATTAAACTAAAGCACTTATATTTTATAACTTTGCATATCTATCTAACACAGGGTAATAAAATGCTTTCTAAAATAGCTTTTTATTGCATTCTGAAGTAGGGTGTTTTTCAGACTCATATCAATACTCACTACTGTAAAAAGATAACTCCTAACTGGAAAGGCCACTCCTTACTGTAGTAGGAAGGGTTCACTATTCCTTTGAAGCAGTTTACAACCTTGTTGTTAGTAACAATGGTTGTGTATTGGGAAAATCCTGACTGGTCAATGGTGTGTGCCCAGGTAAGATTCCATCACTCAACTTTTAAAATAGTATGCTAAAAACTTGAAACTCGAACAATCCGCTAACATTGACACAATGGGAAAATATAATTATTTATTATTGAAATGTTGAAATAGCATGGGCGACCGAGAAAAATACATTGGTACAATTTAAGGCCAAGTGGCAAACAATAATGCAGACACTAGGGAAGGGGGAGTGAGCATGTGGGTCTGGGCAGAGGAGATGTGGTCATTGTTTGTGTGTCTGTAAGTTGTTGTTCGTATGTATACGTTTGTTTTTGTAATGTTTTAAAAAAAAAGAACAAAAACATATTAGAAAAATACAATAAAAATATTCTAACAGGAAGTGGGAAACAGCAGTCCATGAATCATTAGTTCCTACCAAGGCCACCCATCCATGTCTATGTAATGTTGGTCAATCCTGATTAGGGAGGTGCTGTACAAAGCTTTTCATAAACAAAGCTATGCAGTATTTTCCTAAACCTAGACCATGCCTGTATTGTTTTTCATTTATTGTAGTATTGTAAACTAAATATATATCCAAATATTACAATCAACTATACATTTATATACACTTACAATTTCAGCATTGCGTTTTGGCATAGAATTATTTTCAAATCAGATAAGAAAGCTAACCTTGCACATTGATCTTAAACTTAACATTTTGAGTCGAGGTTCCTAAGTTATTCCGTTTCAGTGTCTGCTCTGACTTGAATACACAACAATAATACTTTGTGTGTTGTGAAAGCAATGTCGGACGTATTTGGTTTGAAAAAAAATCACCTAGCTGTCAGACTATACTGTTGCACTGTGGCCAACAAATCTGATAGTGTATATATTAATAGATTTCACCCAGATTGTGTCTGAATATTACAACGCATTTTATCCACATATTATATTGTTACAGCAAAATAACAATTTTAAGGATAATCTCAAACAATTTTAGTTAATCAAAGTGCAAGGATTGGAATTAATGTATGAATTTCAATAGGAATGTTATTTGTAACTTTCTTGTCAGAATAATGACGCTGAGCACGCCATTATCAATTGTTAAAACAATTGGGATGGAGTGTGCAGAGTCTCTCACCATTGAGTGCTATATTCAGTCTTCTTTGATTCAGTCGTGGGCCTTAACCACATGGCCTTGTACTTTTCAATGAGCACTCTGGGGATCTGTGGGCTTGTGAACCAGGTATCCGGCCTACTACATACATGTGTTTTAATTAAAGGCATCCTTTGTGAGACGGTGTATCCTGGCGAATGGGGTAGTGGCGGTGGTGGTGAAGCCGTGTACTGAGCCCACGGAGCGTGACATGCAGCGCATATTGCCCGTGGTGACAATGCACTGCAGGGGCCACAGCACCATGATCACCAGCAGCACCATCAACACGATGAAAAGCAGCAGCCACTTCCAGTTGTTCAGCCGCTCCAGGAAGCCCATGTGCTGGGGCCGCGTCTGAGCAGGGACCTCGTCTGCCTTGCTGGCCCCGATGTCGATGCAGATGCAGAAGGCCGAGGTGGAGCTGGATGTTCCGGGGTCGGCCTCCAGTGGCCGCTTGTAGCACAGCTT
This sequence comes from Coregonus lavaretus, assembly GCF_964263955.1. Lineage (NCBI taxonomy): Eukaryota > Metazoa > Chordata > Actinopteri > Salmoniformes > Salmonidae > Coregonus > Coregonus lavaretus. The sequence goes on along the minus strand of NC_140009.1, from coordinate 42,168,297 downwards.
CTCCCCATCCAGCCACACAGGTTCCTCGTGCTGCTGGTGGCTGGGCAGTTTACACAGTACCTCCTGGCTGGTGGCCAGGGCAGGCGGACCCTCCTCGGTTAGGAGGGTAGGGTGGCGGCAGAATGGACAAGGGATCTTGCTGCTGCCGCTTCCTTCCTGCTCTCCTAGCGACATGGCCATGAGGCGCGATAGGCACTCAAGGCAGAAGGTGTGGGTGCACTCCAGCAGCTTGGGCGTCTTGAAGACATTGTCGTAGGTGTTGTAGCAGATGGAGCACTCGGGTTGGCTACCAAAAGCAACCATTTTGTTCAGGTCCACATTCTCTTCCTGGGGCATCACCTTGGTGTGCCACACCTGAGGGATCTGCGCCATCTTGAAGGGGTGTTCTGTATTATTTTCTCCCTTTCTTTGGTCTTTTGATTGGTACTCCCTCTTTTCCCCCTTACTCTTCTTTGTTTTTGGTGTGGATTATCTGAGAATGAATAAAAATCCAGATTATTTATATTTTAATGACGTGTTAAGATGGTGTCTGGCCCGTTATTTTACTAGAACTGTGTAAAATCTATTTTTAACATCACACAGTGTGTACATAATCCCAAATGGTTAACATGATTTCATTCAAACGCATTTTATAAAGTAGGTCATAAAGGTTTATGTCCCCATGCAGGCAGAGTTCCAATACCATTAGGTTATTCCCTTCAGAATATGATTACCTTCTGACCTAATGTAAGGAGATTCATATTACACTCAAAGTAGTCACAAATAATCCAGCATTTGGTGGAATTTAATGTGTATAAATTGAATGTATTTTTAAACATATTATATATATATATATCAGTCCCAAGCCAAATCAGCCTGTCAGTCCATTTATGTCACTAATTTCATGTATCTGCTTGTCAAGCCCTCATATTTAGCCTCACATTGAAGTGCTTTACTGTTTTCCTTTTAGCACAACCAGGGCTACAAGTAGAATGAAAAACTTTTTGACATAAAATGTTACATTCATGAGTTTAATTGAATACTATGACTACAAGAATGAGGTCCGCCAAACAAAAACCTGATTTAAAAAAACATTTACAGTGGGGAGAACAAGTATTTGATACACTGCCGATTTTGCAGGTTTTCCTACTTACAAAGCATGTAGAGGTCTGTAATTTTTATCATAGGTACACTTCAACTGTGAGAGACGGAATCTAAAACAAACATCCAGAAAATCACATTGTATGATTTTTAAGTAATTAATTTCAATTTTTTTGCATGACATAAGTATTTGATCACCTACCAACCAGTAAGAATTCCGGCTCTCACAGACCTGTTAGTTTTTCTTTAAGAAGCCCTCCTGTTCTCCACTCATTACCTGTATTAACTGCACCTGTTTGAACTCGTTACCTGTATAAAAGACACCTGTCCACACACTCAATCAAACAGACTCCAACCTCTCCACAATGGCCAAGACCAGAGAGCTGTGTAAGGACATCAGGGATAAAATTGTAGACCTGCACAAGGCTGGGATTGGCTACAGGACAATAGGCAAGCAGCTTGGTGAGAAGGCAACAACTGTTGGCTCAATTATTAGAAAATGGAAGAAGTTCAAGATGACAGTCAATCACCCTCGGTCTGGGGCTCCATGCAAGATCTCACCTCGTGGGGCATCAATGATCATGAGGAAGGTGAGGGATAAGCCCAGAACTACACGGCAGGACCTGGTCAATGACCTGAAGAGAGCTGGGACCACAGTCTCAAAGTAAACCATTAGTAACACACTACGCCGTCATGGATTAAAATCCTGCAGCGCACGCAAGGTCCCCCTGCTCAAGCCAGCGCATGTCCAGGCCCATCTGAAGTTTGCCAATGACCATCTGGATGATCCAGAGGAGGAATGGGAGAAGGTCATGTGGTCTGATGAGACAAAAATAGAGCTTTTTGGTCTAAACTCCACTCGCCGTGTTTGGAGGAAGAACAAGGAGGAGTACAACCCCAAGAACACCATCCCAACCGTGAAGCATGGAGGTGGAAACATCATTCTTTGGGGATGCTTTTCTGCAAAGGGGACAGGACGACTGCACCGTATTGAGGGGCTGATGGATGGGGCCATGTATCGCGAGATCTTGGCCAACAACCTCCTTCCCTCAGTAAGAGCATTGAAGATGGGTCGTGGCTGGGTCTTCCAGCATGACAACGACCCGAAACACACAGCCAGGGCAACTAAGGAGTGGCTCCGTAAGAAGCATCTCAAGGTCCTGGAGTGGCCTAGCCAGTCTCCAGACCTGAACCCAATAGAACATCTTTGGAGGGAGCTGAAAGTCCGTATTGCCCAGCGACAGCCCCGAAACCTGAAGGATCTGGAGAAGGTCTGTATGGAGGAGTGGGCCAAAATCCCTGCTGCAGTGTGTGCAAACCTGGTCAAGACCTACAGGAAACGTATGATCTCTGTAATTGCAAACAAAGTTTCTGAACCAAATATGAAGTTCTGCTTTTCTGATGTATCAAATACTTATGTCATGCAATAAAATGCAAATGAATTACTTAAAAATCATACAATGTGATTATCTGGATTTTTGTTTTAGATTCCGTCTCTCACAGTTGAAGTGGACCTATGATAAAAATTACAGACCTCTACATGCTTTGTAAGTAGGAAAACCTGCAAAATCGGCAGTGTATCAAATACTTGTTCTCCCCACTGTATATGAATAATGTAAGTACAGAAAATGTTGGCTCAGTGGGATATGAACATTCAAATAGTATGTGACAACTGTGTTCAATTTGGAGTTTGTGACAACAACTATATGACTCTATTACGGTATAATAGACACTATTTCCTGGGCAGAAATGTATGAAATGGACTGTTATATCCACAAAACCTCACCCATTGTCTTATACCCATGTCTGTGATCTGTCTGTAAGTGTTTGAAGTCTGTTTGGGAGCTATAAAAAGCTCAGGAAAACATCCGGAATTAAAGCTGCAAGCAGCATTGACGGGATTACGCTGTGTGCCCACTGTGCCACCATCAGGACAAATTGGACACATTGCCCTAGGACGAGTTACTTCTGTACTATTTACCACGCTTGCCAAATATCAGAACTCAAAATCAAACTGATCATGCAATATTATTTGCTTTTGATGTATTTTGGACAATTTTCAATGATGTTGACTACTTTAAACGTCCAGAACCGCAGGACCGATCGGAACCAAAATGTTTTGTTTTCTGTTTTCTTAATTATGTTGCGCTGTTGTTGATGATGATAATGATGATGATGTTGATGATGGTTTTGTATTGTATTTCACTTTGCCTCTATGGGTCAAAACGTTTTATGATGTGGTGAAACATTGAGGGGCAAATCCTTAACTTCTACTTATGACAAATGTTCACTTAGTCATGTATTGATGTCAGTGGGACACTGAGTGAAAACATTACTTAGGTGGCAATTAGCATTCGCCCCTAACACTTCAATACTTGAAATTCTGTTTGAAGCTTCTGAGTCCTTTAGCTGTGGGCTTGTGATCTGTGACTGATAGGATGTCCATTGGCTGTTTAAAGAGTACAGTATGTTGGTAGTCTGCTAGAAGTATACGCCATCAGTGTTGTAAGTTTTCTTTTCATTTACTGAGGTGTTTCAAATTGTACATTTCCTATTTTCTTTTGATGCATTTTGTTTTGTATAAGATTATTATGATTATTATTGTTATTATTATTTGTGTTTCTATTTGGTGTTATTACACCATTGATAATAACATCATGATAATGATTTGTAAGCTAAACAGGTGTTCTTGGAGGTATACAGTAATTATATCAGTTATTTTATTTCTGCTCTTTAAATTGACTTGAATATGATGTCGACATAGTAAAAAAAAAATACTTGTTTCTTTGTTGGTTGCAATATGCCTGATTTGAGTAGTGGTATACTGACTGTTGCTGTGTTCGGATGAAGACTGTTTCCCCCTCTTGCACTGGCTTAGCCCAAACGCCTTCTGTCCAGGCATATAGCGCTGATGCAATGAGTTGGTCAGAAATTACAACAAAATGATTAAATATTTAATAGTTTAATAAAAATCTATGAAGGAAATATCCAATATTTCATAAGATCTCTGCTCATTCCTGTCTCTATGTAATGATAGTTTGTTATGTCAAGTGCCCACTTGAATGCTGTAATAATGTGACTTCCTGTTGCTGATGTCCGTGGACAGTTAGCGCAACCTTTACTTATAAGCAGGGAAATGTGAAGTGATTTTCTTCTGCAGGAAATGTGTTATTTCTTAGGTAAAAGCTAAAGACCGACTAATGCAACTTTTTTAATCGCTATAAACTATTTGCTTATGTCATATTTAGTTAGCTATACTTAGTTATACTCCTCTTTTGTGGTTATGCTCTTACATTTAACATTTTAGTCATTTAGCAGACGCTCTTATCCAGAGTGACTCTTGTGTGCTGTAATGTGACTTGCCAATCAATGTCCATGCCTTTCATGAGACCATATATTTTCCTTTCAGGAGGAAGAAATGCATTATTTCAGGAGGAAATAAACTAAAGCACTTATATCTTATAACTTTGCATATCTATCTAACACAGGGTAATAAAATGCTTTCTAAAATAGCTTTTTATTGCATTCTGAAGTAGGGTGTTTTTCAGACTCATATCAATACTCACTACTGTAAAAAGATAACTCCTAACTGGAAAGGCCACTCCTTACTGTAGTAGGAAGGGTTCACTATTCCTTTGAAGCAGTTTACAACCTTGTTGTTAGTAACAATGGTTGTGTATTGGAAAAATCCTGACTGGTCAATGGTGTGTGCCCAGATAAGATTCTAGCAGTAATCACTCATCTTAAAAAAACGTATGCTAAAAACTTGAAACTCAAACAATCCGCTAACATTGACACAATGGGAAAATATAATTATTTATTATTGAAATGTTGAAATAGCATGGGCGACCGAGAAAAATACATTGGTACAATTTAAGGCCAAGTGGCAAACAATAATGTAGACACTAGGGAAGGGGGAGTGAGCATGCGGGGCAGAGGAGATGTAGTCATTGTTTGTGTGTCTGTAAGTTGTTGTTCGTATGTATACGTTTGTTTTTGTAATGTTAAAAAATAAAGAACAAAAAAATATTATTAGAATAATACAATAAAAATATTCTAACAGGAAGTGGGAAACAGCAGTCCATGAATCATTAGTTCCTACCAAGGCCACCCATCCATGTCTATGTAATGTTGGTCAATCCTGATTAGAGAGGTGCTGTACAAAGCTTTTCATAAACAAAGCTATGCAGTATTTTCCTAAACCTAGACCATGCCTGTATTGTTTTTCATTTATTGTAGTATTGTAAACTAAATATATATCCAAATATTACAATCAACTATACATTTATATACACTTACAATTTCAGCATTGCGTTTTGGCATAGAATTATTTTCAAATCAGATAAGAAAGCTAACCTTGCACATTGTTCTTAAACTTAACATTTTGAGTCGAGGTTCCTAAGTTATTGAGTTTCAGTGTCTGCTCTGACTTGAATACACAACAATAATACTTTGTGTGTTGTGAAAGCAATGTCGGACGAATTTGGTTTGAAAAAAAATCACCTAGCTGTCAGACTATACTGTTGCACTGTGGCCAACAAATCTGATACTTTAGATATTAATAGATTTCACCCAGATTGTGTCTGAATATTACAACGCATTTTATCCACATATTATATTGTTACAGCAAAATAAAAATTTTAAGGAAAATCTCAAACAATATTAGTTAATCAAAGTGCAAGGATTGGAATTAATGTATGAATTTCAATAGGAATGTTATTTGTAACTGATGCTGAGCACGCCATTATCAATTGTTAAAACGATTGGATGGAGTGTGCAGAGTCTCTCACCATCTAGTGCTATATTCAGTCTTCTTTGATTCAGTCGTGGGCCTTAACCACATGGCCTTGTGCATTTTCAGGTATCCGGCCTACTACATACATGTGTTTTAATTAAAGGCACCCTTTGTGAGACGGTGTATCCTGGCGAATGGGGTAGTGGCGGTGGTGGTGAAGCCGTGTACTGAGCCCACGGAGCGTAGCATGCAGCGCAAATTGCCCGTGGTGAAAATGCACTGCAGGGGCCACAGCACCATGACCACCAGCAGCACCATCAACACGATGAAAAGCAGCAGCCGCTTCCAGTTGTTCATCCGCTCCAGGAAGCCCATGTGCTGGGGCCGCGTCTGAGCAGGGACCTCGTCTGCCTTGCTGGCCCCGATGTCGATGCAGATGCAGAAGGCCGAGGTGGAGCTGGATGTTCCGGGGTCGGCCTCCAGTGGCCGCTTGTAGCACAGCTTCTCCCCATCCAGCCACACAGGTTCCTCGTGCTGCTGGTGGCTGGGCAGTTTACACAGTACCTCCTGGCTGGTGGCCAGGGCAGGCGGACCCTCCTCGGTTAGGAGGGTAGGGTGGCGGCAGAATGGACAAGGGATCTTGCTGCTGCCGCTTCCTTCCTGCTCTCCTAGCGAAATGGCCATGAGGCGCGATAGGCACTCAAGGCAGAAGGTGTGGGTGCACTCCAGCAGCTTGGGCGTCTTGAAGACATTGTCGTAGGTGTTGTAGCAGATGGAGCACTCGGGTTGGCTACCAAAAGCAACCATTTTGTTCAGGTCCACATTCTCTTCCTGGGGCATCACCTTGGTGTGCCACACCTGAGGGATCTGCGCCATCTTGAAGGGGTGTTCTGTATTATTTTCTCCCTTTCTTTGGTCTTTTGATTGGTACTCCCTCTTTTCCCCCTTACTCTTCTTTGTTTTTGGTGTGGATTATCTGAGAATGAATGAAAATCCAGATTATTTATATTTTAATGACGTGTTCAGATGGTGTCTGGCCCGTTATTTTACTAGAACTGTGTAAAATCTATTTTTAACATCACACAGTGTGTACATAATCCCAAATGGTTAACATGATTTCATTCAAACGCATTTTATAAAGTAGGTCATAAAGGTTTATGTCCCCATGCAGGCAGAGTTCCAATACCATTAGGTTATTCCCTTCAGAATATGATTACCTTCTGACCTAATGTAAGGAGATTCATATTACACTCAAAGTAGTCACAAATAATCCAGCATTTGGTGGAATTTAATGTGTATAAATTGAATGTATTTTTAAACATATTATATATATATATCAGTCCCAAGCCAAATCAGCCTGTCAGTCCATTTATGTCACTAATTTCATGTATCTGCTTGTCAAGCCCTCATATTTAGCCTCACATTGAAGTGCTTTACTGTTTTCCTTTTAGCACAACCAGGGCTACAAGTAGAATGAAAAACTTTTTGACATAAAATGTTACATTCATGAGTTTAATTGAATACTATGACTACAAGAATGAGGTCCGCCAAACAAAAACCTGATTTAAAAAAACATTTACAGTGGGGAGAACAAGTATTTGATACACTGCCGATTTTGCAGGTTTTCCTACTTACAAAGCATGTAGAGGTCTGTAATTTTTATCATAGGTACACTTCAACTGTGAGAGACGGAATCTAAAACAAACATCCAGAAAATCACATTGTATGATTTTTAAGTAATTAATTTCAATTTTTTTGCATGACATAAGTATTTGATCACCTACCAACCAGTAAGAATTCCGGCTCTCACAGACCTGTTAGTTTTTCTTTAAGAAGCCCTCCTGTTCTCCACTCATTACCTGTATTAACTGCACCTGTTTGAACTCGTTACCTGTATAAAAGACACCTGTCCACACACTCAATCAAACAGACTCCAACCTCTCCACAATGGCCAAGACCAGAGAGCTGTGTAAGGACATCAGGGATAAAATTGTAGACCTGCACAAGGCTGGGATTGGCTACAGGACAATAGGCAAGCAGCTTGGTGAGAAGGCAACAACTGTTGGCTCAATTATTAGAAAATGGAAGAAGTTCAAGATGACAGTCAATCACCCTCGGTCTGGGGCTCCATGCAAGATCTCACCTTGTGGGGCATCAATGATCATGAGGAAGGTGAGGGATAAGCCCAGAACTACACGGCAGGACCTGGTCAATGACCTGAAGAGAGCTGGGACCACAGTCTCAAAGTAAACCATTAGTAACACACTACGCCGTCATGGATTAAAATCCTGCAGCGCACGCAAGGTCCCCCTGCTCAAGCCAGCGCATGTCCAGGCCCATCTGAAGTTTGCCAATGACCATCTGGATGATCCAGAGGAGGAATGGGAGAAGGTCATGTGGTCTGATGAGACAAAAATAGAGCTTTTTGGTCTAAACTCCACTCGCCGTGTTTGGAGGAAGAACAAGGAGGAGTACAACCCCAAGAACACCATCCCAACCGTGAAGCATGGAGGTGGAAACATCATTCTTTGGGGATGCTTTTCTGCAAAGGGGACAGGACGACTGCACCGTATTGAGGGGCTGATGGATGGGGCCATGTATCGCGAGATCTTGGCCAACAACCTCCTTCCCTCAGTAAGAGCATTGAAGATGGGTCGTGGCTGGGTCTTCCAGCATGACAACGACCCGAAACACACAGCCAGGGCAACTAAGGAGTGGCTCCGTAAGAAGCATCTCAAGGTCCTGGAGTGGCCTAGCCAGTCTCCAGACCTGAACCCAATAGAACATCTTTGGAGGGAGCTGAAAGTCCGTATTGCCCAGCGACAGCCCCGAAACCTGAAGGATCTGGAGAAGGTCTGTATGGAGGAGTGGGCCAAAATCCCTGCTGCAGTGTGTGCAAACCTGGTCAAGACCTACAGGAAACGTATGATCTCTGTAATTGCAAACAAAGTTTCTGAACCAAATATGAAGTTCTGCTTTTCTGATGTATCAAATACTTATGTCATGCAATAAAATGCAAATGAATTACTTAAAAATCATACAATGTGATTATCTGGATTTTTGTTTTAGATTCCGTCTCTCACAGTTGAAGTGGACCTATGATAAAAATTACAGACCTCTACATGCTTTGTAAGTAGGAAAACCTGCAAAATCGGCAGTGTATCAAATACTTGTTCTCCCCACTGTATATGAATAATGTAAGTACAGAAAATGTTGGCTCAGTGGGATATGAACATTCAAATAGTATGTGACAACTGTGTTCAATTTGGAGTTTGTGACAACAACTATATGACTCTATTACGGTATAATAGACACTATTTCCTGGGCAGAAATGTATGAAATGGACTGTTATATCCACAAAACCTCACCCATTGTCTTATACCCATGTCTGTGATCTGTCTGTAAGTGTTTGAAGTCTGTTTGGGAGCTATAAAAAGCTCAGGAAAACATCCGGAATTAAAGCTGCAAGCAGCATTGACGGGATTACGCTGTGTGCCCACTGTGCCACCATCAGGACAAATTGGACACATTGCCCTAGGACGAGTTACTTCTGTACTATTTACCACGCTTGCCAAATATCAGAACTCAAAATCAAACTGATCATGCAATATTATTTGCTTTTGATGTATTTTGGACAATTTTCAATGATGTTGACTACTTTAAACGTCCAGAACCGCAGGACCGATCGGAACCAAAATGTTTTGTTTTCTGTTTTCTTAATTATGTTGCGCTGTTGTTGATGATGATAATGATGATGATGTTGATGATGGTTTTGTATTGTATTTCACTTTGCCTCTATGGGTCAAAACGTTTTATGATGTGGTGAAACATTGAGGGGCAAATCCTTAACTTCTACTTATGACAAATGTTCACTTAGTCATGTATTGATGTCAGTGGGACACTGAGTGAAAACATTACTTAGGTGGCAATTAGCATTCGCCCCTAACACTTCAATACTTGATATTCTGTTTGAAGCTTCTGAGTCCTTTAGCTGTGGGCTTGTGATCTGTGACTGATAGGATGTCCATTGGCTGTTTAAAGAGTACAGTATGTTGGTAGTCTGCTAGAAGTATACGCCATCAGTGTTGTAAGTTTTCTTTTCATTTACTGAGGTGTTTCAAATTGTACATTTCCTATTTTCTTTTGATGCATTTTGTTTTGTATAAGATTATTATGATTATTATTGTTATTATTATTTGTGTTTCTATTTGGTGTTATTACACCATTGATAATAACATCATGATAATGATTTGTAAGCTAAACAGGTGTTCTTGGAGGTATACAGTAATTATATCAGTTATTTTATTTCTGCTCTTTAAATTGACTTGAATATGATGTCGACATAGTAAAAAAAAAATACTTGTTTCTTTGTTGGTTGCAATATGCCTGATTTGAGTAGTGGTATACTGACTGTTGCTGTGTTCGGATGAAGACTGTTTCCCCCTCTTGCACTGGCTTAGCCCAAACGCCTTCTGTCCAGGCATATAGCGCTGATGCAATGAGTTGGTCAGAAATTACAACAAAATGATTAAATATTTAATAGTTTAATAAAAATCTATGAAGGAAATATCCAATATTTCATAAGATCTCTGCTCATTCCTGTCTCTATGTAATGATAGTTTGTTATGTCAAGTGCCCACTTGAATGCTGTAATAATGTGACTTCCTGTTGCTGATGTCCGTGGACAGTTAGCGCAACCTTTACTTATAAGCAGGGAAATGTGAAGTGATTTTCTTCTGCAGGAAATGTGTTATTTCTTAGGTAAAAGCTAAAGACCGACTAATGCAACTTTTTTAATCGCTATAAACTATTTGCTTATGTCATATTTAGTTAGCTATACTTAGTTATACTCCTCTTTTGTGGTTATGCTCTTACATTTAACATTTTAGTCATTTAGCAGACGCTCTTATCCAGAGTGACTCTTGTGTGCTGTAATGTGACTTGCCAATCAATGTCCATGCCTTTCATGAGACCATATATTTTCCTTTCAGGAGGAAGAAATGCATTATTTCAGGAGGAAATAAACTAAAGCACTTATATCTTATAACTTTGCATATCTATCTAACACAGGGTAATAAAATGCTTTCTAAAATAGCTTTTTATTGCATTCTGAAGTAGGGTGTTTTTCAGACTCATATCAATACTCACTACTGTAAAAAGATAACTCCTAACTGGAAAGGCCACTCCTTACTGTAGTAGGAAGGGTTCACTATTCCTTTGAAGCAGTTTACAACCTTGTTGTTAGTAACAATGGTTGTGTATTGGAAAAATCCTGACTGGTCAATGGTGTGTGCCCAGATAAGATTCTAGCAGTAATCACTCATCTTAAAAAAACGTATGCTAAAAACTTGAAACTCAAACAATCCGCTAACATTGACACAATGGGAAAATATAATTATTTATTATTGAAATGTTGAAATAGCATGGGCGACCGAGAAAAATACATTGGTACAATTTAAGGCCAAGTGGCAAACAATAATGTAGACACTAGGGAAGGGGGAGTGAGCATGCGGGGCAGAGGAGATGTAGTCATTGTTTGTGTGTCTGTAAGTTGTTGTTCGTATGTATACGTTTGTTTTTGTAATGTTAAAAAATAAAGAACAAAAAAATATTATTAGAATAATACAATAAAAATATTCTAACAGGAAGTGGGAAACAGCAGTCCATGAATCATTAGTTCCTACCAAGGCCACCCATCCATGTCTATGTAATGTTGGTCAATCCTGATTAGAGAGGTGCTGTACAAAGCTTTTCATAAACAAAGCTATGCAGTATTTTCCTAAACCTAGACCATGCCTGTATTGTTTTTCATTTATTGTAGTATTGTAAACTAAATATATATCCAAATATTACAATCAACTATACATTTATATACACTTACAATTTCAGCATTGCGTTTTGGCATAGAATTATTTTCAAATCAGATAAGAAAGCTAACCTTGCACATTGTTCTTAAACTTAACATTTTGAGTCGAGGTTCCTAAGTTATTGAGTTTCAGTGTCTGCTCTGACTTGAATACACAACAATAATACTTTGTGTGTTGTGAAAGCAATGTCGGACGAATTTGGTTTGAAAAAAAATCACCTAGCTGTCAGACTATACTGTTGCACTGTGGCCAACAAATCTGATACTTTAGATATTAATAGATTTCACCCAGATTGTGTCTGAATATTACAACGCATTTTATCCACATATTATATTGTTACAGCAAAATAACAATTTTAAGGAAAATCTCAAACAATATTAGTTAATCAAAGTGCAAGGATTGGAATTAATGTATGAATTTCAATAGGAATGTTATTTGTAACTGATGCTGAGCACGCCATTATCAATTGTTAAAACGATTGGATGGAGTGTGCAGAGTCTCTCACCATCTAGTGCTATATTCAGTCTTCTTTGATTCAGTCGTGGGCCTTAACCACATGGCCTTGTGCATTTTCAGGTATCCGGCCTACTACATACATGTGTTTTAATTAAAGGCACCCTTTGTGAGACGGTGTATCCTGGCGAATGGGGTAGTGGCGGTGGTGGTGAAGCCGTGTACTGAGCCCACGGAGCGTAGCATGCAGCGCAAATTGCCCGTGGTGAAAATGCACTGCAGGGGCCACAGCACCATGACCACCAGCAGCACCATCAACACGATGAAAAGCAGCAGCCGCTTCCAGTTGTTCATCCGCTCCAGGAAGCCCATGTGCTGGGGCCGCGTCTGAGCAGGGACCTCGTCTGCCTTGCTGGCCCCGATGTCGATGCAGATGCAGAAGGCCGAGGTGGAGCTGGATGTTCCGGGGTCGGCCTCCAGTGGCCGCTTGTAGCACAGCTTCTCCCCATCCAGCCACACAGGTTCCTCGTGCTGCTGGTGGCTGGGCAGTTTACACAGTACCTCCTGGCTGGTGGCCAGGGCAGGCGGACCCTCCTCGGTTAGGAGGGTAGGGTGGCGGCAGAATGGACAAGGGATCTTGCTGCTGCCGCTTCCTTCCTGCTCTCCTAGCGAAATGGCCATGAGGCGCGATAGGCACTCAAGGCAGAAGGTGTGGGTGCACTCCAGCAGCTTGGGCGTCTTGAAGACATTGTCGTAGGTGTTGTAGCAGATGGAGCACTCGGGTTGGCTACCAAAAGCAACCATTTTGTTCAGGTCCACATTCTCTTCCTGGGGCATCACCTTGGTGTGCCACACCTGAGGGATCTGCGCCATCTTGAAGGGGTGTTCTGTATTATTTTCTCCCTTTCTTTGGTCTTTTGATTGGTACTCCCTCTTTTCCCCCTTACTCTTCTTTGTTTTTGGTGTGGATTATCTGAGAATGAATGAAAATCCAGATTATTTATATTTTAATGACGTGTTCAGATGGTGTCTGGCCCGTTATTTTACTAGAACTGTGTAAAATCTATTTTTAACATCACACAGTGTGTACATAATCCCAAATGGTTAACATGATTTCATTCAAGAGCATTTTATAAAGTAGGTCATAAAGGTTTATGTCCCCATGCAGGCAGAGTTCCAATACCATTAGGTTATTCCCTTCAGAATATGATTACCTTCTGACCTAATGTAAGGAGATTCATATTACACTCAAAGTAGTCACAAATAATCCAGCATTTGGTGGAATGTAATGTGTATAAATTGAATGTATTTTTAAACATATTATATATATATCAGTCCCAAGCCAAATCAGCCTATCAGTCCGTTTATGTCACTAATTTCATGTATCTGCTTGTCAAGCCCTCATATTTAGCCTCACATTGAAGTGCTTTACTGTTTTCCTGATAGCATAACCAGGGCTACAAGTAGAATGAAAAACTTTTTGACATAAAAAGTTACATTCATGAGTTTAGTTGAATACTATGACTACAAGAATGAGGTCCGCCAAACAAAAACCTGATTTAAAAAAACATTTATATGAATAATGTAAGTACAGAAAATGTTGGCTCAGTGGGATATGAACATTCAAATAGTATGTGACAACTGTGTTCAATTTGGAGTTTGTGACAGCAACTATATGACTCTATTACGGTATAATAGACACTATTTCCTGGGCAGAAATGTATGAAATTGACTGTTATATCCACAAAACCTCACCCATTGTCTTATACCCATGTCTGTGATCTGTCTGTAAGTGTTTGAAGTCTGTTTGGGAGCTATAAAAAGCTCAGGAAAACATCCGGAATTAACGGGGTTACGCTGTGTGCCCACTGTGCCACCATCAGGACAATTTGGACACATTGCCCTAGGACGAGTTACTTCTGTACTATTTACCACGCTTGCCAAATATCAGAACTCAAAATCAAACTGATCATGCAATATTATTTGCTTTTGATGTATTTTGGACCATTTTCAATGATGTTGACTACTTTAAACGTCTTCTTTTCCAGAACCGCAGGACCGATCGGAACCACATTTTCCAAAACTCTAGCTTAAACAATATGGCCGCAATGAGCAAATGAGCTTGCATTAATGTTTTTTCCTGTCTAACAGTGCCACAATGTGGCCAAACTCAACCATATTTTACAGGTTAGCTAGACTCATATCCTTGAGCATGTGTGGTAAATTTGAGTCAAACCGATCAAGAGATGTACCCGTTATAGTGCCAACGTGTAGTCGATATGAATGTGCTTGCATATGTTGAGTCTTCACAGTGTTTGGAACATGTGTACCAAGTTTCGTTACATTACGAATATCCGTGACTGATATATATATATGCATTTATGTGCAAACCATGCCCACGTAAATGGTTATTGGTCAGTTTGACATACTATGTTGTTTGACGTTCTAGCCTGGATTATAGTGTGTTTACAGACCTTTGTCCATAGATGACATATATCAAGTTTTGCCAAGGTCGCCATTCGGTGTCAGAGGAGTAGCGTGTTTTTCACCAAATTCAAAATGGTGGAAAATCCATCATAGCGGACTTTATGGGTTCTTGAGGCAAATTAGTTTCTTGGGAGGAGAGGGACCTATGGACTAAACTTCATGACTCTAGGTTACACGGGTGCGGGTGCTGACCTTTCAAAGTTAGCATTTTCAGTTGCTTGTTATTGGCATGGTATTGAACTTGGGCCTTTACCATGTTGCTAAGTTGCACAATCCTGGGCCTTTTCATCTCACAGGAGTTTACATTTTTTTCACCAAAAAAGCAGATAAAGGAACATAATAATAATAACAATAATGAACTTGAACAAATACAATAGGGTTTCACCAGCTTTGCTGCTGAACCCCTAATTATCACAATGCAATACTTCTTTAAGATCTTCTATGGAGAAAAACCCTTACATTCTAACGAGTCCTGTGCAGCTGTGACCATCGAGCAAAACAGACAACCCGTGCGTGTTTGTGAGAGTCTAAGCTTTCCATGATGGGGTCATAGTCTGTAGCTCAAACCGTTTGGACTTTGGAGATGTTTTCATGAGAACAACCTATTTCGGGATGTTGTCTCACAAACTGCGCTTTAGCACAGCTCCCATCTACCGCAGAGGCGTGTGGCTGCTATGGGCGGATCCAGGGCAACAGAAAGTCTATAGCTGGAACACGGACTCAGGAGGTGTTCAGAACCACCCACATTTCAGCTCTGTCATATTGGGGCGCTGTATTGAAGCCACCGCGCAGCCATCTTGGGACTCCTCTATTTTGGAAGCATTTACATTGATACATTTATTCTATTACAGACACCTTAATGCATACTTTTAAATTATATTATGTGAGCTGAACATAAAAAAATATGGCCGACCGGTAGCTTCAAAGTCACTCAACGGCCAATACATAGCATCAGCAATCCAGGGTTTATATAAATCATTGCTTACTACAAACTAAACCCACTGTAAAGTCCTTGGGCAACCTCTTGCATCTCCTGGGCAACATTCATCAGGGAAACGTTGTGAAACGTTGCAGATAGAAATGTGATGAATAGAGCTGACAAAATTGTTCATGCTACCTGTCAGAGGCATTTCTGTTCTACATAATATATTTACACTACCAGTCAAAAGTTTGGACACACCTACTCATTCAAGGGTTTTTCTTTATTTTTACTCTTTTTTGCATTGTAGAATAATAGTGGAGACATCAAAACTATGAAATAACACATATGGAATCATGTAGTAACCAAAATGGTGTTAAACAAATCAAAATATATTTCAATTAACAGGTGTGCCTTCTTAAAAGTTAATGTGTGGAATTTATTTCCTTCTTAATGCGTTTGAGCCAATCAGTTGTGTTGTGACAAGGTAGGGGGGTATACAGAAGATTGCCCTATTTGGTAAAAGTCCAAGTCCATATTATGGCAAGAACAGCTCAAATAAGCAAAGAGAAATGACAGTCCATCATTACTTTAAGACATGAAGGTCAGTCAATACGGAACATTTCAAGAACTTTGAAATGTCTTCAAGTGCAGTCGCAAAAACCATCAAGCGCTATGATGAAACTGGCTCTCATGAGGACCGCCACAGGATTGGAGGATCCAGAGTTACCTCTGCTGCAGAGGATAAGTTCATTAGAGTTACTAGCCTCAGAAATTGCAGCCCAAATAAATGCTTCACAGAGTTCAAGTAACAGACACATCTCAACATCAACTGTTCAGAGGGGACTGTGTGAATCAGGCCTTCATGGTCGAATTGCTGCAAATAAACCACTACTGAAGGACACCAATAAGAAGAAGAGACTTGCTTGGGCCAAGAAACACGAGCAATGGACATTAGACCGGTGGAAATGTGTCCTTTGGTCTGGAGTCCAAATTGGAGATTTTTGGTTCCAACAGTCATGTCTTTGTGGGTGAACGGATGATCTCTGCATGTGTAGTTCCCACCGTAAAGCATGGAGGAGGAGGTGTTATGGTGTGGGGGTGCTTTGCTGGTGACACTGATTTATTTAGAACTCAAGGCACACTTAACCAGCATAGCTACCACAGCATTCTGCAGCGATACGCCATCCCATCTGGTTTGGGCTTAGTGGGACTATCATTTGTTTTTCAACAGGACAATGACCCAACACACCTCCAGGCTGTGTAAGGGCTATTTTACCAAGAAGGAGAGTGATGGAGTGCTGCATCAGATGACCTGGCCTTCACAATCTCCCGACCTCAACCCAATTGAGATGGTTTGGGATGAGTCGGACGGCTGAACGAAAAGCAGCCAACAAGTGCTCAGCATATGTGGGAACTCCTTCAAGACTGTATTCCAGGTGAAGCTGGTTGAGAGAATGCCAAGAGTGTGCAAAGCTGTCATCAAGGCAAAGGGTGGCTATTTGAAGAATCTCAAATGTAAAATATATCTTGATTTGTTAAACACTTTTTTGGTTACTACATGATTCCATGTGTAATTTCATAGTGTTGATGTCTTCACTATTATTCTACAATGTAGAAAATAGTAAAAATAAAGAATAACCCTTGAAGGAGTAGGTGTGTCCAAACTTTTGACTGGTGCTGTATATCGTTTATTTCACTTTTATTTAACCAGGAAATTTCCTTGAGTTAAGAAATGTCTTTTACGAGGGCGATCTGGAAACCTATCTGATCTATATCTGAGGATTTCACAAACTCTGTGCACTGGCTGAATGAGGCCCAGCTGTTGAAAGCATCTTTATAGTGAGGGGGGAACAGTTATGTGGGACTCTCATCAGGCAGTACTAGGGATGGACACAGAGCTCTTTGTTATTCCCTGTTTTTGCAGACGTCAGCACGAGCACTCTTCACAGAGACCTCCCTCTGGCCAGAGCCTCAAAGTCACCCACCCAGCCATCAGTCTGACCAACAGACAGACAGTGTTATAGCACCACCACTATTGTACCACAACCATTAGCCATCCAGTATTGTATACTCTGAGTCAATACATGTTAGAATGACCTTTGGCAGCGAGTCTTTCTGGTTAAGTCTTTAAGAGCTTTCCACACCTGGATTGTGCAACATTTGCCCATTATTCTTTAAAAAATTATTCAAGCTCTGTCAAATTGGTTGCTGATTATTGCTAGACAACCATTTTCAAGTCTTGCCATAGATTTTCAAGCAGATTTAAGTCAAAACTGTAACTCAGCCACTCAGTAACATTCACTGTCTTCTTGGTAAGCAACTCTGGTGTATATTTGGCCTTGTGTTTAAGGTTATTGTCCTGTGAAAGGGGAATTCATCTCCCAGTGTCTGGTAGAAAGCAGACTGAACCAGGTTTCAATATAATCAAAATCCAGGCTGTAACACCACAAAATGTGGAGAAAGTCAAGGGGTGTGAATACTTTCCGAAGACACTGTAACTACATATGCTACTTCCTGACAAATGACAAACTTTCTGGTATTGGTTCGGGTGTGATCGACACCTGTGTTCCTCTAATGCAGGATAGGTATGTAGCTTGTAGGTTCAGGACAGGTGATACAGTGCCTTGTAAAAGTCTTCATCCCCCTTGGCGTTTTTTCCTATTTTGTTGCATTACAACCTGTAATTTAAATTGATTTTTATTTGGATTTCATGAAATGGACATACACAAAATAGTCCAAACTGGTGAAATGAAATGAAAAAAATAACTTTTTTCAAAAAATTCTACAAAATAAATAACGGAAAGGTGGTGCGTGCATATGTATTCACCCCCTTTGCTATGAAGCCCCTAAATAAGATCTGGTGCAACCAATTACCTTCAGAAGTCACATATTTAGTTAAATAAAGTCCACCTGTGTCACATGATCTGTCACATGATCTCAGTATATATACACCTGTTCTGAAAGGCCCCAGAGTCTTCAACACCACTAAGCAAGGGGCACCACCAAGCAAGCGGCACCATGAAGACCAAGGAGCTCTCCAAACAGGTCAGTGACAAAGTTGTGGAGAAGTACAGATCAGAGTTGGGTTATAAAGAAATATCCGAAACTTTGAACATCCCACGGAGCACCATTCAATCCATTATTAAAAAATAGAAAGAATATGGGCCCCACAACAAACCTGCCAAGAGAGGGCCGCCCACCAAAACTCACGGACCAGGCATAGAGGGCATTAATCAGAGGCAACAAAGAGACCAAAGATAACCCTGAAGGAGCTGCAAAGCTCCACAGCGGGGATTGGAGTATTCGTCCATTGGACCACTTTAAGCCATACACTCCACAGAGCTGGGCTTTATGGAAGAGTGGCCATAAAAAAGACATTGCTTAAAGAAAAAAATAAGCAAACACGTTTGGTGTTCACCAAAAGGCATGTGGGAGACTCCCCAAACATATGGAAGAAGGTACTCTGGTCAGATGAGACTAAAATTGAGCTTTTTGGCCATCAAGGAAAACACTATGTTTGGCGCAAACCCAACACCTCTCATCACCCCGAGAACACCATCCCCACAGTGAAGCATGGTGTTGGCAGCACATGCTGTGGGGATGTTTTTCATCGGCAGGGACTGGGAAACTGGTCAGAATTGAAGGAATGATGGGATGCTGCTAAATTCAGGGAAATTCTTGAGGGAAAACTGTTTCAGTCTTCCAGAGATTTGAGACTGGGACGGAGGTTCACCTTCCAGCAGGACTATGACCCTAAGCATACTGCTAAAGCAACACTCGAGTGGTTTAAGGGGAAACATTGAAATGTCTTGGAATGGCCTAGTCAAAGCCCAAACCTCAATCCAATTGAGAATCTGTGGTATGACTTAAAGATTGCTGTACACTAGCGGAACCCATCCAACTTGAAGGAGCTGGAGCAGTTTTGCAAAAATCCCAGTGGCTAGATGTGCCAAGCTTATAGAGACATACCCCAAGAGACTTGCAGCTTAATTGCAGCAAAAGGTGGCTCCACAAAGTATTGACTTTGGGGGGGTGGGTGAATAGTTATGTATGCTCAAGTTTTCTGTTTTTTGTCTTATTTCTTGTTTGTTTCACACCAAAAAATATTTTGCTTCTTCAAAGTGGTAGGCATGTTGTGTAAATCAAATGATACAAACCCCCCCAAAAATATATTTTAATTCTAGGTTGTAAGGCAACAAAATAGGAAAATTGCCAAGGGGAAGGGGGGGGGGGGGGGTGAGTTTCGTTGCATGTGTTCCCCCTCGCCATGCCCTGAGAGGGCAGCCCAACCCCTCTCTGTCCGGCCCCAGCTCTGCCAGCCGGCTGGTACAATGTGTCTGCTTGTTCTTCCTCTCCTCTCATTGCTCCATCTACCGTTGGCATTCCTCCAGGGCCAGCCTCTGCCCAGGCCTCCTCTCTCTCTCTCTCTCTCTCTCTCTCTCTCTCTCTCTGTCTATCTCTATCTAGAGTATCTCTCTCTCTCACACACACCACCATGTCAGACACAGAAACAATTGGAGGCCATCAAAAGAAGTCGCGATGGATCCCCTAACTCCCTACGCAAACTACAATGTAGCAACTGCTTTGATGTTGGAAACAATGTAAAACAATCAACTAAGTAGACCAAGTGAGAATATCTGCAGTTTATCTGTGGCCTATGGGTTTTAATTCCAACCTTTGTTAAACTTGTTAAACCACTGTTAACGTTATCCTCCCACGATCCCAATCCACTGTTTGCACTTCAGGTAGAAGTTATCCCCCAAGCACAGATCTAGGATCAGCTTACCCTCCCTAACTCCTAACTGGAACAATCAGGTTTATTTAACAGTCAACATTCCACAACACTGACCACATATCAGTGCTTACGGGCACATGTTAACGTGCGGGACCACTGACAGTTAGTCATTGATATAATCTTTGTCAGGCAAGTCGGACCTGATTATCTACCACAGGAGCATGAGGAAGGAGAGCCTTTGTTTTGCCTTGCACACTAGTGCTCCCTGAAGTTTGAAACCTTCCTCCCTGCCTGCCCTGTCTCTATCTATACGACCCGCTTTGACTATCAGTGGCACGTTTTCGCCCTATCGCCAGCTTAGCCGAGTGACCCGGTTTTGTGACTGCCTTCAAATCTATACATGTTGCCTGAGCTGAGATATTTTGTGTTGTTGAGTGTTAAGTGTTGTGTTTTTCCGATTCTCAGAGTGGAATTTTAGCTTGTTTAAAGTCTTCGGTAACATTTGATAATGTCTTTCACGAATAAACCATTATAAATGCGTATAAATGTTTACAATTAATTAAATACTTATTTATTAACAGTTTATAAATAGTTTATCAATGCTTATTCATAATAGCTATTTTAAATTGTTACCAAGTCTTCCTTTTTAAATGGTAAACTAAGGTAAGTACAGTAGGCTACAGTGCCTACAATTCTATGAAGCAAAGCACGTAGAGTAATGTGTTGACTTTTTAGGGCAGCAGCTGTTGTTTTCAACTGACTAGTGTGGCCAGAGGTGGACTGGGACCAGAAATCAGCTCTGGCATTTCTAACACAACGGACCATTTGTTTTCTTTGTGGCCCCCACAACAGCCAAAAAAAATCCCTTGAGGCCCCCACACTGGCTAATTTTTTTCTGTGTGACCCCCATTATTAGCCAGATAATACTCATTTTGCGCAAAACAAAAACGAGACAGGCCCACTTGGCTAAAAATGGACCAGCCCATCTGGCATTTGCCCGAAATGCCAAATGGCCTGTCCGCCCCTGAGCGTGGCCTTTGTGTTCTTCAGCAGTGTGTATTTTGAGGTCATCTGGTGCATAGGCAGTTAAACTGCCTTTCCCTTCCATTGCTGCTCTACCTGTTCACCAATTGCAAAGTAAATGTAACTTGATCCTCAGAAACGTGAGGTGTGCAACAGCATGCAGTTCTGCTGAAAAACTTGCTCTGATATTAAGTTAATTGACCACATGTGAAAACATAATCTAAAACAACATGTTTTATCCTATGTATCAGTTGGGGCAAACTCATATGTTTGCACTGTATACATACAAGCTAAGGTCAGCAAAAGTTAAAAAGTTCCTGCTAAAGTTTGCTCTTACCTGTATAGTGATAATATTGTCAGATGACCCTCTCTCTCTTTGTCTTTGTAGTGTATTACAGGTATTTCCTGATCGATTCTCCCTTCTGTAGACGAAAACACATCTTCAGGCCAAGTTGGATGACTGGGGGTCCCACGGAGGAGGTGTGAATTGTGGGGATCACTCTACAGCTATGTGTTCCCTGGTCATTGGGAGCTAGGCTAAACAAATGGAAGTCAAGCAAGCTGCAGGTGTGCTCTCACAAAGCCTTCACAGTAGCATGAGGTGTTTGCATTAGCCTGGGGGTCCTTCTCTCTCTGTGTCCGTTGGTCGGCTCTCACCTGCCCTACTCTTCCGACTCCCTTTTCAGCTCTCTGTGTAAATGACACTGATAGGCAGGGGAACAAAAAGGTGGCCTTGAGGGAGTGTCTGAAGGGGTGGGGGGAGGGGGAGGGGAGGGGATAGGGATAGGGATAGGCTAAGGAGACTCCATGAGGAGTGAAACACACATTCTTGCCTCTCTACCTTATACTCCCTTTCACCCTCTTTCCTTACTCCCCCTCTCCTTCCCGCTCTCTCTCCCTTTTCCTCTCTTTCTCTGTCCTGCTCCTTCTGTCTCTCTTATCTCCCACCAACACACTCATGCACAAACACACTGAGATTCTCAAATCAAATCAAATGTTGTTACTGCTCTTACCCTATGAAAGGTAAGGTTGGGAGTGTTGAGATAGGCTGGGTGGTAGCACCCTATGTAACTGTTCTCAGGGCCTTCCCATCTACTGTGTGTGATCACACTTCAGGCTTACATAGTATGAGCCATATCTCAAGAAAGTCAAAATCAAGGGTTATAAAATAGTATAAGATTCACAGCGCATCACACCATATGATTGGGTTTATACTGTCACAACACATCTCTTAGAGACTGCTTTTGTCATTGACAATGCATTGACGAGCTCATTGCAGTCCCTTCTGCTTTAGACACTAATTTGTGGTTCCACATGAAAGTTTACCTGGGTCCCCTTAGGGTTGCAAAATTCCCAGTTGGAAGATTCCTGGAAACTGGAGGAAATAAGCAGGAAATCCGGAATCCTCCAACCATGATTTCTGGAAAATCTCTGCATTTTTTGAAAGTTACCGGAATGTTGCAATCCTAGGGGCTCTACTATTAACAGCATTCCATTAAGAACACTATTTGGACAGTCAAGCTAAAATGTTTAATTTGGCTCTATTCTCCAGCATTTTGAATTTGAGATCAAATGTGTTATATGAGGCGACAGTACAGAATGTCACCTTTTATTTGAGGGTAGTTTCATAAATATATTTTTATTCATTTAGAAATGAAAGCACTTTATGTATCTAGTCACCCCATTTTGAAGGTGTCATAAATATTTGGACGAATTCAATTATAGTGTATTCAAGTATTAGTATTCGGTCCCATATTCCTAGCACACAATGACTACATCAAACTTGTGACTACAAACTTGTTGGATGCATTTGCAGTTTGTTTTGGTTGTGTTTCAGATTATGTTGTGTCCAATAGAAATTAATGGTAAATAATGCATTGTCACTTTTATTGTAAATAAGAATATAATATCGTGAATGAATCGTGAATAATGATGAGTGAGAAAGTTACAGAGGAACAAAGATCTTACCCCTAAAACATATTAACCTCTCACCATTACCAATAACAGGGGAGGTTAGCTTTTTTTGGTGGTATTATATTCATGCCTCTGTAAATGTCTTACTTATCATTATTCACGATTCATTCATGTTTACCCATAATGATGGTAGCATCCACATTAATGTAGAAGTGTTCAGAAACATATTCTATTCTTATTTACAATAAAAGTGACTCCAAAATAACACTATTAATTCTTTACCATTATTTTCTATTCGACACAACATCATCCAAAACACTGATTTATTTCATTATTTAACCTCTATTTATACAGGTTATTCTCATTGAGATAACATTTCTTTTATAAGAGAGTGCTGTTATAATCAAGACATCCATCCTGAAAAAGTGGTTGTATCACAAGGTGGGTCATTGAAAACGGTGCATCACATATCCGCTTGCTTCAGGTAACCGTGTCTGTTTTAATAACACATGGCAGTTCATGGTGACATGGGTCTGGGCCATTAGCAATACCTTGGCCTAGTGAGAACAGCTGTTGTAGCCCACCTGTTATTTAGTAACTGGAATACAAATACTGCTGTTTCATATCACCACAGTCATTTATTGGTTGCTGAGGTGTGGGGGCTTGCATGTGCCTGAGGGGGAAGGGAGAGGGGGTAACAGAGGAATACTTCATTTAATAAACTTCCTTAATACCTGGAATTTGTGCACTTGCCCGTAAATATGTCGCCAGCCTTTAAAATTTGTGACTGTCCCGAAGATAAGCAACGGAGAACACAGCGACCAATGACAAGACGGTTTGATTCAATTGGTTGCTAGATGAAACTTGATGCCCGCACGTGAGCGAGCAGTAATGGTTGCTGCACTGCCCTCGAGGAAAGGGCAATAAAATAATACTATGTTTACTATCTACATTTTACTTCTGGGGCTGTTGGGGCATTTGCTTATACAAGCAAGATAGGAAATTTGTTTCCATTTAACATAAGTTCATCATGGGCTTCTATTGTAAGTCGCATAAGTGTCTTGTAAACCTATATTGTAAGGTGTTGTATGTGTTTTAAAACCAACTTTGGTGGTATACACTGTTGGGGGCATTCAGCTTTGTTTTTGAGTGCTTCAAGATCGGTGTGATTTTGCAAGTATATTTCAAATATGAAATATGCCTTGCTACAAATACAATAAATATCAGGGTTAGTTAATCAGTCATTTATATTTATGTGTATATTTGTTTTGAACCAGAAATGCATGGGTCATTATTATTCAGTCAATATGCAGTGTGTGATTAAATTAGCCAGCGCTGCAAAGGGAGAGATTTGATGATCAATGTATTATGTAACTCTGAACCGCTCAACTCAAAAAGCACCCAGGCTCCTTTTTATGCCGAACAGCATTTCTCTGAATCGATAGAGCTCAACAGGTCGGAGATGGAGAAGAAATCATACACCTTAAGGCCATTAGTTCTCCACCCTCCATTTACCAGCAGCCAGCCCATGCTCACCTGCGCTCCACAGCTTAGCATACACCGTGAATAGATGAATCCGTTCCAGTAACAACTAAACTATAAAACCTTCAAACTGAATCATACTGTATGCCCCTAACTAGGGCAGGCACGGATACAATGTATCTCAATTCAAAGATGCTGTTTATTTTGAAGCCGCTTATCAGCGCAGTGGCCTCGATGCCTGGGCCTGTGAACGGAGCTGACAGATGATTTTGGTACAGTGAAGGCCAGCGCAACGCATGAGAGTCTCTGAGACGTTCTGGATCTTGCATAATAGGTTCTGCAGTAGGAAAGCATGTATCTCTGATGCAACGAATGAGACACTCCGAGATGTTTTGCATCTTGCTTAGTAGGTTCTGCAGTAGGATAGCTTGACCATCTCTTGGCTTCTTGGCTAGATATTATATTTCAAATTAGTTGAATTATTTGCTTATGTTGCATTTTCCCTAAGTCATGCATTGAAGTCAATGGGGAGTTAGGATTCACCCCTTATTGAATAGCATCTAAAATGTACTAATTAACTATTTTTTGAAATATTTATAATTTTGTCACATAGTCCTATATTTTTGCACATGTCAGAGGTAAAATAAAACCCATTATCATCCATTCTACAAAATTCTCAATTTGTCTGTCATAGTTGACGTGTACCTATGATGAAAATTACAGGCCTCTCATCTTTTTAAGTGGGAGAACTTGCACAATTGGTGGCTGACTAAATACTTTTCCCCCCCACTGTATTTCAATTGACTGATTTCCTTATATGAACAGTAAATCAGTAAAATCATGGAAATTGTTGCATGTTGCGTTTATATTTTTGTTCAGTATATATTTACTCCTTTTAGCACCCTTGTCAAAAATGACTCCAGTGCCCCCATCTGTGGAATGAATACACCCCTGATCACATGCAAACACAGTTCACTTTCATAGCAGCCACATACAAAAAGCATGATCACTTTGCTCGTTGTATAATTCCTTCACACATGTACTCGATCTCCTCCTCTCACCTTTTCCCTTTTTCTTGTGGACAGTGCACAACTCATCAGCTGTCTGTGACCAGACGAAAAAACCTTTCCAAGTCAAACCTTCATATCATAACCACTAACCACTACACACATCCTACATCGTTGTCACCATATTAGCTAACGTCATAGTCAACATAGCTACTATAACTAGCGCGTTAATAAACCTGTTACAATTATGCAGTACAGTGTACCATCAGCAAGCAGTTTAGCAGTTACACCAGCGGGCCCCGGAGGCAATAAATTAATACAACTAAAAGCTTACCTTGACTTGGAAGAGTTCCAGTGTTGGATAGCCATAGCCAGCTAGCTAACATAGCATCCCTCTCTGTTTGAGCTGGGTGTTTGCATTCGCAAGCTAAGTAAGTGAAAGTGAAAGTATTTTTTATTTTTTTATATAGCTAGCTCTCTCTTTCTCTCTCTCTCTTGCTTCTCTTTCATTTTTGAATAAATTAATTTGTTCAAAACTGTTAAACTATTGTCTTTCTCTCGCTTTGAGTCAACTACTCACTCACCACTAGCTAGCTAGCTGTAGCTTATGCTTTCAATACTAGATTAATTCTCTGATCCTTTGATTGGGTGGACAACATGTCAGTTCATGCTGCAAGAGTTCTGATAGGTTGGAGGACGTCATCCGGAAGTTGTCATAATTACTGTGTAAGTCTATGGATGGCGGTGAGAACAATGAGCCTCCTAGGTTTTGTATTGAAGTCAATGTACCCAGAGGAGGATGGAAACTAGCTGTCCTCGGGCTACACCATGGTGTGATCATGCTGTTTGTATGTGGTTGCTATGAAAGTGAACTGTGTTTGCGTGTGATAAGGGGTGTATTCATTCCGCCGAATCTGTTGAAAAATGTTTCCTAAACGGAAGCAAATGGAACGAAATGGGGATAGTAGCCTAAACCTATCGACGTTACATTGAGCTGCGTGAATGGAATATGAATGACAGCTGTCAAATAAATAATGCTCATAAAAATGCTATCATTCTCCCTCATCTTAAATGGCACTGACCACCACTGGTGTGTGAGTGAGGCGCATGGGAAAGAGAGAACATAGAGAATGCGCAAAACTGTATTCATCATAATATTAATTAAACATGAATTGCCTTTTAAACAATAACATTTTAGCATAAACACATATTTTGCCTGGGTGTATTCCTGTCGCAGGACATCGGTTGGTAGAATATCTTTGTAGATATTGCATAGACGGTCGAGTTCGGGAGCTCCATGCTGGGTAAGGTCTCTGTCATTGTCGGGTAGATTGGCAGGGTTTAGGAGTTTGTCCATGCAAGTCAGATAGCTCAGATCATCCTCTGCGAATCTGTCGTTTAGGCCCTGGATAAGGTGCGAGATAAAGTCTGTGCGCACTTGCCTGTGCACACTCACATTGCCATCACCGCTGAGGAGGAGTTTGTGGCCTTTGTAGTAACTGGAGTTGGCAGCGGTCTCATCCATGAGCTGTCGCTCATACACACGTTGGTTATCAGAGAGATCTTGTAGGGCGGCCCTGGTTGAGATCTTGCAGGGTGGCCCTGGTTGCCACAACCATTGGCTTGATGTGTGCAAGAGACACATTTTCTTTCTGGAAAACCAGGTTCAGTTTGTCCATGATTGGAAGCAAATCCAGCAAAAAATTGGTTATTGCTATGAAGCTCTAGCTCTTGATTAGCTTCAGCAGGCCCTCAGCGATTAGATTCCTCTTTGTTGCCGCGTCCTCTTCCATCTCCATCACCAGTGCAGGCCAATTGGAGTGAATTCCCTCGACCGCTCTGGATAGGGACAGCCACCTCACAGCACTCGGTTGCTTCAGGCTGATTTTATCGTTGTTGTCTAGAGTGGTATGGAGTTTGCGGTGTCTTGAGTAATGACAGGCTGCATACTCAAAGTACTTGTATATGTTGTTTGCGGTGTCTTTGTATCGGGCAATATTCTCTGTTCCTTTTGATGCTTCTGAGGCCACAAGCGCAACACGATGTGCACCACAGTTTCTACCCCGCAGTCTCTGACACACCCCCTGCGGTTTCCAGTCATGATACTTGCACCGTTGCTGCCCAGTCCAACCTTCTTAAAATCAATACCCTTTGATTTGCAAATGTTGCTAGAACGACATTTGTGATTGTTTCGGCATTTCCATGCAGTATCATTACATTTGCTAATAACACAGTCTTCGCCTGGCCCTCATGCACATACCTCACGAACACCACAAGTTTCTTCTCGACTGCAACTGTCACAGACTTGTCTATCATTATTCCAACATACGGACTACGTTCTATTTCCTGTTTGTCCTTCTTAGTTAGTGTTTCACCTATGGTGTTCTGTATTTGCGCAACGCTGGAGTGATGTGTGTAGATATTGGTGTAGGTCAGGGATAATCAGCTAGATTCAGCCATGGGCCGATTTTTTCTTAAGGGGATGGCCAGAACATAAATTAAGCAAGAAGGCCCGAAGGGGTGTGGTATATGGCCAATATACCACAGCTAATGGCTGTTCTTACGCATGATGCAACACGGAGTGCCTGGATACAGCCCTTAGCCGTGGTATATTGGCCATATACCACAAACCCTGAGGTGCCTTATTGCTATTATAAACTGGTTACCAACGTAATTAGAACAGTAAAAATAAATGTTTTGTCATACCCGTGGTATACGGTCTGATAAACCACGGCTGTCAGACAATCAGCATTCAGTGCTCGAACCACCCAGTTTATAATTACAAATAATTTATAGACTGGAAATTGACTGCAGGAAGCCCAAACAGATATAATGTTTGACTAAAACATAATCATTTCAAATCTTGCTTACATTTGGGGCAAATAAAAACACACACGGGCGAAATTCAGCCTGCGGGCTGCCAGTTGGGGAACCCTGGTGTAGATGGTACCCGACTGAAGGGCAGGGCGGCCATTTTCTTTTTGCAGCGCTATCAACTGTCTGGTATGTCCTCTTTTGCCATATAGTCTATACAGTCCGCAGTTGCACCGTTTTTGAGTATTTTGCTTGCTTTTCTGCCTCTTCCAATGTTAGACTACTCCCCAAAATGTAAGGGCTGAAGCAACACTGCATCCCGGTGGTCACTCTGCTCTGCATGACGTTTTAATGCACTTTTCTGATATGGTGAAGGAATAATCTTTCCCACATTTCTCACATAAAGAGCAACACATGTTTCCCTGACACACCATCTACTACTTTTTCCTTCAATTGAAGCTGTTTCCGTGGCCATTAGCATTAGCTGCAGCAGTCTCCTCTACCCTGGCTATCTCTGTAGCTGCAGTCTCTGTCATTTTCTCTGTCTCTGTCACATTCTCTGTCACAGTGTCTCTCGCAGTCTCTGTCTCACTTTCATTTCGATTTGCGGAGGGGTTAAAGAACCCTTGTAGTGTTCATTGTGTTAATTGGCTCGTCATTGTTTATGTTGGCTAGCCATTCCATTCATTCAAGCTTTTTAAAGGTGGTTTAAACGTAACCTAGCAACAAAAATACCACTGACAGCTACTCCTGGCACACACACCCTCCCAGCACTGCCGCAGACAGGCAGAGAGAAAGCTTGTGGTTTGAACAGTTTGAACGTTTTGGATAACTGAGTGGCGCAGTGGTCTAAGGCCACTAGAGATCCTGGTTCGAATCCAGGCTCTGTCGTAGCCGGTCGCGACCGGGAGACCCATGGGGCGGCGCACAATTGGTCCAGGGTAGGGGAGGGAATGGCCGGCAGGGATGTAGCTCAGTTGGTAGAGCATGGCATTTGCAACGCCAGGGTTGTGGGTTTGATTCCCACGGGGGGCCAGTATAAAAAAGAATGTATGCACTAACTGTAAGTCGCTCTGGATAAGAGCGTCTACTAAATGACGTAAATGTAAATGTAAAATGGATAATCACAGCGAGTCT
This sequence comes from Coregonus lavaretus, assembly GCF_964263955.1. Taxonomy (NCBI): domain Eukaryota; kingdom Metazoa; phylum Chordata; class Actinopteri; order Salmoniformes; family Salmonidae; genus Coregonus; species Coregonus lavaretus. The sequence continues at coordinate 42,138,641 of NC_140009.1, read as the reverse complement.
ATTTTAATATAAACATTTGGAACTTGAAATTGAATGTCATGGTCAGTACACCTGCGTTTTCAGAATGCAACACACATTTGTTATGCTTTTTTTCTGCATAAAAAAATTAAATAAAAAATAAGACGTTGAATATCCCTTTGAGCATGGTGAAGTTATTAATTACACTTTGGATGGTGTATCAATACACCCAGTCACTACAAAGATACAGGTGTCCTTCCCAACTCAGTTGCCGGAGAGGAAGGAAACTGCTCAGGGATTTCACCATGAAGCCAGTGGTGACTTTAAAATAGAGTTTAATGGCTGTGATAGGAGAAAACTGAGGATGGATCAACAACATTGTAGTTACTCCAGAATACTAACCTAAATGAAAAGAAGGAAGTCTGTACAGAATAAAAAATATCCATCCTGTTTGCAATCTCATCAATCTACACACAATACCCCATAATGACAAAGCAAAAATAGGTTTTTATAAACTTTTGCTAATTTATAAAAAATAAAAAACAGAAATACCTTATTTGCAGAAGTATTCAGACCCTTTGCTATGAGACTCGAAATTGAGCTCAGGTGAATCCTGTTTCCATTGATCATCCTTGAGATGTTCCTACAACTTGATTGGAGTCCACCTGTGGTAAATTCAATTGATTGGACATGATTTGGAAAGGCACACACCTGTCTATATAAGGTCCCACAGTTGACAGTGCATGTCAGAGCAAAAACCAAGCCATGAGGTCGAACGAATTGTCCGTAGAGCTCCGAGACAGGATTGTGTCGAGGCACAGATCTGGGGAAGGGTACCAAACAATGTCTGCAGCATTGAAGGTCCCCAAGAACACAGTGGCCTCCATCATTCTTAAATGGAAGAAGATTGGAACCACCAAGACACTTCCTAGAGCTGGCTGCCCGGCCAAACTGAGCAATCGGGGGAAAAGGCCCTTGGTCAGGGAGGTGACGAAGAACCCGATGGTCACTCTGACAGAGCTCCAGAGTTCCTCTGTGGAGATGGGAGAACCTTCCAGAAGGACAACCATTTCTGCAGCACTCCACCAATCAGGCCTTTATGGTAGAGTGGCCAGACGGAAGCCACTCCTCAGTAAAAGGCACATGATAGCCCGCTTGGTCTCAGACCATGAGAAACAAGATTCTCTGGTCTGATGAAACCAAGATTGAACTCTTTGGCCAGAATGCCAAGCTTCACGTCTGGAGGAAACCTGGCACCATCCCTACCGTGAAGCATGGTTGTGCCACCATCATGCTGTGGGGATGTTTTTCAGCGGCAGGGACTGGGAGACTAGTCAGGATCAAGTCAAAGATGAACGGAGCAAAGTACAGAGAGATCCTTGATGAAAACCTGCTCCTCAGGACCTCAGACTGAGGCGAAGTTTCACCTTCCAACAGGACAACGACCCTAAGCACACAGCCAAGACAACGCAGGAGTGGCTTCGGGACAAGTCTCTGAATGTCCTTGAGTGGCCCAGCCAGAGTCCGGACTTGAACCCGATCAAACATCTCTGGAGAGAACTGAAAATAGCTGTGCAGCAATGTTCCCCATCCAACCTGACAGAGCTTGAGAGGATCTGCAAAGAAGAATGGGAGAATCTCCCCAAATACAGGTGTGCCAAGCTTGTAGCGTCATACCCAAGAAGACTCAATGCTATAATTGCTGCCAAAGGTTCTTCAACAAAGTACTGAGTAAAGGGTCTGAATACTTTGTATATTAGCAAAAATTGTTTTTCCTTTGTCATTATGGGGTATTGTGTGTAGATTGATGAAGGGAAAAAACAATTTAATCAATTTTAGAATAAGGCTGTAACCAAACAAAATGTGGAAAAAGTCAAGGGGCCTGAATACTTTCCGAAGGCGCTGTACTTGGTTTTAACTGCATTAACTACCAATTTCAGTTCAACAAAGGCATTCTGAGGGGCAATAAAGGCAGATTGAAGCTTTGACAGAGCCTGGTGAGCTGTGGGGGCAATAGCATACACCACAGTGCCATCTGCATACAGGTAATTTTTGATAAAGCAATATTGTTAATGTTGTTAATGAAAGGAATTGATCCCTGTGGGACACCATTTGTTATGTCCAGAAAACCTAACACACAGTAAATACACACTGCGTTCTGTCCTTTAAATAATTTTCAAACCAGCTACACGCAGCCTGGTCCAGGCAAATTGATAAAAGCCTTTGAATAAGAAATGAGTGATCCACAGTATCGAAGGCTTTAGACAAGTCAATAAAAAGGTACGCACAGTGTTTCTTCTTACAGTATGTGAAGCCACAGTCCATCCATTCCTGCCTGAACAGTGACTCCTACTGGTATTTGAGGGGTAATGCGATGTTGATATTTGGTTGGGTTCACAATTCAGTATCCAGTTTGTCTACAAATTAATGATTGATATGTTGGATTCACGTCTCCATCTCAACCAAAAATCGAAGTTAAAGAATATAACTAAATGAAATCAAACTTTAAATACACATCAAATAAAGTTTGATTTAGTCCTATTTTTCAACTCTTTCAACTTTTTTGGTTGCGATGGAGACGTGAATCCAGCATATTAATAACTTGCAGATTAAATTTGAAATCAAGCAACCTTCCTTCATATACAAGACAATATCCAAAGGTAAATGTGTATTATTATTATCATGAATTTGGCATCCTATTTATCTACTTCTAAACTTCCAGAGATCCAATCAACCATGTGTCACGATCGTCATAATGATTGGACCAAGGCGCAGCGTGATATGCGTACATCTTTTTAATAGTGTACTGGCAACACGAGACAAAATACAAAACAACCAAACGAAACGTGAAGTCCTCGGTTAACAACACAAACCAACATGGAACAAGATCCCACAAAACACAAGTGCACAACAGGCTGCCTAAGTATGGTACCCAATCAGAGACAACAAGCAACAGCTGATTCTCGTTGCCTCTGATTGAGAACCACCCCGGCCAACATAGAAAACACATGAACTAGAAACTGAACATAGAACACAAAACATAGACCCTACACACCCTGGCTCAACATATAAGAGTCCCCAGAGCCAGGGCGTGACACCATGAATGAATGACAGTATACCTAGCTACACATTGAAATGATGGTGTCCTTTGTTGGGCGAATCAGATGTCAATGTAGCCTACATTAACCCAACCTCACTCCGAATTTACTTTCACATACAGCTTGTGTATGAAAAGTTAGAGGAGTTACTTTCAACTATTCATTGTTATTAAGGTAGTCTACACAAATGAGTATGGAAGCTGATCAATGTCTTAATGTGTTGACATAATAGCTCAGCTGAAACGTACACTGCTTTTTTCCAAAGCTAAGCAGGGTACATAGAGGTGGCATCAGGATGGAAGACTTGTTTTCACTGAAGTGTATTACCACTCATATACAAGTAGGAGTGGCTTCACATTTTACTTTTCTACGTGGAGTTTTCAACGCAATTTCAACGTATACATAGTTCTGATGATTATATTGAAATTAGATTGATGTAACAACCTGTTAGTCAGATTAAGTCAATGTATTTATATTGAAGTTTTACCCTAATTTCAATGTTTACAACACTGGTTAAAATGAGATGAAAACAGTACTGGTTGACTACTTCAAATGTAATATATTTTCCACCTTGATTCCACTTCACAAAGGACGTTGAAACAACGCTGATTCAACCAGTGTGTGCCCAGTGGGTAGTTTTCTAGCTAGCAAGGGGAAGAGCCTCCATAGCAACCATTTTTTTTTTGCCATAGCTACCTGCCAATCCAATAAGCGTCTAGTGAACATTGGCTGGCAACAATACCAATCGAACGTAAAAATACCAAAGTCCAGAGTTTATTCCGTTTACATAAATCAACGCCCCAAGCGTCAAACGAAACTTTTACAAGGGAAAACATCCACCTTCTCACAACAAACAATGACTCACAAAGACAAGGGGAACAGAGGGAACACTTATACACATACTAATTAGGGGAATGAGCACCAGGTGTGTGTGATTGACAAGACATGACAAGTGGAGTGATGGGATCGGCAGTAGCTAGTACTCCGGTGACGACGAACGCCGAAGCCTGCCCGAACCAGGAGGGGGGGGGCAGCCTCGGCGGAAGTCATGACATGACCAGCCGGCTTGGGTAGCAACCTCGGGACTATAGCCATGTGGAAGGATGAAATAGTATGAATAAATTATTCAAAATAAAAAAAAATATGAAAATCTGTCAATCATTATTTGAATATGTTGGTAACTGTTGAATAAAAGTGATTATGCCCTCGAAGATGTGGTTTGGAGGATATATTGGCACGGTTGGCCGGCCCTCGACCAACCACATTGCCAATATATCCTCCAAACCGTGGCTTCTCAGGCATTATCACTTAAATATTTGTTAATTTGAAATATGGGTAAAAGGTTTAAAATAGTGTGGCCACACTGTTAACCAACCTTGAAGCTTTGCTCAAGAAGTGTATGAACACTCATTTGACTAATTTCTCTTGCATCCTTTTGTATGAAATATATCTACAATATATCATATTGGATCATCAAGGGCACCCTCAATGTCATTAAAAGAGCCACAAAGACCAGTAAGTACATTCTCAGGTATACTGTATATCCCTTCAGTCTTGTTCTTGCTGTATGCAAAGAAAACTAATTTCCTCCAACAATACATTCCTGAAAAGATTTCAAGTTTTTGTAATATCCTTTGAATTTGAGTGTCTTGTGAGGGCATTAGAGTGGCCGTAGATGAAATAACGTTGTTTCTGGCATGAGTTCAAGATAGTCGTAAGACATCTGTCATTGGAGAGAAGATTACAGCAATTTTGAACAGGGAACGGGTACAGTCAAAGCTACAATAACCATATCCTCACAAACTTTAGTAGTAAGGGCAAAGAAGGATGAAGGCAAGAAATGCAAGTAATTATGTGCTATGCGTTGGAGAGATAGAATACAATGTAACGGAACATACTGGAAACCCCTGATATTATATGAGCCACTTTACAAATAACTTTGAATTATGAAGACTTTGTACAATGAATAATGTTACATCTGATAGCAATAATACAGAGATAGCATTGAGAATGGTTGCATTCAGAGACGACAGAGAACATTATAACACATTCAGAACATTTTAAAATCATATACATGTTCAATTCATATGGTATCTAAATAAAACAATACACCTTTGTGAAATACAGTGATGGTGTAATGCATTCAATGTACTGTACTTCCTTGATGTAATCACTGATCTGTAATTGAGTGGATGGTGCAGACAGAGGAGGGGGTGCGGGGGGGGGGGGGGGTGCTGTGGGATTATTTAAGATACTCTTTGAAGAGGTAGGGTTTCAGATGTTTTCGGAAGATGGGCAAGGACTCTGCTGTCCTAGCTTCAGGGGGAAGCTGGTTCCACCATTGGGGTGCCAGGACAGAGAAGAGCTTGGACTGGGCTGAGCAGGAGCTGACCTCCCATAGGGGTGGGAGGGCCAATAGACCAGAAGTGACAGCTTTGCAAACTCTTGGCATTTTCTCAACCAGCTTTACCTGGAATGCTTTTCCAACAGTCTTGAAGGAGTTCCCACATATGCTGAGCACTTGTTGGCTGCTTTTCCTTCACTCTGCCGTCCGACTCGTCCCAAACCATCTCAATTGGGTTGAGGTCGGGGGACTGTGGAGGCCAGGTCATCTGATGCAGCACTCCATCACTCTCCTTCTTGGTAAAATAGCCCTTACATAGCCTGAAGGTGTGTTGGGTCATTGTCCTGTTAAAAAACAGATGACAGTCCCACTAAGATGGGATGGCGTATTGCTGCAGAATGCTGTGGTATCCATGCTGGTAAGTGTGCCTTGAATTCTAAATAAATTACAGACAGTGTCACCAGCAAAGCACCCACACACCATAACACCTCCTCCTCCATGCTTTACGGTGGGAACTACACATGCGGAGATCCGTTCACCCACATCCGTTCACCCACACCGCGTCTCACAAAGACACGGCGGTTGGAACAAAAATCTCCAATTTGGACAAATTTCCACAGGTCTAATGTCCATTGCTCGTGTTTCTTGGCCCAAGCAGGTCTCTTCTTATTATTGGTGTCCTTTAGTAGTGGTTTCTTTTCAGCAATTCGACCATGAACGCCTGATTCACACAATTCCCTCTGAACAGTTGATGTTGAGATGTGTCTGTGACTTGAACTCTGTGAAGCATTTATTTGGGCTGCAATTTCTGAGGCTGGTAACTCTGATGAACTTATCCTCTGCAGCAGAGGTAACTCTGGTTCTTCTATTCCTGTGGTGGTCCTCATGAGAGCCAGTTTCATCATAGCTTTCGTTGGTTTTTGCGACTGCACTTGAAGAAACTTTCAAAGTTCTTGAAATGTTCCGTATTGACTGACCTTTATGTCTTAAAGTATTGATGGACTGTCGTTTCTCTTTGCTTATTTGAGCTGGACTTGGTCTTTTACCCCCCCACCTTGTCTGATTGGCTCAAACGCATTAAGAAGGAAAGAAATTCCACAAATGTACTTTTAAGAATGCACACCTGTTAATTGAAATGCATTCCAGGTGACTACCTCATAAAGCTGGTTGAGAGAATGCCAAGAGTGTGCAAAGCTGTCATCAAGGCAAAGAAAAATCTCAAATATATTTTGATTTGTTTAACACTTTTCTGGTTACTACATAATTCCATATGTGTTATTTCATAGTTTTGATGTCTTCACTATTATTCTACAATGTAAAAAATAGTAAAAATAAAGAAAAACCCTTGAATGAGTAGGTGTGTCCAAACTTTTGACTGGTAGTGTAGCAATGTTCCAAGAAACACACCTGCTACAAAAGGACGCACATAGAATAGAGAACCATTTGTACAAACTGGCAGCTTTTTCATCAGCCCCAAACAAAACTAAAGGTGTAATTTTACATTTGAGTCATTTAGCAGACGCTCTTATCAAATCAAATCAAATTTTATTGGTCACATGCGCCGAATACAACAGGTGCAGACATCACAGTGAAATGCTTACTTACAGCCCTTAACCAACAGTGCATTTATTTTTAACAAAAAAAGTAAAAATAAAACAACAACAAAAAAAGTGTTGAGAAAAAAAAGAGCAGAAGTAAAATAAAATAACAGTAGGGAGGCTATATATACACGGGGGTACCGTTGCAGAGTCAATGTGAGGGGGCACCGGCTAGTTGAGGTAGTTGGGGTAATATGTACATGTGGGTAGAGTTAAAGTGACTATGCATAAATAATTAACAGAGTAGCAGCAGCGTAAAAAAGGATGGGGTGGGGGGGCAGTGCAAATAGTCTGGGTAGCCATGATTAGCTGTTCAGGAGTCTTATGGCTTGGGGGTAGAAGCTGTTGAGAAGTCTTTTGAACCTAGACTTGGCACTCCGGTACCGCTTGCCATGCGGTAGCAGAGAGAACAGTCTATGACTAAGGTGGCTGGAGTCTTTGACAATTTTGAGGGCCTTCCTCTGACACCGCCTGGTATAGAGGTCCTGGATGGACTGGGCCGTACGCACTACCTGTAGCTGTAGAACTTTTTGAGGATCTGTGGACCAATGCCAAATCTTTTCAGTCTCCTGAGGGGGAATAGGCTTTGTCGTGCCCTCTTCACGACTGTCTTGGTGTGTTTGGACCATGATAGTTCGTTGGTGATGTGGACACCAAGGAACTTGAAGCTCTCAACCTGTTCCACTACAGCCCCGTCGATGAGAATGGGGGCGTGCTCAGTCCTCTTTTTTTTCCTGTAGTCCACAATCATCTCCTTTGTCTTGGTCACGTTGAGGGAGAGGTTGTTGTCCTGGCACCACACGGCCAGGTCTCTGACCTCCTCCGTATAGGCTGTCTCATCATTGTCGGTGATCAGGCCTACCACTGTTGTGTCGTCGGCAAACTTAATGATGGTGTTGGAGTCGTGCCTGGCCATGCAGTCATGGGTGAACAGAGAGTACAGGAGGGGACTGAGCACGCACCCCTGAGGGGCCCCCGTGTTGAGGATCAGTGATGTGTTGTTACCTACCCTTACCACCTGGGGGCGGCCCGTCAGGAAGTCCAGGATCCAGTTGCAGAGGGAGGTGTTTAGTCCCAGGATCCTTAGCTTAGTGATGAGCTTAGAGGGCACTATGGTGTTGAATGCTGAGCTGTAGTCAATGAATAGCATTCTCACGTAGGTGTTCCTCTTGTCCAGGTGGGAAAGGGCAGTGTGGAGTGCAATAGAAATTGCGTCATCTGTGGATCTGTTGGGGCGGTATGCAAATTGGAGTGGGTCTAGGGTTTCTGGGATAATTCTGTTGATGTGAGCCATGACCAGCCTTTCAAAGCACTTCATGGCTACAGACGTCAGTCCTACGGGTCGGTAGTCATTTAGGCAGGTTATCTTAGAGTCCTTGGGCACGGGGACTATGGTGGTCTGCTTGAAACATGTTGGTATTACAGACTCAGTCAGGGACATGTTGAAAATGTCAGTGAAGACACTTGCCAGTTGGTCAGCACATGCTCGGAGTACACGTCCACACTTACTACTTATCCAGAGCGACTTACAGTTAGTGAGTGCATACATTATTTTTTTAAATATATTTTTTCATACTGGCCCCCCTGTGGGAATCGAACCCACAACCCTGGCATTGCAAACGCCATGCTCTACCAACTGAGCTACATCTCTGCCGGCCATTCCCTCCCCTACCCTGGACGACGCTGGGCCAATTGTGCGCCACCCCATGGGTCTCCCGGTCGCGGCCGGCTACGACAGAGCCTGGATTCGAACCAGGATCTCTAGTAATCATAATGATACATAATAAACTCAAAATTACCATCTTGGGTAAAGGCTAAGAACAAGAAGGCAGAATCACTTTCCTTAAATGTATCCATAATGGAAGAAAATTGCCTTTATTAGTGTGTATGCTCCAAATTCATATGATCCTACTTTTTTTTTAATTATATGAACAGCATATTGTTAGAATTAACTGAATTACATCTAGTTATTGGGCCAGACATGAATGCCATTTTGGACATGTGGGACAAATCTAATAAGACCAACTACAATCCACACGCAACCAAGGCTCTACATTATATACTCTCTGATTAGAACCTCATTCATGCCTGGCAAGCACATAATCCTAAAGCAAATTAGTACACTTTCTACACAAACAGGCATAAATCATTGTCACGAATCAATTTCATACTATTACCTTCACCTCGATTTTCTTTAATCAAGAGCTTGTCTGACCACCACACTTACTACTGCCAACTTCAACTTTCTGAATCTCCTAAAAGAGCCACAAGATGGCGTTTCAATGTTTCATTATTACAAAATCCTACATTCTGAGATCAATTTCAAATTGAACTAAATTAATTTATTGTGATCAATACAAATTTAGTTGATGACTCCCGGATTCTATGGGATGACACCAAAGTTTTTTTTTTTTTTTTTAAATGCAACTGCATTTGCATCTGAGAATTGGAAATGTTGTTAATTGTGTTAGAGCGTTCTAAACACTTTTCAGACCATGTAGCTATTACTCTTTCCAAAGTCAAGACAGAACTTAATGTATTGATAAGACAGAGAGCAGAATTTCGCCATCCATCGAGTAAGACAACCATTACTTCCATTGTAATCGTCCTAGTTGTTTACTGGCCAAAAGAAGCTACGCAGTAATGATCAAGTAGTTGATATAGCAACTATGGAATCTGAAACAGGGTAATTACTGTCAGAACCCAAATGAATCAATCAAAGATTCTATAAAGAACTGTACACCTCTGATTGTAAATCCACACCAAGCCAGACTAAGTCTTTCTAAAAGAATTAAGAACTCCTCTTCTCTCAACAGAGGAAGCCACCTCGCTGGCAGCCCAAATCTCTCTCAATGAACTCAAAAGGGCATTGGATAGCATGAATAAAGGCAAATAATCTGGATGGGACAGTATTCCTCCTGAAGTCTATTTAACATTTTTGAATCAATTAGGTCCACTATTACACAAAATAATTAATACAGCCATTCACAAAGGTTCATTTGGAAGAGGTGTGAACACAGCACAAATGTTGCTTTTATTAAAAAAAAGGTAAGGATGCCACCCAGTGTTCTCACTATCGCCCCCTATCGTTGATAAATACAGATATTAAACTGTTTTCCAAAATGTTGTCGTCCCGTCTCGATCAACATTGATCCACACAACAAAAATGTGGGTTTGTTAAAAAGCATTTATACTCGGATAACCTCCGTCAACTATTACATATCTTAGATTCATCATCAGAAACAACAGCTCCTTGGGCTGTATTATCTCTCGATGCAGAAAATGCTTTTTTAAATCTCTGGTCTGTCTTCGAACATATGGGAATGTGCTCTAATTTCAGTAATATGATTAAAATACTATATGCCAATCCCTCAGCCATAGTTACAATAGGCAATATCTGCTCAATATCTGCTCTTCAGAATCACTAGAAGCAGCACACAAGGCGATCCAATTTTGCCTCTGCTATTGTTATTATCCATGGGACCTCTGGCCCAGGCAATTCATCAATCGAAGGAAATAACACACATTTCTTTCAAATCTACTGATCACTTCATCTCATTATATGCAGACGATATTTTACTATATCTATATATTGGTGTGGCTTCCGGGTTAAGCGAGCAGTGTGTCAAGAAGCAGTGCGGCTTGGCAGGGTCGTGTTTCAGAGGATGCATGGTTCTCGACCTTCGCCTCGATGGGACAAGACTGTAACTACCAATTGGGGAGAAAAAGGGGTAAAATAAATAATAAATAAATATATGGCCAGATAAACGATCCTGGATAAAATGTATACATTTACAAAGATGGAAAGAAGTATGAGAACTATCCGTACCAAACTTTAAATTGTATTTTCAGGCTCTAGCATTGCACTCCATCCTAAATTGGTTTAGACATGATTCTTCTGCCCCCTGGCTGTGTATAGAGAGAAATATGGTGTCTCCTATTGCCCTGGAAGAGGTGGTCTTCACTGATATCTAAACAATGTAAACAACGCTTTGGTCCTATTATTGCTCACACAATTTCAATTTGGCGCAAAATTGAAAAACATTGTAACTGGGAATCAAAATGGCATGCCCATACTCCAATATTTCACAATTATGCCTTGCAATCTGGAGGGCGGCCTTTTGCATCCCCCCAATGGTCCAAATGTGGAATCTGTACCCTTACTGATATCATGGACAGTAATGGTTTGAGAATTTTCCAAGATTTGAAAGATACATACACATTACCAGGCAACTCCTTTTTTCTATATTTACAGCTTAGGTCAGCTATGCTAGCCTATTGAAACCCAATTACCGAAACATCCAATGATGGGATGTATAAATAAATTACAGTGGGGAGAACAAGTATTTGATACACTGCCGATTTTGCAGGTTTTCCTACTTACAAAGCATGTAGAGGTCTGTAATTTTTATCATAGGTACACTTCAACTGTGAGAGACGGAATCTAAAACAAAAATCCAGAAAATCACATTGTATGATTTTTAAGTAATTCATTTGCATTTTATTGCATGACATAAGTATTTGATACAACAGAAAAGCAGAACTTAATATTTGGTACAGAAACCTTTGTTTGCAATTACAGAGATCATACGTTTCCTGTAGGTCTTGACCAGGTTTGTACACACTGCAGCAGGGATTTTGGCCCACTCCTCCATACAGACCTTCTCCAGATCCTTCAGGTTTCGGGGCTGTCGCTGGGCAATACGAACTTTCAGCTCCCTCCAAAGATTTTCTATTGGGTTCAGGTCTGGAGACTGGCTAGGCCACTCCAGGACCTTGAGATGCTTCTTACGGAGCCACTCCTTAGTTGCCCTGGCTGTGTGTTTCGGGTCGTTGTCATGCTGGAAGACCCAGCCACGACCAATCTTCAATGCTCTTACTGAGGGAAGGAGGTTATTGGCCAAGATCTCGCGATACATGGCCCCATCCATCCTCCCCTCAATACGGTGCAGTCGTCCTGTCCCCTTTGCAGAAAAGCATCCCCAAAGAATGATGTTTCCACCTCCATGCTTCACGGTTGGGATGGTGTTCTTGGGGTTGTACTCATCCTTCTTCCTCCAAACACGGCGAGTGGAGTTTAGACCAAAAAGCTATATTTTTGTCTCATCAGACCACATGACCTTCTCCCATTCCTCCTCTGGATCATCCAGATGGTCATTGGCAAACTTCAGACGGGCCTAGACATGCACTGGCTTGAGCAGGGGGACCTTGCGTGCGCTGCAGGATTTTAATCCATGACGGCGTAGTGTGTTACTAATGGTTTTCTTTGAGACTGTGGTCCCAGCTCTCTTCAGGTCATTGACCAGGTCCTGCCGTGTAGTTCTGGGCTGATCTCTCACCTTCCTCATGATCATTGATGCCCCACGAGGTGAGATCTTGCATGGAGCCCCAGACCGAGGGTGATTGACCGTCATCTTGAACTTCTTCCATTTTCTAATAATTGCGCCAACAGTTGTTTCCTTCTCACCAAGCTGCTTGCCTATTGTCATGTAGCCCATCCCAGCCTTGTGCAGGTCTACAATTGTATCCCTGATGTCCTTACACAGCTCTCTGATCTTGGCCATTGTGGAGAGGTTGGAGTCTGTTTGATTGAGTGTGTGGACAGGTGTCATTTATACAGGTAACGAGTTCAAACAGGTGCAGTTAATACAGGTAATGAGTGGAGAACAGGAGGGCTTCTTAAAGGAAAACTAACAGGTCTGTGAGAGCCGGAATTCTTACTGGTTGGTAGGTGAACAAATACTTATGTCATGCAATAAAATGCAAATTAATTACTTAAAAATCATACAATGTGATTTTCTGGATTTTTGTTTTAGATTCCGTCTCTCACAGTTGATGTGTAACTATGATAAAAAGTACAGACCTCTACATGCTTTGTAAGTAGAATACACTGCAAAATCGGCAGTGTATCAAATACTTGTTCTCCCCACTGTATATGGGCTGCATGATTACACATTCATTGTAATTGTAGGCTAACTCTGTAAGCTGCCTGCACAATCAATGAACCAGCAGCATTGCCTAGGCCTATACGTTCTCTCCCAGACTCATGGATAGAAACGTTGGAGCGTAGCATAAGGTAACCAGTCAATTAGCACACATAAAAGTGCAGTCCACACTAAAAGGCGATTACTAGAATTTGTTTAATTTTGGAGTGTAGGCTAGATCAATTAAAAACATCTTAAATCAGTTTTTTAAATGTTTTTTTGCCGTCCGTAATATGCGGTAGGCAATGTATTGTATAACGAAAGGCACAATCATTATTTTAATTCAGGGTTTTTTCAAGCTTGCGTATGGGTGTTTTGAATTAATCCTCACCTTAAAAGCACTGTCCATTTCGTTGTTAGGCTTTAAAACAACATCCACAACCAGTGGTGAACTGTCATTCAGGGCAGGTGGGGCAGAGCCCCACGGGCCCCATGGGGGGAGACCAGGGACGGTGACCAGTGACGAAGTCCAGGGATATGTGAGACCAGGGACGGTGAGGGACAGGAAGTGGTCCGGGCCTTACTGAAAACCTCCCGGAGGTCCTGGTACTCTGCGGGAATGGCAGAGAGGTCTGGGGCAACTTCCAAGCCCACAGGAAGACATCCCGGGGCAGGCTGCGCCGATTTCAGGCAATGGGCGTGACAGGAGGAGCTTCAGCCCATGATGGCACCAGCAGTCCAGTCGATGAGGGGATTGTGTCGCTGGAGCCAAGAGAATCCCAATACTACGGGAACCTGAGGAGACTTAATTAGCATGAATTGGATAGCCTCGCTGTGGTTCCCTGACACTTGTAAGTTGAATATGAGAGGTATTGTGGGTGACCCAGCGCTGTAACAGCCATGGGAATGAAGAGGGGCTGAGTGGGGATGCCCAGCTCGGATGCCAGGGTAGCATCCATAAAACTGTCATCGGCCCCAGAGTTGATGAGTACCCGGAGAGATTTTGAATGGTTTCCCCACAGCAGGATGGCATAGAGAGGGATGTGAGTAAGGGGAGAGGAAAAGTTATCCATTTGGCCCACCAGAGTACTCGCCCCTACCGGTGAGCCTGGTCTTTTAGTGGACAGGAGGACACGAAATGACCAGTAGTCCCGCAATACAGGCAACTCTTCATTTGAAGCCTGTGTAAACATTCGGCTGGAGACAGCCTAGCTCTGCCTAGTTGCATCGGCTCGGGAAGAGGTGAATCGGCAGACTTCGGAAACTCTCGGGGGAACTCGGGTAGCCTCGGGTTCTCTGGAAACTGAGACGTCGGGGACTTCCAGGAGGCCTCGGAGGCGAAGTGGAATCCTTGGGTGGGCAAGTGGAATCAGACCTCCTCTCCTTCCTACGTTCCCGTAACCGCCCATCGATCCGAATGGTCAAGGCAATGAGCGAGTCGAGATCCGTCCGTAGTTCCCTGGCTGCTAGCTCGTTCTTAACTTCCTCCGATAATCCATGCAGGAACGTGTCGAACAGCGATTCCGGGTTCCAGGCATTCTCAGCTGCCAAATTGCAGAAAGCCACCGCATAGTCTGCCACACTGCGGGAGTCTTGCCGAAGCTGGAGTAACTTCCGGGCAGCCTCTTTTCCAGACAATGGAGAATCGAAAACCTTCTTCACATTTTACATTTTAGTCATTTAGCAGACGCTCTTATCCAGAGCGACTTACAGTTAGTGAATAGATCTTTTTTTTTTTTTATACTGGCCCCCCGTGGGAATCAAACCAACAACCCTGGCGTTGCAAACGCCATGCTCTATCAACTGAGCTACATCCCTGCCGGCCATTCCCTCCCCTACCCTGGACGACGCTGGGCCAATTGTGCGCCGCCCATGAGTCTCCCGGTCGCGGCCGGCTGCGACAGAGCCTGGATTTGAACCAGGATCTCTAGTGGCACAGTTAACACTGCGATGCAGTGCCTTAGACCACTGCGCCACTCAGGAGACACCACCACCACGAACTCCTCCAGACTGAAGCATACTGTTGTTCCCACACTGCTGTAGCCCAGGCGAGAGCCCTACCGGACATCAGCGTGATGAGGTACGCTATCTTCGAGCGGTCCGAGGGGAAGGTGGAGGGCTGCAGCTCGAAGATGAGAGAACACTGAGCGAGAAACGCCCGACAGGTTCCCGACTCTCCAGCGAAGTGTTCCGGGGGAGGTAAGCGGGGTTCTCGGGAAGCCGGGGTGGCCGGGAGACTTACTGAGGGTCTGGGAAGTTACCGTCATGGTAGACTGCCTAACAGACAACCCGCGGAATTGCTCCAGCAATGTGTTCAACGCGCGGTCATGGCGTTCGGCCAAGGTCTGGAAACCTTCCATAAGACCACGAAGCAATTCCTTGTGCCTTCCAATGTTGGCTCCTTGGGAGGAGACGGCGTTGCGGAGCTGGTCCGAGTCTGCTGGGTCCGTCATGGCCAGTACGTACTATCACGGCTCAGGAAAAGACCCAGATGCAGACAGTTCGAAGTAACAAAAGTTTATTACAAAAATAGGGGGCAGGCAAACGACAGGTCTAGGGCAGACAGAGGTCAGTAATCCAGAGCCGAGTCCAAAAGGTACAGAACGGAAGGCAGGCTCAGGGTCAGGGCAGGCAGAGGTCAGTAATCCAGGGCAATGTCACAAGGTACAGAACGGCAGGCAGGCTCAGGGCCAGGGCAGGCAGAAAACAGGGACTAGAAAACAGGGACTAGAGAAAAAACAGCAGTACGGGAAAAACCGCTGGTAGGCTTGACGAGACAAGACGAACTGGCAACAGACAAACAGAGAACACAAGCATAAATGCACTGGGGATAATGGGGAAGATGGAAGACACCTGGAGTGGAGTGGAGACAAGCACAAAGACAGGTGAAACAGATCAGGGTGTGACAGTTTTAGAGAAATGTAATCATCGACTATTGTAAGGGCTTTCATTGTCTGCCCCCTTTATTTATCCTACGGTTCTGACTTGGTGTACCGGGAGAACACTGTAAGAATGGCCCATTTCAAAAGTGCTGAAAAAATAGTTATATTGACTATGTCCGTCCTAGCTCGCTCATTAATGTCTTAATCGAAATTACGGATTGCCTCTTATCCGCTTGTCGTCCCCTTATGTCATAGTTTGTAAATCTCAATTGTCAGTAGAAACCACATTTGTTTAAGCAAGTCAGCCATATCAGCTATGTTTTTTTTAAAGGCTGTAAATGAGGCTGAATGAACTGTTTCGCTGCCAGACAAGGCTCTGCTGATAGCCAGGTGTAGCAGTGGTAAGGTGTTGGGACTGCTGTTGGAACTCTGGTGTTGGGACAGCTTTATGTAGGCCCTAACAGTGGGCACCGTTTGTCACCGTTATAGTGCAATTAATATATTGTTTAGTGTTATGTTGTGTAGTGGCTTTGCTGGCATGCATCCCACATTTTTTGTTTGCCCCACCAAGATCTACATGCTAAAATCGCCACTGTCCACAACGACCATGTTTTCCACTCAGTTTCAACCTGTTGTTGAACTTCTTTCTTCAAATTGATCAGTCACATTTTGATGATAAGTGTTTGATGTGATATTCGATTGCATTGATGTCAGAGTGGTTCGAAGGACAATAGAGCCCTGAGTACCAGCGAGTTGGGTACTACCAACGCATGTCCAGAGTGCATAAGAGGAGATTACCGTGACTCAACGGTCACATGGAATTTTACCGTGGTAATGACTCATGACTGCCGGTGTGGCTGTAATGCAGTCACTGCAACAGCCCTATTCACAGACTGTATTTAACACAAAGGAAATGTTTTACGATGAAATTGTCCCCAACACCCAACCAGTAGCAATGCGTGGGTAAAATCACTGGGGAAGCCAAGCCAGGAAGAAATTGCCATATTATAACCTATGTGTTGTGATAATTGCGTTGTTTCCTCTATAAGCTGTTAGTTTATATGCCTTGCCACCGTGATAGAGAGGTCTAAGGCCGAGACAATAAGAAGACACAGTGGCAAAATAAATTCAACCACACCTGCCTGTGTTTCATCACAAAACCGGAGAGCAACATCTGACCGGTGAAGTCCACAAAGCATATTGCATGTAACAAACATGCGGGGTGCGAAGCATGGTTTCCAGGTGAGGAGGGAGGATGGGGGCAGGTGGATGTGGACTGAGACGGGGAATGGGTCGGGGTTATCTTTGCATGCATGTATTTGATTGTTTTTGTACCTGTAACCCCACTGTGAAAAAGAAAAATGACAAAACTAAATAAAAAGTTGGTCACAAAAAATAAGAAGAAACCAGGAATACAGGGTTGCCATGTTCAAAGTTTACCGGCCAAATTGGGCTACTTTGAAAATGATGTCGCAGGTGAAAATGTATTGGTCACAGGTTTTTGGGCTACTTCTAAGTTGCACGCCATGGCATTTCTCTTTATTTTAAATTTTTTCTGATTTCAACGTGACCTGCGACCTGCTAACTATCAGATAGTGAGGCAGGCTGTTGCTAAGTGAGTAGTGGGGAGGGCCGGAGGAGTGTTTGTTTGCGAGAGCGCTGCAGCAGGCAGCTGAGTCCACTATTGGCTCACAAGAGTCACGTGAGTGAGAGGAGACAGAGCAGCACATGCACATGACTTGACAACTTTTTACCAGTTGTAGGTGGGCTATTTAGATTGTCATTATGAAGACACCTATTTCTTTCCAACCCTTTTTCCATAAAACATATTAACACGCTAGAACTAATAAGCATCAATAAATAACGGTGACATACTGTAGCACTGGGAAACGACTTTGGGTCACTAGAGCACATTAGATACATTTGTTCGGAGGGGGTTTAAACTCCATTCTAATGTCGACTTTGCTTATGGAAAACCGCATCAAGCTAAGTGTTTTACGCATGCTCAGTTCTTGGGTCTCGAAGGCTGCGGGAGTGGACATTTTAAATGGAAGTTATGGAACACCCTCACGTGCTTCTGTTATTGTAAGGTTCTGTATTTATTTTCTTAGTTCACCTTGTGTTCTTGAACGTAGCCCTGTCTCTTTGTGTTCTTGAACGTAGCCCTGTCTTTCATTTTTGTTCATTGATTTCACCTGTGTTAGTTACTCACCTGGTCTCATCAGCTCCTTATTTAGTTCAGTTCTTTCTGTTTGTGCCTTGTGAGGTATTGTTCATTTTGATTCTACTAAGCCTTTTCCTAGCTCGTTTGTGAGAACCAGTTATAGCATTCAGTCCTAGTTTTGTTTCACCTGCCTGTTTGCCTGCCTGTGACCACGATTCCTGCCTTCTGCAAAGGTGTAATAAACACCTGCCGCACTCTGCGCGTGAATCTACACCTTATTTCTCCCTGAGTATTCATTACAGTTATGGGGAAAAGTCCTCAATGAAACTGCCATTAAATGTGGAGAATGATACATTTGCATCTGTTGGCCATCAAGTAGCCTATTAATTTATCTGCCATTCTAGCCTACCCATTTATAACGGGTTGTAGTCTTAACATCTGGCACATAATAATGGCACAATTACCAGAAAATAGCCTAATATTTGTTTTTGGAAGTACGTCCAAGTGTTACTTGCGCAGAGATCCTCTGTCCAATTTCATCACTCAAACTCTCCTGTCGGATTTATCTATAGCTATGCACACTCGCAAAAGGGATTTATTTACAATTATAAACCGGGTTCGAGCCCTGAATGCTGATTGGCTAAAAGCTGTGGTATATCAGACTGTATACCATGGGTATTACAAACTTTTTACTGTTTTATTAAGTTGGCAACCAGTTTTACGTCTGGAGTTTCTGGTATAAAACTTGAACGGCTAACGGCTGTATCCAAGCATTCTTGCGACAAATTCAAATTCCTTTATTACATTACGTCATAGCTTGCAATAATTATTATTTTGATGAAATATAGCTTTTAACGTCGTTACAAGTTACGTCAACATTCCTTCTTAATTGGCTCGATAACGTTATTGGAAAAAAAATTTTTTGGAGAAATGTGGCAACTCCTCTCTTGGGCTAGTTTTCAGGCCTTTTGGGTCAGTTTTGAGTGGTCATTGGGCTAGACGTTTTTGCTAGACCTGGCAACCCTGCAGGAAGACCAAAGATTACCTGGATGTGAACTGTTGAAGCCGAGCTCAAGGCCAGACTAGGGCTGGAAAGAGGCGTCTAAAATAGCCCAGGACAGAAAGAAAGAAAGGGACCTTGTGGATGCCTAATATGCCACCTGGCACCTGAGACCTATACGTAAGTGAGTAAGATATGTACAGACTGTTTGAAGTAGTTACTCCTCTTTGTGTCGATGAACAAGGTTTAGACTCTCTGTAGATGTGTTGCTATCTTTGCGTAGAGCAGGAGAGAGTTTGTTTCCGTTTGCAGTTCTCTGCTGCTAACTAGTTTAAACTAGTTAGCAGCAGAGAACAGCAAACTTAACTAGTTTACCTTCAGATCAGCAAAAGTCACGTTGTTTCCTGCAAGTTCTTAAAGGTAGAGAGTATTTTACACACCTGTTTAAAGTTCCTTTACAACCTCTACCATCGTTGTGATCGGCGTCGTCGTCATCATCTTATTATTATTATATTATTATTATTATTATTATTATTCATCAGCAACTTCATTATCATTATGTTTGTGTGCGTGCCTGCCTGCGTGTGTGCTTCTGCTTCAGTTCAGAGGGGAATAAAACACAGAACGCTGATCCAGGGCATTATTGGTATCTATAACTATGCTGTGATGATAAAAACTTGAACAGCTGGCTACTTTGCCAGTGGACACTGGAGACTCCTGTGTCTCTCTTTTAAGTCCTCTACTACTTGTCCCCTTTTTGCCTTCACTGATGTTTCACCTATCCTGGATGAAAGCATTTTTACTGGGAAGTTGCTTAGACCTGGGCCCCTATTAGCTCAGAGTAGAATGCTGATCTAGGATCAGCCTCCTCCCTCCTATTTATTGTCATTCAAAAGCCTAAACTGAATCTACATCAGCCCTCTTACTTTGTGAAACTATGAATACGGTTCAGTTATCTCAAATCATTGCAGGGAAATAAAGCCACTTTACAGATGCACCTTCGCATGTGGTCAACCTGTTTTTGATTATTCACCACATGGGGATGCTCATGCACCATTGTGTGCCTCATCCTGTTCGTTGACAATGACAGAGCTGCACCACAGTCCTCTTATCCTTCATGTTGTGGAGAATGCCTAAATTAGGATAACTGGTGTCGTGAGGTCATCTTGTTATGAAAACCATTTCCCTTGGAGCAGGTAAATGCCAAACTTGCTTCAGCTATGCAGCTATGTTTAACATACAAGAAAACACTGATCTGTGCCATTTCTCCAATAATTGTATTTCATATTCATAAATGTATTTTTATTCATATTTTTATGAATATGAAAATGTGCTGAATAACTTACAGCTGAGAGCAAGGACATAGAGGACACTCAGAATGGATCTGCATTATAAGTAATGAGAAATGAATTGAATAACACATTCAGAACATCTTACAATTACATGATAGATCTAAATGACATTATTCATAACCATTGTATTGTGTGTATGTGAATGTAACAAGGGAGAAGTATGCCCCATGGTGGTGTTAAGCATCCATGCGCTGTAGGGGAGAGTGGGGTAAGTTGAGAAAAGTGTGTTAAAGGTTTCATGATGCTTGTATCTAAACCAAAGTTGATCATTTAAATATTGTTCTATACATCAGTTGGGGTCTCAATAAGCTTTAGTATGAGGTCCTAAACCTAGCATGAAAGTACATCCTTGTAACCAGGGGCGGTGTGTTCAATAGGGCGATATGGGCGACGCACTGCCAAACGGGAAAAGGAAGGGATTTTTTTTCTAATCAATTATATCACGGCAACAGTAGTTATCAGTGTTGTAATCTAGACGTCTGATCTGCCACAGTGCCACACTGCCACTAAATGTCCAATCAGGCTAAAGTCGTGCTTCAAATGGCCCCCCCCCCTTTTGGGGCGATTTCAGTCAGGTTGAAAATCGCCCAGAAGTCTGTCATAGACTCCCATGTAAAATCTATTTTTTTCAAATTTCAGAGCTTTCAATACAATCTCTATGGGTTTCTGAGGGCTTGCACTTACGCGCTTTCGTCATACGTAACGTAACGTAACGTAACCTGAACGTAACCAAGAAACTACTCTTTCACCCTGAAGGCGGCAAGGCAGACAGCACCGCTTGGACAGCGACTGGTGTAACCGACATGCACCATCTTTCAGAAAAGATTAAGAAAAATGAGCTGTCAAAGACCCACATATAGCTGTTTGAGATTGTCTGCTTTGGGGAGAGTGAATATTGCCACTCAACTGGATGAGGGATACAGGCTAGCTGTCCGCCGCCACAACGATGAGGTTAGCAACAGCAGAGTCGTGAACACTGTCTACGAGAATCGAGACGACCTCATAGAATGTTTTGAAGCCATCCGGACGGGTTCATTGGGTTCATTTGACAAGCACACCGTGAGAGAGGCAGCTGGCTACGTGAGGATACTACATGATGAAGATTTAATTTTTTTCCTGCGGCTTTTTCACAAAATCATGCCCCACGTCGACATTCTGTACCAGAAGCTACAGAAGAAGGACATCGATGCTGTCTTTATCAAACGTGCCCTCGACAGCTTCACAAGCAAGTGCAGGCCATAAGGTAAGATTAAACAATATCAAAAAATGTGGTAAAAGCTCTTGTTGATCCTGCAATCTGAACAAATACCAAGATGCTGTATTTTCAGCTGATATTTCATTTGTTTATGGAAATGCATATTGTTTATGCAGTGTTGAGGAATGTGAAAGAACACCCTTGATTATTTTTACTGTGATAACTTATTTTGCTTTTGTAAGCCAACACTTTTGAGATCAGTCAATAAATGCTTCTGGTATTGACTTATATGCTGCCCCTGTCTTCATGTTGTTGCTGGACATATCTTTTTAAAAATGTGTGTAGGTCACCTAAATCATCAGAAAAATTGCCCCCCCTGAGAATTTTTTCAGGAGCCGCCACTGCTTGTAACTGACTAGGCTAAAATAGTCAAAATGTTTTCCTTGGGGTAAGTTGAGCCAATGGAAAGTTGAGCAAATTGAAATGTTTTCTCTGGCCATTCCTAACCTCCACCAAGTCTTCCCGTCCACCTGTACCTCATAGGAGAATCTCCCTGAGGAGAATCCCTCCTTTCCCAGGACAGATAAGTAATTTTTAGTTGTCGGGGTGTGTCTGGCATGTGTCTGCATAGCTCACTTGTTTTCCATCCTCAGACAGGATGAGACAGGATTGTGCTTTATCAGGGTCCAGTGTCACATCCATTGACCACTGCTGCATCCACTTCAGCTCGGCAACGCACAACTTCTTCACTTCTCTATCTCTTTATTCTGTGTCTCCTCCAGCTGAGAGAGAGCTTCCCTCACATTCCCCACATACAGACTGCTGTGAAGCCTGATCTGAGACCAGTTCTTGGTATGTGGAAGGGTACAGAGGGATGGGGAGCTCTGGAGGAGGTGGTCCTCAGTGAGTGACAGCTTCTGTAACTCAATGCGTCTCCTCTGTAGCTCTGTGATTTCTAGCTCTTTGATGAGCCACTCAGCCAGCCTCTCTGCAATCTGATGAGGCTGCAAGTGAGTCTTACAGTAGGAAGTGAGACATTCCACCCAGGACTTCACAAGCCACTTCTCCAGGCTCGGCAGGGGACTTATCTCTATCTCTGGCTCCACATGCAATGGAGATTGGCTCATTGAAAACATCCAGACAGATAAAGCACAGGAACTGATCTTCAGACAGAAGACTGCTGGGGAATTCAATTCCTAGAACACAATAAAACAAAAGCGTAAAGTTACCTAATTCAAACCCGGTTCTATGAAATTATGAGTGAGGTCCCTCACTTTGTGTAATGACTGGGAGCGGAGTCAATCTAGGAAGATCCAACCACACAACGTCTGTCATAGACAGACAGAAGCAACTGCCAACAGTGGAACTCCACTTCCTATATAAGGGGCAGTAGGCGCGCATATCTTCACGTCTAAGTACCTGTGAGTCTTCCTTACGCAAAGCGTGAAGGGTAACGCGTTGAGAGACCTCACTCATAATATCACAGAACCGGGGTTATGTTAGGTAACCTTACGTTCTATTTCCATTACTCATTTGGTCTCTCACTTTGGGGATATAGCCAACTCCTGTAGCGCTCATATCCTCTCCGTAGCCAAGTCTAAACAGGATGATCCTTCAGAGATCCCGACACTTAGCACTGTATGTACTTCGAGGGCGCAGTGACGTCCAGTCAGTAGAGCCTCATGAAGGTATGGGGGATACCCCAACATGCCGCAGTACAAATCTCTTGAATAGAGATGCCTCGAACAATGCCCATGATGTTGCCATACCTATGGTTGAGTGAGCACTCAAGCCCTCCGGAGGTGTTAAACCCTTGCTATAATATGCCATTATAACAGCCTCCACTATCCATAGGGATAAACACTGGCGAGAAAAGGGCCTCCCTGCATGGGGAGATGCTCAAGAGACAACGATCTGATCGCTCTAGTAGGGCTCTTGTCCTGTCCATGTAGATGCGCAATGCATGCTCTGGACACAAGCAGTGCTCTTAAAATGATGGAATTAGGTTGTAAAGCAACCTTGGATAACTCCGGGTCAATGTGTAGGCACAAGTGGTGAACTGACAGCTCTTGCAGCGCTCCCGCTTGATATGCGGATGCAATGGCTAATAGTGAAGCAGTTTTAAATGAGAGAAACCTCCTTCCCCTGTTTTACAACGTCTCGAACGGTCTGCATAACTTTCAGAGGTAGATCTGTCGCATTAACCATCAGCCTTTCACGGGTCAGGCTCAAAGAGCCACATGCCCAGACGGGGATGCTACCAGGGTGTAGGCAGATGCTGATAGCTGCCAGGGTGTAGGCGGAGTACTTGGTAACAGAGAGACCGACAGGGCCCATAAGCCTGGGAATCTAGGTGTGTGGAACGCAATTTTTCCATTGGAGCAATTTCACTAGAGGGAGTGTACCCTCATTGTAGGCTATTGCTCCTTCACCCAAATGAGCCAGTTGATGACAGTTGAACACCCTTTCCTCATCTGGACAGACCACCGTAACCTGGAGTACATCCGGGCAGCGAGGAGGCTGAATCCTCGCCAGGCCAGGTGGGCCCTCTTCTTCACCCGGTTTGATTTCACACTATCATACATTCCGGGTATGAAGAATGTGAAGGCAGACGCACTGTCCCGGCTGTATGACACAGAGGAGAAGCCCAGAGACAACACCCCCATACTCCCGGCCTCCTGCATCGTGGCGCCGGTAGTATGGGCGATGGACGCGGATATAGAGCGGGCATTACGCACAGATCGATCTCCACCTCAGTGTCCAGCTGGGCTGCGGTACGTGCCTGCTCTTATCCGTAATCGTTTCATCTACTGGGCACACACGTCACCCTCCTCTGGTCACCCAGGTATCGGTCGTACAGTGCGCTGCCTGACCGATAAATACTGGTGGCCAACCTTGGCTAAGGACGTGAGGGTGTGGTGGTTGTCCCACTGGCTATCATAAGGTGAATGCACCAATTTGTACGTCTCCTCCTGCTCGGTGTGCGCCCAGAGTAAGGCACCTAGGCACCTCCCAGCGGGTAAGTTGCAACCATTACCAGTTCCACAACGACCATGGTCTGATCTAAGTATTGATTTTCTTTCTGATCTTCCCCTCTCCCAAGGTAACAGCACCATCCTGGTCGTTGTGGACAGCTTTTCGAAGTCCTGCCGCCTCCTTCCTCTGCCCGGTCTCCCCACGGCCCTACGAACTGCGGAGGCCCTATTTACTCACGTCTTCCGGCACTACGGGGTACCAGAGGATATAGTGTCCGACCGAGGTCCCCAGTTCACGTCTAGGGTCTGGAAGGCGTTCATGGAACGTCTGGGGTCTCGGTCAGCCTGACCTCTGGATTCCAGCCCGAGAGTAATGGGCAGGTGGAAAGGGTTAATCAAGATGTGGGTAAGTTCCTGCGGACCTACTGCCAGGACCGGCCGGGGGAGTGGTCAGTGTTCTTGCCATGGGCAGAATATGCCCAGAACTCTCTCCGCCACTCATCCACTAACCTAACGCCCTTCCAATGTGTTTTAGGTTACCAACCGGTTCTGGCACCGTGGCACCAGAGCCAGACCGAGGCTCCTGCGGTGGATGGCCAACGCTGACTGCCACCGCAGGGAGGCCCCGGTCTTCGTACCGGTGGATCGGGTCTGAGTTTCGACCTGGAATCTGCCTGCCCTGCCGGAAGCTGAGCCCGCGGTTTGTGGGGCCGTTTAGTCCTGAGGAGGATTAACAAGGTCACATACAGGTTATTACTTCCCCCGGATTACCGTATTAACCCCTCGTTTCATGTGTCTCTCCTCAGGCCGGTGGTGGTTGGTCTGCTCCAGGAGTCTGAGGTGCGGGAGGTCCCTCCACCTCCTCTGGACATCGAGGGGGCCACGGCGTACTCGGTCCGTTCCATCCTGGATTCGAGGCGTCAGGTGGGGGGCCTTCAGTACCTCGTAGAGTGGGAGGGGTACGGTCCAGAGAAACAGTGCTGGGTCCCGGAGAGGGACATCCTCGATCCCTCCCTGTTGTGGGATTTCCACCGTCGCCATCCGGCTCGCCCTGCTCCGCGTCCTCCTGGCCGTCCCCGAGGGCGGGGTCGGCGTACTGCTGGAGCCGCGCGTCAAGGGGGTCACGACTTCCGCTGAGGCTGCCTCCCCTCCTTGTTCGGGCAGGTTTCGGCTTACTAGCTACTGCCGCTCCCATAATCATCACTCCACTTGTCTTGTCTTGTCAATCACACACACCTGGTGCTCATCCCCTAATTAGTCTGTGTATAAGTGTTCCCTCTGCCCCCTTGTCTTTGTGAGTGATTGTTCTATGTGGGAGGAGAGTAGCTCGGTTGAGATACTCTCTCATTTATTTTGCCAGGCTTGATTTTCCCCTGTGTCATTACATTTATTGTATTTTCTGAGACTGTGTTTGGTCAGGGAGGATTGCTTCCCCTGTACCTGTTCCGATTGCCGTTGTAGGCGCATTGTATGTCTGGAAGGAATGTCACGGTTTCGGCCGAGGCTGCTCCTCCTCCTTGTTCGGGCAGGCTTCGGCGGTCGTCGTCCCTGGAGTACTAGCTGCCACCGTTCGATGTTTCATGTTTGTTTGGTTTTGTCTGTTTGTACACCTGTCCCTTGTTAGTGTTTGATTTTGTTTCCTATTTAGTTATCGTGTGTTGGGGCAGGTGTTATGTGTGATTGTTATGTCAGCTGTTGCTGTTGATGGTTTTTCTCTCTCGTGTTGTTTGTGTCAAGAGTCCGCACTGCGTGCGCCTTTTCTTGTTTTACGCACTGTTGTGTGTGTGCGTAATTTGTTCATGTCTCCCAGTTGGGTTGGCTATTCACCTGTTTGGAGTTACTATTTTGGATTACTAAAGTCTGTTGACGAACACCCTTGTTCCTGCGCTTGATTCCCTGCACCGCATCCACACTCAGCGTTCTGACAAGGAATAAATCTGCATCCGGTTATTTTACTCCTTAGCTTGACTCCGTCCATCATTCACCACATACATTCTCAAAGAATTTGGGATTATCATCATTAGGACCATAAACATTAACCAGATTAATACGCTCATTCAAAATAGTTTCCTGTATAAAATGTATCTACCAGCTGTATCCGTTATAATATTATCCACTTGAAATGGAACAGATTTGTGAATTAAAACCATAACACCACGAGAATGAGAGGAGAAACAGGATGCCATCACTTGTCCTTGCCATCTCCTGCGTATTTTAAGTACACTGAACAAAAATATAAATGCAACATGTAAAGTGTTGGTTTCATGAGGTGAAATCAAAGATCCCAGAAATTGTCCATATGCACAAAAAGCTTATTTCTCTCAAATGTTGTGCACAAATCTCCTTTGCCAAGATAATCCATCCACCTGACAGGTGTGATTAAACAGCATGATCATTACACAGGTGCACCTTCTGCTGGGGACAATAAAAGGCCACTCTAAATTATGCAGGTTTGTCACACAACACAATGCGACAAGTTTTGAGGGAGCGTGCAATTGGCATGCTGATTGCAGGTATGTCCAACAGAGCTGTTTAATTGTTTACAATTATTATTATTAGAACTTTCTTCTGAAACTCGTCAGTCAGAAATGAAGGCTATTCCATGCGAGAAATTGCCAAGAAACTGAAGATCTCATACAACGCTGTGTACTACTCCCTTCACAGAACAGCGCAAACTGGCTCTAACTGGAATAGAAAGAGGAGTGGGAGGCCCCGGTGCACAACTGAGCAAAAGGACAAATACATTAGAGTGTCTAGTTTGAGAAACAGTTTCAGAAGAAAGTTATTTGTTTCTGGCCATTTTGAGCCTGTAATCGAACCCAAAATTGCTGAGGCTCCAGATACTCAACTAGTCTCAAGAAGGCCAGTTTTATTGCTTCTTTAATCAGCACAACAGTTGTCCAAACAGATATGCAAGGTATATGGATTATTTTCAATATTTTATTGGACCATAAACAGATATGGCTCATTAACCTTTACGGACCAAGCAATTCAAGACTCTATTATTATGGTGGGAGATTATAATACCGTTTTAAATAGCTCAATGGACCGTAAAGGAAATCACACTATAAACAATCACCCTCATGCTCTTAAGAAAATCGTGAATGTCATGGATACATTAGAACTAGTAGATATATGGAGGCTTAAATATCCTGATCTAGTGAGATATACATGGCGGAGACTCAATCAAGCTAGTCGTCTTGACTTATTTCTTATGTCATTCTCGTTGGCACCAAAAGTTTAAAAAGTGTTGATAGGGGACAGAATGCGGTCGGACCATCATATAATTGGCATATACATTACTCTTACTGAATTTCCACGTGGGCGAGGATATTGGAAATTTAATCAAAGCCTATTGGATGATATCTTGTTTTTAACTAGGACAGAGGAATTTATAACAGATTTTTTTCCGACATAACATAGGTACAGCAAATCCCCTTATTGTATGGGACACGTTTAAATGTGCCTTTAGAGGCCATGCAATTCAGTACTCATCTCGAAAACAAAAGCAATTTAGGTCAAAAGAGTCCATACTAACAAAGGAAATATAAGGTCTAACAGAACAGATTGATAGCAATAAAAACTGTAACATAGAGGCTCAGAATAAATTAGAGGAAAAACAAAAAGAAATGGAGAAACTTATTCAAGAAAGATCAAGTGTAATATATTATAAAAATAAAGCAAAGTGGAATGAATATGGGGAGAAATGCACCAAATTCTTTTTTAATCTTCAACATAGGAATGCTACCAAAAATAATTTACTGAAACTGGTTACAAATGACGGAGTCATCCATGATTCACCAAATTATATTTTGAAGGAGGAAACAAACTACTTTAAGCATATGTTTCCGTTTCAGTCGCCTCCATCTCCTCTAACTGAAGCTAATTGTAGAGATTTTTTTTCTATTGATAATGTAAAATGAACAGCCATACAGAAAGACTCATGTGAAGGTGAAATTACAGAGGAGGAACTTCTGGATGCAATGAAAGACTTTAAGTCCGGGAAAACTCCAGGGTTGGATGGCATACCAGTCAAGGTATACCAAACCTTTTTTTGATATACTCAGAGGACCGTTATTAGCATGTTTTAACCACTCCTATGTAAATGGTAGATTATCAGACACTCAAGAAGAATTCATTATTACTGAAACAGGATACAAGTGGAAAATAGGAAGATCCAGTCCATATAAAAAAATTGGAGGCCCCTTATACTTCAGTGTTGTGATGCAAAAATTCTAGCAAAATGTATAACACATATAATTAAAAAGGTATTGTTGGACATTATTCATTCTAATTAGACAGGTTTTTTAGATGGAAGATACAGTGGGGGGAAAAAGTATTTAGTCAGCCACCAATTGTGCAAGTTCTCCCACTTAAAAAGATGAGAGGCCTGTAATTTTCATCATAGGTACACGTCAACTATGACAGACAAATTGAGAAAAAAAATCCAGAAAATCACATTGTAGGATTTTTTATGAATTTATTTGCAAATTATGATGGAAAATAAGTATTTGGTCACCTACAAACAAGCAAGATTTCTGGCTCTCACAGACCTGTAACTTCTTCTTTAAGAGGCTCCTCTGTCCTCCACTCATTACCTGTATTAATGGCACCTGTTTGAACTTGTTATCAGTATAAAAGACACCTGTCCACAACCTCAAACAGTCACACTCCAAACTCCACTATGGCCAAGACCAAAGAGCTGTCAAAGGACACCAGAAACAAAATTGTAGACCTGCACCAAGCTGGGAAGACTGAATCTGCAATAGGTAAGCAGCTTGGTTTGAAGAAATCAACTGTGAGAGCAATTATTAGGAAATGGAAGACATACAAGACCACTGATAATCTCCCTCGTTCTGGGGCTCCGCGCAAGATCTCACCCCGTGGGGTCAAAATGATCACAAGAATGGTGAGCAAAAACCCAGAACCACACGGGGGGACCTAGTGAATGACCTGCAGAGAGCTGGGACCAAAGTAACAAAGCCTACCATCAGTAACACACTACGCCGCCAGGGACTCAAATCCTGCAGTGCCAGACGTGTCCCCCTGCTTAAGCCAGTACATGTCCAGGCCCGTCTGAAGTTTGCTAGAGTGCATTTGGATGATCCAGAAGAGGATTGGGAGAATGTCATATGGTCAGATGAAACCAAAATAGAACTTTTTGGTAAAAACTCAACTCGTCGTGTTTGGAGGACAAAGAATGCTGAGTTGCATCCAAAGAACACCATACCTACTGTGAAGCATGGGGGTGGAAACATCATGCTTTGGGGCTGTTTTTCTGCAAAGGGACCAGGACGACTGATCCGTGTAAAGGAAAGAATGAATGGGGCCATGTATCGTGAGATTTTGAGTGAAAACCTCCTTCCATCAGCAAGGGCATTGAAGATGAAACGTGGCTGGGTCTTTCAGCATGACAATGATCCCAAACACACCGCCCGGGCAACGAAGGAGTGGCTTCGTAAGAAGCATTTCAAGGTCCTGGAGTGGCCTAGCCAGTCTCCAGATCTCAACCCCATAGAAAATCTTTGGAGGGAGTTGAAAGTCTGTGTTGCCCAGCGACAACCCCAAAACATTACTGCTCTAGAGGAGATCTGCATGGAGGAATGGGCCAAAATACCAGCAACAGTGTGTGAAAACCTTGTGAAGACTTACAGAAAACGTTTGACCTGTGTCATTGCCAACAAAGGGTATATAACAAAGTATTGAGAAACTTTTGATATTGACCAAATACTTATTTTCCACCATAATTTGCAAATAAATTCATTAAAAATCCTACAATGTGATTTTCTAGATTTTTTTTCTTCTCATTTTGTCTGTCATAGTTAACGTGAACCTATGATGAAAATTACAGGCCTCTCTCATCTTTTTAAGTGGGAGAACTTGCACAATTGGTGGCTGACTAAATACTTTTTTTCCCCACTGTACATTGGAGATAATATAAGGCAAGTACTGGAAACAATAGAACACTATGAACAATCTGGGAAACCAGGCCTGCTATTCATAGCAGACTTTGAAAAGGCATTTGATAAAGTACGACTGGTTTATATATAAATACCTGGAGCATGTCAATTTTGGAGAATCTCTTATAACATGGGTTAAAATCATGTATAGTAACCCTAGGTGTAAAATAGCAAATAATGGCTATTTCTCAGAAAGTTTTAAACTGTCAAGAGGAGTGAAACAAGGTTGTCCACTATCGGCATATCTATTTATTTTGGCCATCGAGATGTTAGCTATTAAAATCAGATCCAACAATAATATCAAGGGATTAGAAATCCAGGGCTTAAAAACAAAGGTGTCATTGTATGCTGATGATTCATGTTTTCTTTTAAATCCACAACTTGAATCCCTCCACAGCCTCATAGAGGATCTAGATACATTTTCTAACCTCTCTGGATTACAACCAAATTATGATAAATGTACTATATTACGTATTGGATCACAAAAAAATAAAAATTTTACATTACCATGTAGTTTACCAATAAAATGGTCTGATGGTGATGTGGATACAGTAAGGGAAAAAAGTATTTGATCCCCTGCTGATTTTGTATGTTTGCTCACTGACAAATACATGATCAGTCTATAATTTTAATGGTATGTTTATTTGAACAGTGAGAGACAGAATAACAACAAAAAAATCCAGAAAAATGCATGTAAAACATTTTATGAATTGATTTGCATTCTAATGAGGGAATAAGTATTTGACCCCTCTGCAAAACATGACTTACTACTTTGGTGCCAAAACCCTTGTTGGCAATCACAGAGGTCAGACGTTTCTTGTAGTTGGCCACCAGGTTTGCACACATCTCAGGAGGGATTTTGTCCCACTCCTCTTTGCAGATCTTCTCCAAGTCATTAAGGTTTCGAGGCTGACGTTTGGCAACTCGAACCTTCAGCTCACTCCACAAATTTTCTATGGGATTAAGGTCTGGAGACTGGCTAGGCCACTCCAGGACCTTAATGTGCTTATTTTTGAGCCACTCCTTTATTGCCTTGGCCGTGTATTTTGGGTCATGCTGGAATACCCATCCATGACCCATTTTCAATGCCCTGGCTGAGGGAAGGAGGTTCTCACCCAAGATTTGACGGTACATGGCCCCGTCCATCTTCCCTTTGATGCGGTGAAGTTGTCCTGTCCCGTTAGCATAAAAACACCCCCAAAGCATAATGTTTCCACCTCCATGTTTGACGGTGGGGATGGTGTTCTTGGGGTCATAGGCAGCATTTCTCCTCCTCCAAACATGGCGAGTTGAGCTCGATTTTGGTCTCATCTGACCACAACACTTTCACCCAGTTCTCCTCTGAATCATTCAGATGTTCATTGGCAAACTTCAGACGGGCCTGTATATGTGCTTTCTTGAGCAGGGGGACCTTGCAGGCGCTGCAGGATTTCAGTCCTTCACGGCGTAGTGTGTTACCAATTGTTTTCTAGGTGTCTATGGTCCCAGCTGCCTTGATATCATTGACAAGATCCTCCCGTGTAGTTCTGGGCTGATTCCTCACCGTTCTCATGATCATTGCAACTCCACGAGGTGAGATCTTGCATGGAGCCCCAGGCAGAGGGAGATTGACAGTTATTTTGTGTTTCTTCCATTTGCGAATAATCACACCAACTGTTGTCACCTTCTTACCAAGCTGCTTGGCGATGGTCTTGTAGCCCATTCCAGCCTTGTGTAGGTCTACAATCTTGTCCCTGACATCCTTGGAGAGCTCTTTGGTCTTGGCCATGGGGAGAGTTTGGAATCTGATTGATTGATTGCTTCTGTGGACAGGTGTCTTTAATACAGGTAACAAGCTGAGATTAGGAGCACTCCCTTTAAGAGTGTGCTCCTAATCTTAGCTTGTTACCTGTATAAAAGACACCTGGGAGCCAGAAATCTTTCTGATTGAGAGGGGGTCAAATACTTATTTCCCTCATTAAAATGCAAATGAATTTATAACATTTCTGACATGTTGTTATTCTGTCTCTCACTGTTCAAATTAACCTACCATTAAAATTATAGACTGATCATGTCTTTGTCAGCGGGCAAATGTAAAAAATCAGCAGGGGATCAAATACTTTTTTCCCTCAATGTATTTCTCTGTAAACAAATTAACAACAGACATTCAGCATGCTTATAGGGAAGGGCACTGAACATGTACTGCACTGAGACAAATGACTGATGATTGGTTGAAAGAAATTGATAATAAGAAGATTGTAGGAGCTGTACTGTTTGATTTCAGTGCAGCCTTTGATATTATTGACCATAACCTGTTGTTGAAAAAACGTATGTGTTATGGCTATTCAACCTCTGCCATATCGTGGATTCAGAGCTATCTATCTAATAGAACTCAAAGGGTTTTCTTTAATGGAAGTTTCTCTAATGTCAAACATGTAAAGTGTGGTGTACCACAGGGCAGCTCTCTAGGCCCTCTAGTCTTTTCTATTTTTACCAATGACCTGCCACTGGCATTAAACAAAGCATGTGTGTCCGTGTATGCTGATGATTCAACCATATACGCATCAGCAACCACAGCTAATGAACTCACTGAAACCCTTAACAAAGAGTTTAAGTCTGTTTTGGAATGGGTGGCCACTAATAAACTGGTCCTGAACATCTCTAAAACTAAGAACATTGTATTTGGTACAGATCATTCCCTAAGTTATAGACCTCCGCTGAATCTGGTAATGAATTGTTTGGCTGTTGAACAAGTTGAGGAGACTAAATTACTTGGCGTTACTTTAGATTGTAAACTATCATGGTCAAAACATATAGATTAAATGTTGTAAAGATGGGGAGAGGTCTGTCCGTAATAAAGAGATGCTCTGCTTTTTTGACACCACACTCCCAAAAGCAAGTTCTGCAGGCTCTAGTTTTGTCTAATCTTGATTATTGTCCAGTCGTGTGGTCCAGTGCTGCAAGGAAAGACCTAGTTAAGCTGCAGCTGGCCCAAAACAGAGTGGCACGTCTTGCTCTTCATTGTAATCAGAGGGCTAATATAAATACAATGCATGCCAGTCTCTCTTGGCTAAGAGTTGAGGAGAGACTGACTGCATCCCTTCTTCTTTTTATAAGAAACATTAATGTGTTGAAAATCCCAAATTGTTTGCATAGTCAACTTACACACAGCTCTGACACACACACTTACCCCACCAGACATGCCACCAGGGGTCTTTTCACAGTCCTCAAATCCAGAACAAATTCAAGAAAGCGTACAGTATTATATAGAGCCATTATTGCATGGAACTCCGTTTCATCTCATATTGCTCAAATAAACAGCAAACCTGGTTTCAAATAACAGATAAAGCAACACCTCACGGCACAACGCCTCTCCCCTATTTGACCTAGATAGTTTGTGTGTATGTATTGATATGTAGGCTACGTGTGCCTTTAAAATGTTTTTATATAGTTCTGTCTTTGAGCTGTTCTTATCTATTAATGTTCTGTATTATGTCATGTTTCATGTTTTGTGTGGACCCCAGGAAGAGTAGCTGCTGCTTTTGCAACAGCTAATGGGGATCCTAATAAAATACCAATACCAATACCAAATGGCCCATACATATAGCGTTAACACATGATAGGTTTTTAAACCCAAAAGATAATCAAAGACCAGAAATGAATAGGCTACGAGAGAAAGAGAGATACCATTGAATATTACGTTACCCAAAGGCCCTTAGCACACGAGAATGTCCGGCTTGCATGTGAGTGTCAATCATTTTAGGGATATGATCCAAACTTTTAAGGCTTTATTTAAAATAGTCCCGAAGCTTCTTGGTGGTGCAGAATAAATAAGGTCCCACAATGTTATGGCTGGCTCACTGGCTAAATAAGTGAGGTATTGATAGCCATTTCGAGTCCATTGACATGGTATTAAACATCCTCACCGGTATTTTACAGTGTCCCGTGTATTCCAATGGAAGAGAATTAACAACATAACAAAATTAAACTGAAACTTGACAGCCAAAGTTCAATTGACAGCTATCTCGCCTGTCATATGGAAGAAACGTAGCTAACTGATAAGCTCAAACAGTCTACAAATAAAATAAGAAAACTTTGAGTGAGCTAGCTCGCTATACTATTCAATTAACTGTTATGCTAGCTAGCAGCTAATAAATTGGCTAGTTAGCTAGCTAGCTTGACAGTCACCTAATCCAAGGTGGTTTAATTCTCCGTAGTCCAGGTGGTGGTAAACTTCACAGCGGCAGCATGACTAGGAAGTAAAATCCTTTTGTATGCCACGGATGAATGCCCCGGCTTGGAAGGAAGATTCAAACTTGTGTGGCTGTCCATTGTAAGTCAGGCATAGTTTAGCTAGGAAGGCTATTCCATAGGCAATGTTGAGGGACCTGAGCTGGCACTTGACCCCGTCGTAGCCTTTTCTTTTTCGGTGCAGGTCTGCGGATAGGTCAGGGAAGAACATGATCCCTGTAACATGGTCCCCTTGCATCACCTTGCCCTTGGCCCTGGCCTTTCACATCACTTGGACTTTGTCTTTAAAGCTGAGAAACTTCTCGGGCCTGTAGGAGCTGGAAGCCGATGGGCACTTTCAATGCGCAGGGGGTCCGGAAAGCTGTTCGGCCCAATGCCTCGGCCAGCAACTGCGTCACCATTTTCCACTTTTTCAGGTAAATTAACCAGTCTCAAGTTTGACCTCCTGTGGTGGTTCTCGAGGGAGCTTTGTTTAGAAGTAAAGTCGGCCACCTGTTTTACCAACTTTCCGGTCATTGTTTTGACAGTGATGACAGTATCTTCCACCATGCTGGGCCGGCAGCCTTGCGGGGGTTAACATGCTTAAATGTCTTACTCATGTCAGCCACGGAGAAGGAGAGGCCACAGTCCTTGGTAGTGGGCCTCGTCGGTGGCACTGTGTTATCCTCAAAGTGGGCAAATAACGCGTTTAGCGTGTCTAGAAGTGAGACGTCGTTGTCGGCGATGGGCTGGTTTTCCTTTTATAGTCCGTGATTGTCTGTAGACACTGCCACATACGTCTCGTGTCTGAGCCGTTGAATTGCGACTCCACTTGGTCTCTATACTGATGTTTTGCCAGTTTAATTGACTTGCGGAGTGAGTAGCTACACTGTTTGTATTCTGCCATATTCCCAGTCACCTTTCCATGGTCAAATGCGGAGGTTCGCATTTAATAGTCATAGATACGCCAGAAATTTTCCAAGGGAATTGCTGTTCATGTTACAAGGATTTAAAAGGATTACAAGAATTTAGCCGAAGTTGGCAGGAGAGCAACAAAAACACGTCCGCTCAGTTCAACGCCATAACCACGCCCTCCGCTAATGGGTTTTTATTTTATTTTATCAGGATCCCCATTAGCCGATGCCAATGGGGACAGCTGCTCTTACTGGGATCCACACAACAAGTAGGTCATATGGGGAGAATCATTGTGCTGTGAGGTGTTGCTGTATTTGTTTTTTTAAACCAGGTTTGTTGTTCACTTACACTATATGAGATAGAAGGGAGTTCCATGCAATCATGGCTCTGTATAATACTGTACATTTCCTTGAAATTGTTCTGGACCTGGGGACTGTGAAAAGACCCCTGGTGGCATTACTGGTGGGGTAAGTGTGTGTGTGTAAGTTGACTATGCAAACAATATGGAATTTTCAACACATTAATGTTTCTTATAAAAACAAGAAGTGATGCAGTCAGTCTTTCCTCAACTCTTAGCCAAGAGAGACAGGCATGCATAGTATTAATATTATCCCTCTGATTGCAATAAAGTGCAAGACGTGCCGCTCTGTTCTGGGCCAGCTGCAGCTTAACTAGGTCTTTCTTTGCAGCACTTTGACCATTTAACTGGACAATAATGAAGATACGATAAAATTAGAGCCTGCAGGACTTGCTTTGTGGAGAGTGGTGTCCAAAAAATTAAAAATATATTTATCACAGACAGACATCTCTCCATCTTTACAACCATTGAATCTATATGTTTTGACGATGACAGTTTAAAATCTAAGGTAACACCAAGTAATTTAGTCTCCTCAACTTGTTCAACATCCACACTATTCAATACCAGATTCAGCTGAGGTCTAGAACTTGGGGAATGATTTGTACCAAAAAAACTAATGCTTTTAGTTTAAGAGATGTTTAGGACCAGTTTAATACTGGCCACCCATTCCAAAACTGACTGCAACTCTTTGTTAAGGGTTTCAGTGACTTCATTAGCTGTGGTTACTGGCATGTATAGGGTTGAATCATCAGCATAGATGGACACACAGGCTTTGTTTAATGCCAGTGGCAGGTAATTGGTAAAAATAAAAAAGAGTAGAGGGCCTAGAGAGCTGCCCAGTGGTACACCACACTTTACATGTTTGACATCAGAGAAGCTTCCATTAAAGAAAACCCTCTGACTTTTATTAGATAGATAGCTCTGAATCCACAAAATGGCAGAGGTTGAAAAACCATAACACATACGTATTCTCAAGAACAGGTTATGGTCAATAATATCGAAGGATGCACTGAAATTTAACAGTACAGCTCCAACAATCTTCTTCTTATGAATTTCTTTCAACCAATAATCAGTCATTTGTGTCAGTGCAGTGCAGTGTCCAAGAGGCCAGATTTTTCCTTGACTGTAAGACTGGTCAAGTCCAGCCAAAGGGCCCGCTCTCCTACTACCGCAATGCTCATGGTGCGGCCATAAGTCAGCACCGTGTCCCGAGATGCGCGGGAGTTGAGATCTGTGATATACATTTCCTCCCACATAGCAGGGTCAGCTGTGTGTTGTTGACTTGTCATGTTTTCTATAGCAGCTCGGCTTGTTAAGCCGTAAGTAAGGTGGACACGTTAAGTGCTCAGACCGAATGGGCTGCGGTTCTGTACATCTTATGACAAATGGTGGTGGAAAAGCATCTCATCATGTCCGGGAGGGCGGTGTTAATCAAAAGGGATGCACTGTGTGAGGGGTTAAGGTAGTTAGCCAAAGGGGGCTTATGGAAACCGGACTCATCCATACCCTGTATGTTCAGGGTAGGAGAAACACTAGGGGTTAGTCTACTGAAAAAGGCTTTTCCCAGGACCATTTCGCCTCCCTTAGGCAAGTCGCGACCACTTGAATGCTAGGTTTAGTCAGGGATATTTGTGGTGGGAGTCTTCTCCCATCGTACAAGTCCAAGCCTCCCTCTTGGTCCAGCGGGGCATTGGGCCACTCAATGCCGAGTTTGGCCGCGGCTCACTTGCAGATGTCAATGAGCTTGTAATCCCGGGGGGATTGGCAAACTCATCACCGGCTGTGTCCTTGGCACCCTCCTTAGGTTTAAAGTTGGAGAGGCTGCTATTAGCATGAGCCTCATCATCTCCTCTCCCAAGATCGTGCCTTTTGTAAATGAGGGAAGAGAATCAAGGTTATCCATCACCTCCGCCCAGCTGGGTGCAGGTGATGGCTTGTCCACTTGTCTACCCTGGGGGGTGCCCGGAGCAGGAGATGTATTTTTTAGTCTCCTTCTCCGGCTAACATTAGACAGTGTTCTGCAATGCAGACAAGACTCTGGGTAGTCGCCTGCCTCTCAAGCATTTCCGTGTCCCAAACAGGCATAGCAGAGAGGATGGTAGTCTTACTCTGAGATGCGAAAGCCGCAGCGGCATAGGTGGGGCTTGGGTGCCTGGTTTGGGTCATCCCGGCAAGGGGAAGTGGTAGCGATAACTCTGTGGAGTGGGCTACAAGCCTGTAGTAAATAGCACAAGTAAGCTGGCGTGCACCGCAAGGTGGAGTTTCTCTACAGGCTAGAGAGCTCTCAAGACCGCAGTACCAGAAGTTAGGACCGGTCAGCCTAGCCAGCGAGGGTGCTGGTAAGCTAGATGAGAGAAGAATACTACTGTGTAGGGACAGAGAGCTAGCAAAGGAGCTAGTTCTAGTTGTGTGCTTTCGCCAACCCATAGCTGTGTAGCTAGCTAGTCCTGGCGTTTAGCTAGTTAGTGTTAGTAGCCTAGCTATAGTAAGCACACTGCTAGCTTAAGAGATTGTACATTCTTCGTTAGCTAGCTAGGTTACCTTAATGTGGCTAACCAAATCTCACAAGTCTCTTTCCTTTCTTCCACCTCAGTGGGAATAAGCAGCACGAAGCAGGTAGCTAAGTGGGCTGGTAGGCCGAGAGCTAGTTGTGTGGCGCTAGCTGAGCCAGAGACTGTGAAGTTGCTGTCGTGTGAGCTCAATCCACTTGAAGGGGAAGCTGCTGTCCTCCGCTCGACAACGGAGTCCTTGCTGGGCCACCAGTGAACAGGTAAGCAGGAGAGTAGAGGTCCAAGTCGATAACTGAGGAGAGTAGAGGATCTTAATCGAATCCGTAAGGAAGACGAACGAAGTGAAGATAGAAGTGCTTACTGCCCCTTATATAGGAAGTGGAGTTCCACTATTGGCAGTTGCTCCTGTCTGTTTATGACAGACGTTGTGTGATTGGATCGTCCTAGATTGACTCTGCCCCCAGGCATACATTTTACAAAAACAGACTGCAGTTTTGAAACTGCAGTAAAAGTTCGATTAAGATCCTCTACTCTCCTCAGTTATCGACTTGGACCTCTGCTCTCCTGCTTACCTGTTCACTGGTGGCCCGGCAAGGACTCCGTTGCCCAGCGGAGGACAGCAGCTTCTCCTCAAGAGGATTGAGCTCACACGACAGCTACTTCAAGTAAGCTGCAGTGCACGCCAGCTTACTTGTGCCAGTTAGTGAGTGCATACATTATTTTATTTTGCATACTGGCCCCCCGTGGGAATCGAACCCACAACCCTGGCATTGCAAACGCCATGCTCTACCAACTGAGCTACATCCCTGATGGCCATTCCCTCCCCTACCCTTGACGACGCTGGGCCAATTGTGCGCCGCCCCATGGGTCTCCCGGTCGCGGCCGGCTACGACAGAGCCTGGATTCGAACCAGGATCTCTAGTGGCACAGCTAGCA
This sequence comes from Coregonus lavaretus, assembly GCF_964263955.1. Classification (NCBI taxonomy): domain Eukaryota; kingdom Metazoa; phylum Chordata; class Actinopteri; order Salmoniformes; family Salmonidae; genus Coregonus; species Coregonus lavaretus. The sequence goes on along the minus strand of NC_140009.1, from coordinate 42,099,263 downwards.
CTGCGATGCAGTGCCTTAGACCACTTGAAAGTAGTACTCCTCTGTGTCTCAATGAGGTCTAGACTCTCTGTATATGTTTTATATTTGTGAAGAGCGAGTTTGTTCTGTGTGCAGTTCCCTGCAAACTTGTTTACTTTCACTTGATTAAAAGTGTTTTTGCACTGTTTCCTGCTGCTGCATTGCTGCTCTTAAAGGGACAGTCTTTTACAGACGTCTGAGGTTCTTCTACCAACCACCTTCACCTGTTTTTGACTATTCCCCACATGGGGGCGCATTGTCTTCCTCATCCCGTTGCCAATGACAGCATTCAGCTGAAGGCTTTGCATGACTTGATTCGGAGTAGTCAGAGCAGCACCACAGTCCTCTTAGCCCATGTCTCGACAGTTCATGCAGCTTTAGTATTCAGATCATAGAATTCTGATAATGGAATTCTGAACGCGTTATGCATCTACACCTACATTTAAATGTGTCTACCGTGTCCACAGTGTGTCATGATTCCCTTGCTATCTTCAAATGCAAGTATCCATTCTACAAATGGTGGAGTAGGCAAAATTTGATAATAGCACAACAACAACTGACGGCAGTAGCTAACTACCGTAGCTAACTAGCCAGCTAACCTCTGTTGCTAGCCAGCAAGCTAGCAAGCAACGCTAAACGGATTGCAAATGCGTTAGCATAACTCTAGCCAAACAAAAAATGGTTTATCTAAATATTAGCTAGCTGGCTAGAATTAATGAGGCCAGAAAACACGTTCCTCACATGCTAGGAACGTATTTCCTCCAACGTTATAATGAAAAGGTGCCTCTCGGTCCCAAAATACACGTTTTCTGGAGACTTGTGGGAGGAGTGCTGATGACATCGCCCACTGTATGCACTTTTAGTAGCCTGATTGCGTCCAGACTGAGGAGAAATCTGCACACAATGCATCCCTGACCACCACCTGAAGTGGTCAGCCAGATCTGAACACAATCAGACCACAAAGCGACTTTTGTGCATCTAGACCCGTCTTTTCAATGCAATCTTCGTATTCTGATAGCAGAAGTCGCATGTAAGTGTCAAGTGTAGACACGACCTTAGCGTTTACATTGTGGGAGAATGCCTAAATTGGGATAACTTGTGTTGTTAGGACAAGTCAACTTGTTATGAAAACCATTTTCCTTGGAGCAGGAAAATGCAAAATTCCTGTAAACCTGCTTCAATTTCCCAAGCAATAATGTCAAATCAAATCAAATCAAATTTTATTGGTCACATGCGCCGAATACAACAGGTGCAGACATTACAGTGAAATGCTTACTTACAGCCCTTAACCAACAGTGCATTTATTTTTAACAAAAAAAGTAAAAATAAAACAAAACAAAAAAAAGTGTTGAGAAAAAAAAGAGCAGAAGTAAAATAAAGTGACAGTAGGGAGGCTATATATACAGGGGGGTACCGTTGCAGAGTCAATGTGCGGGGGCACCGGCTAGTTGAGGTAGTTGAGGTAACATGTACATGTGGGTAGAGTTAAAGTGACTATGCATAAATAATGAACAGAGTAGCAGCAGCGTAAAAAGGATGGGGTGGGGGGGCAGTGCAAATAGTCCGGGTAGCCATTATTAGCTGTTCAGGAGTCTTATGGCTTGGGGGTAGAAGCTGTTGAGAAGTCTTTTGGACCTAGACTTGGCACTCCGGTACCGCTTGCCGTGCGGTAGCAGAGAGAACAGTCTATGACTAGGGTGGCTGGAGTCTTTGACAATTTTGAGGGCCTTCCTCTGACACCGCCTGGTATAGAGGTCCTGGATGGCAGGAAGCTTGGCCCCAGTGATGTACTGGGCCGTACGCACTACCCTCTGTAGTGCCTTGCGGTCGGAGGCCAAGCAGTTGCCATACCAGGCGGTGATGCAACCAGTCAGGATGCTCTCGATGGTGCAGCTGTAGAATTTTTTGAGGATCTGAGGACCCATGCCAAATCTTTTCAGTCTCCTGAGGGGGAATAGGCTTTGTCGTGCCCTCTTCACGACTGTCTTGGTGTGTTTGGACCATGATAGTTCGTTGGTGATGTGGACACCAAGGAACTTGAAGCTCTCAACCTGTTCTACTACAGCCCCGTCGATGAGAATGGGGGCGTGCTCAGTCCTCTTTTTTTTCCTGTAGTCCACAATCATCTCCTTTGTCTTGGTCACGTTGAGGGAGAGGTTGTTGTCCTGGCACCACACGGCCAGGTCTCTGACCTCCTCCCTATAGGATGTCTCATCGTTGTCGGTGATCAGGCCTACCACTGTTGTGTCGTCGGCAAACTTAATGATGGTGTTGGAGTCGTGCCTGGCCATGCAGTCATAGGTGAACAGAGAGTACAGGAGGGGACTGAGCACGCACCCCTGAGGGGCCCCATTGTTGAGGATCAGTGTGGCAGATGTGTTGTTACCTACCCTTACCACCTGGGGGCGGCCCGTCAGGAAGTCCAGGATCCAGTTGCAGAGGGAGGTGTTTAGTCCCAGGATCCTTAGCTTAGTGATGAGCTTAGAGGGCACTATGGTGTTGAATGCTGAGCTGTAGTCAATGAATAGCATTCTCACGTAGGTGTTCCTCTTGTCCAGGTGGGAAAGGGCAGTGTGGAGTGCAATAGAGATTGCATCATCTGTGGATCTGTTGGGGCGGTATGCAAATTGGAGTGGGTCTAGGGTTTCTGGGTTAATGCTGTTGATGTGAGCCATGACCAGCCTTTCAAAGCACTTCATGGCTACAGACGTCAGTGCTACGGGTCGGTAGTCATTTAGGCAGGTTATCTTAGAGTCCTTGGGCACGGGGACTATGGTGGTCTGCTTGAAACATGTTGGTATTACAGACTCAGTCAGGGACATGTTGAAAATGTCAGTGAAGACACTTGCCAGTTGGTCAGCACATGCTCGGAGTACACGTCCTGGTAATCCGTCTGGCCCTGCGGCCTTGTGAATGTTGACCTGCTTAAAAGTCTTACTCACATCGGCTACGGAGAGCGTGATCACATAGTCGTCCGGAACAGCTGGTGCTCTCATGCATGCTTCAGTGTTGCTTGCCTCGAAGCGAGCATAGAAGTGGTTTAGCTCGTCTGGTAGGCTTGTGTCACTGGGCAGCTCGCGGCTGTGCTTCCCTTTGTAGTCTGTAATAGTTTTCAAGCCCTGCCACATCCGACGAGCGTCAGAGCCAGTGTAGTACGATTCAATCTTAGTCCTGTATTGACTCTTTGCCTGTTTGATGGTTCGTCGGAGGTCATAGCGGAATTTCTTATAAGCGTCCGGGTTAGAGTCCCGTTCCTTGAAATAGAGGTGGATCTGAGAGTAACCAGCAGCAAGAGCGACATCATTGATATACACGGAGAAAAGAGTCGGCCCAAGAATTGAACCCTGTGGCACCCCCATAGAGACTGCCATAGGTCCAGACAACAGGCCCTCCGATTTGACACATTGAACTCTATCTGAGAAGTAGTTGGTGAACCAGGCGAGGCAGTAATTTGAGAAACCAAGGCTATTTAGTCTGCCAATAAGAATGCGGTGGTTGACAGAGTCGAAAGCCTTGGCCAGGTCGATGAAGACAGCTGCACAGTACTGTCTATAATCGATCGCGGTTATAATATCGTTTAGGACCTTGAGCGTGGCTGAAGTGCACCCATGACCAGCTCGGAAACCGGATTGCATAGCGGAGAAGGTACGGTGGAATTCGAAATGGTCAGTGATCTGTTTGTTAACTTGGCTTTCAAATACTTTCGAAAGGCAGGGCAGGATGGATATAGGTCTGTAACAGTTTGGATCTAGTCATCAATGGAAGGACATGTCATCTTTGGAAGGACATGTCATCTTTTTTCACCCAACTTTTCACCTAAATCCATGACATGGTGAAATGTTTTGTTGATTTCACATGGAATTCATGTTAGCTGACAACTCAACCAAATAGAAATCAAAACTAGACGTTGAACTGACGTCTGTGCCCAGTGGGTTGTTGTTGCCTTGCACCATTGTAGCTTTGTTGAATGCAGAAACAGTTAAAATGTATTTGCACCAATTGTCACATTAGGAGTGTCAAGTGGTTCAGACAGACTAGTTATGAGTAGATGCCTAATGCCCATTTCACACTACATACCTAACTGAGCCAAGCTGTGCTGTACTGGCTTAGGTTACACTAGCAACTGTCATCGAAATTGTTAAAATCTTTGAAAAACAGTTCTAATAAATGAAACAGTTGCACAATGAATGAAGATACTCCAAATTTGTAGAATTTTTATAATCCATCAGATTGACTGAATAATAGCAATATTTTACTGGCATCGACAAATAATGAATGGAGTTCAGGGATTTTCTTAGAACGCAGTCATATACATTTTGTTATTGTATCTGGTAATTAAAATATATTGTGTTAAAATAAAGAAAATTATATGTGCCCAATTTGCATATTTACACAGGATGTATTTAGACATATGAAAACATTAACATAAAGGGGTGGAACAGGGCTGAAACCACTGTTGTCTTCCACATCCCGTTGCCAATGACAGCAGTCAGCTGAAGGCTTTGCATCATGACTTGATTCGGGGTAGCTAGCCAGAGCAGCACCACAGAGTCCTCTCAGCGTTGACATTGTGGGAGAATGCCTATATTGGGATAACTTGTGTTGTGAGGACACGTCACCTTGTTATGAAAACCATTTTGCTTGGAGCAGGTAAATACTACATTTCTGAAAAACTTGCTTCAATTTCCCAAGCAATAACGTAACCTAGCTTCTGTTAGCTTGCTGTACAGGCAGCGAGCTAATGTTATTAGCTAACGACAGCTAGCTACTGATGCTCTTTCAATAAAATATAGCTAAATGAACTTTAGCTAGCGTTGCAGATGCTTCTAGCTAGTACAGTAGCTAAGTAGCTACGGGGTTAGCTCATGTTAACTAACGTTAGCAAACAAGCTGTGTTTCCATAACGTTTCAAGTAGCTACATTAAGCTAGCTAGTAAGGTTACTAGCTAGGTATTTAACTAACGTAGCTAGTTATGTTGATGACCTAGCTATGTTATTTGTTTAACTAGCTAGCTAAGTTTGGTCTTATGTTGCTGGTAGCTAGTTATGCTCCATGATAATAGCTATGAGTATGTACACTGCTCAAAAAAATAAAGGGAACACTTAAACAACACAATGTAACTCCAAGTCAATCACACTTCTGTGAAATCAAACTGTCCACTTAGGAAGCAACACTGATTGACAATACATTTCACATGCTGTTGTGCAAATGGAATAGACAACAGGTGGAAATTATAGGCAATTAGCAAGACACCCCCAATAAAGAAGTGGTTCTGCAGGTGGTGACCACAGACCACATCTCAGTTCCTATGCTTCCTGGCTGATGTTTTGGTCACTTTTGAATGCTGGCGGGGCTTTCACTCTAGTGGTAGCATGAGACGAGTCTACAACCCACACAAGTGGCTCAGGTAGTGCAGCTCATCCAGGATGGCACATCAATGCGAGCTGTGGCAAGAAGGTTTGCTGTGTCTGTCAGTGTAGTGTCCAGAGCATGGAGGCGCTACCAGGAGACAGGCCAGTACATCAGGAGACGTGGAGGAGGCCGTAGGAGGGCAACAACCCAGCAGCAGGACCGCTACCTCCGCCTTTGTGCAAGGAGGAGCAGGAGGAGCACTGCCAGAGCCCTGCAAAATGACCTCCAGCAGGCCACAAATGTGCATGTGTCTGCTCAAACGGTCAGAAACAGACTCCATGAGGGTGGTATGAGGGCCCGACGTCCACAGGTGGGGGTTGTGCTTACAGCCCAACACCGTGCAGGACGTTTGGCATTTGCCAGAGAATAACAAGTTTGGCAAATTCGCCACTGGCACCATGTGCTCTTCACAGATGAAAGCAGGTTCACACTGAGCACATGTGACAGACGTGACAGAGTGGAGACGCCGTGGAGAACGTTCTGCTGCCTGCAACATCCTCCAGCATGACCAGTTTGGCGGTGGGTCTGTCATGGTGTGGGGTGGCATTTCTTTGGGGGGCTGCACAGCCCTCCATGTGCTCGCCAGAGGTAGCCTGACTGCCATTAGGTACAGAGATGAGATCCTCAGACCCCTTGTGAGACCATATGCTGATGCGGTTGGCCCTGGGTTCCTCCTAATGCAAGGCAATGCTAGACCTCATGTGGCTGGAGTGTGTCAGCAGTTCCTGCAAGAGGAAGGCATTGATGCTATGGACTGGCCCGCCCGTTCCCCAGACCTGAATCCAATTGAGCACATCTGGGACATCATGTCTCGCTCCATCCACCAACGCCACGTTGCACCACAGACTGTCCAGGAGTTGGCGGATGCTTTAGTCCAGGCCTGGGAGGAGATCCCTCAGGAGACCATCCGGCACCTCATCAGGAGCATGCCCAGGCATTGTAGGGAGGTCATACAGGCACGTGGAGGCCACACACACTACTGAGCCTCATTTTGACTTGTTTTAAGGACATTACATCAAAGTTGGATCAGCCTGTAGTGTGGTTTTCCACTTTAATTTTGAGGGTGAATCCAAATCCAGACCTCCATGGGTTGATACATTTGATTTCCATTGATCATTTTTGTGTGATTTTGTTGTCAGCACATTCAACTATGTAAAGAAAAAAGTATTTAATTAGATTATTTCATTCATTCAGATCTAGGATGTATTGTTTAAGTGTTCCCTTTATTTTTTTGAGCAGTGTATATTGACAGTCATGCAAAGTCTTCACCATACCAGGAAGCTAATGAGCTGTATGTGTATCCCCATTGTGGAGGCTGGTGGAAACAGTAGAGTGGAGCGGCACCACCATGTACTCTGAGTGGCGCACGCTGCAGCTGGTGGTTCAGAGTGACCAGGGCCACCTCAGTGTCCTGCACACGTACCCTGGAGGTGTGGGGCTGGAGGTGGCGAATGCAGTGGCCAAACCCCTGGGGACAGCCATCATCCCTGTGGCCACAGAGAACATCCTCAAGACGGACAAAGAGGTGAGGGTGGGACAGAGAGCATTGTCATTGATGTGGGATGGAGTTAGTGGGGCCTGTCTGTATGAGGCTAGCCTGTGTGCCAGTCTATCTGCCTCAGCAGACTTCCCACTGGGCAAAAACTGGTTGAATCAACATTGTTTCAACCCAAAATGTGATGACGTTGAATCAACGTGGGAAACTAATTGGATTTGCAAAAAGTCATCAACATAAGGGCATGTCGAAATTTTTTCACCCAACTTTTAACCTAAATCCAATGACATGGTGAAATGTTTTGTTAATTTCACGTTAGTTGACAACTCAACCAAATGTAAGTCAAAACTAGACGTTGAACTGACGTCTGTGCCCAGTGAGTTGTTGCCTTGCTATTGTAGCTTTGTTGAATGCAGAAACAGTTTTTTTGCCCCAATTGTCACATTAGCAGTGTCAAGTGGTTCAGACAGACGAGTTATGAGTAGATGCCTAGTGCCCATTTCACACTACAGAGCTGAGCCAAGGTGTACTGGCTTAGGTTACACTAGCAACCGTAATCGAAATGGTTAAAATCTTTTTTAAACAATTCTAATAAATGAAACAGTTGGTCAATGAATGAAGATACTCCAAACTTTTAGAATGTTTATAATCCATCAGATTGACTGAATTAAAGCACATAAAATATTTTACTGGCATGGACAAAAAATGAATGGAGTTAAGGGATTTTGGTGGGAATTCAGGGATTCCCTGTTTCAACTGTAATGGGCAGGCGTAAGCTACAGACAACGAACACAATTGCATTTTATCGATGGCAATTTGAATGCACAGAGATACCGTGACAAGATCCTGAGGCACATTGTCGTGCCATTCATCTGCCACCATCATCTCATGTTTCAGCATAATGCACGGCCCCATGTTGCAAGGATCTTTACACTGTTCCAGGAAGCTGAAAATGTCACAATTCTTCCATGGCCTGCATACTCACCAGACATGTCACCCATTGAGCATGTTTGGGATGCTCTGGAAAGACATGTACGACAGCGTGTTCCAGTTCCTGCCAATATCGAGCAACTTCGCACAGCCATTGAAGAGGAGTGGGACAACAATCCACAGGCCCCAATCAACAGCCGGATCAACTCTATGCAAAGGAGATGTGTCGCGCTGCATGAGGCAAATGGTGGTCACACCAGATACTGACTGGTTTTCTGATCCTAGCCCTACTTTTTCTTTAAGGTACAATGCATTCAGAAAGTATTCAGACCCCTTGACCTTTTCCACTTTGTTACGTTACAGCCTTATTCTAAAATTGATTAATTTGTATTTTTACCTCAATCTACACACAATACCCGATAATGACGAAGCAAAAACAGGTTTTTTATAAATGTTTGCACAATTATTACAAATAAACTGAAATCTTACATTTACATAATTATTCAGACCCTTTACTCAGTACTTTGTTGAAGCACCTTTGGCAGCGATTACAGCCTCGAGTCTTCTTGGGTATGACGCTACAAGCTTGGCACACCTGTAGTTGGGGAGTTTCTCCTATTCTTCTCTGTAGATCCTCTCAAGCTCTGTCAGGTTGGATGGGGAGCGTCGCTGCACAGCTATTTTCAGGTCTCTCCAGAGATGTTCGATCGGGTTCGAGTCCGGGCTCTGGTTGGGCCACTCAAGGACATTCAGAGACTTGTCCCGAAGCCAAGTCCTGTGTTGTCTTGGCTGTGTGCTTAGTGTTGTTGTCCTGTTGGAAGGTGAACCTTCGCCCCAGTCTGAGGTCCTGAGCGCTCTGGAGCAGCTTTTCATCAAGGATCTCTGTACTTTGCTGCGTTCATCTTTCCCTCGATCCTGACTAGTCTCCCAGTCCCTGCCGCTGAAAAACATCCCCACAGCATGATGCTGCCATGCTTCACCGTAGGGATGGTGCCAGATTTCCTCCAGATGTGACGCCTGGCATTCAGGCCAAACAGTTCAATCTTGATTTCATCAGACTAAAGAATCTTGTTTCTCATGGTCTGGGAGTCCTTTAGGTGCCTTTTGGCAAACTCCAAGTGGGCTGTCATGTGCCTTTTACTGAGGAGTGGCTGATTGGTGGAGTGCTACAGAGATGGTTGTCCTTCTGGAAGGTTCTCCCATCTCCACAGAGGAACTCTGGAGCTCTGTCAAACTTCTTCCATTTAAGAATGATGGAGGCCACTGTGTTCTTGGGGACCTTCAATGCTGCAGAAATGTTTTGGTACCCTTCCCCAGATCTGTGCCTCGACACAATCCTGTTTTGGAGCTCTACGGACAATTCCTTCGACGTCATTGCTTGGTTTTTGCTCTGACATGCACTGTCAACTGTGGGACCTTATATATCAATTGAATACAATCAATTGAATTTACCACAGGTGGACTTCAATCAAGTTGTAGAAACATCTCAAGGATGATCAATAGAAACAGGATGCACCTGAGCTCAATTTCGAGTCTCAGCAAAGTGTCTGAATACTTATGTAATGTTTAATACATTTGCAAAAAATTCGAAAAACCTGTTTTGCTTTGTCATTATGGTGTATTGTGTGTAGATTGAGAAAAAATACATATTTAATCAATTTTAGAATAAGGCTGTAACGTAACAAAATCTGGATCAAGGGAATTGGTCTGAGTACTTTCCGAATGCACTGTATCTGTGACCAAAAGATGCAAATCTATATTCCCAGTCATGTGAAATCCATAGATTAGGTCCTAATAAATTTATTTCAATTGACTGATTTCCTTATATGAACTGTAACTCAGTAAAATCTTTGAAATTGTTGCATGTTGCGTTTATCTTTGTTCAGTGTAGGTACAACGGAAAGACAATGTATTCCGTTGAGCCCATTTCAGCCATTACCGGGGTGTTTTTGACAGGTCATTACAAATGTTTCCGCGGCGGTCGTAATGTTAAAGGGGGGAAAATGACAGGCATAAGCGAGAAAGAGTCGCAAGAGTCAAATTAAAGCAATCAATCCAGAGAGATTTAAGTGACAAGTGGATTTTGTACCCCTCAAACACAGGAAATATATTGCTGAAGAAGACAGATCCTCAGGTAGGCGGGGCATTCACGTTGCTAGTTACACATCCACCACAGTTGCTGGAACTGTTCTGGAGAGGACCCTGTGAGAAGAAAATATCTGAGCCAGCACAGTACGGTTCGGCTCAGCACAACCGCGTGAAAAGGGTTGGGCGTCTCAAGCTCTGCACACTCTTGGATTGCATCCTACAGGCCGCGCCTACCAGGTGACGTGGAGAGGATCTGTGTCTGTACCACATACTCTCACTACTGGTGTCCCCCAGGGCTCGGTTCTAGGCCCTCTCCTCTTCTCTCTATACACAAAGTCCCTCGGCTCCGTCATATCCTCACATGGTCTCTCCTATCATTGCTATGCGGATGACACTCAACTACTTTTTTCCTTCCCACCTTCTGACACCCAGGTGGCAACACGCATCTCTGCGTGCCTGGCAGATATCTCAACTTGGATGTCCACCCATCACCTCAACATCGACAAGGCAGAGCTGCTCTTCCTCCCGGGAAAGGCCTTCCTGCGCAAAGACCTCTCCATCACAGTGGACAACTCCAGTGTCACCCTCCCAGAGTGCAAAGAACCTTTGGCGTCACCCTGGACAACACCCTGTCATTCTCTGCAAATATCAAAGCAGTGACTCGCTCCTGCAGGTTCATGCTCTACAACATCCGTAGAATACGACCCTACCTCACACAGGAAGCGGCGCAGGTCCTAATCCAGGCACTTTTCATCTCCCGTCTGGACTTCTGCAACGCACTGTTGGCCTGGCTCCCCGCTTGTGCCATCAAACCCCTGCAACTTATCCAGAATGCTGCAGCCCGCCTGGTTTTCAACCTTCCCAAGTTCTCCCATGACACCCCGCTCCTTCGCACACTCCACTGGCACCCGCTCAGCCCAGTCCAAGCTCTTCTCTGTCCTGGCACTCCAATGATGGAACCAGCTTCCCCCTTAAACTAGGACAGCAGAGTTCTTGCCCAAGCACCTGAAACCTACCTCTTCAAAGAGTATATTAAATAATACCCCTCCTAACCTCTCCTGAACCAACACTTGCACTTGGACCCCCCCCCCCCCCCCCTCTAGCTCTGACTTTGCTGATAGCTACTTTATTGAGGAAAAGTGTTCTTACTTTGCCTGTGATATGTGGTTGTCCCACCTAGCTATCTTAAGATGAATGCACGAACTGTAAGTCGCTCTGGATAAGAGCGTCTTCTGAATGACTCAAATCTAAATGTAAAAATGGGTAGTCTATAATGCCTGATTCACACTATCTGAACCGTACTCTGCTGGCTTGCATATTTTCTTTACATATTGTCTATTCCAGCACAGTTCCAGCAACTATGGTGGATACGTAACCAAGCCAGGCCAGTACAGGTCGGCTTGGTTTGGCTCGGTTTGGCCCTAAAGTGTGAATCAGGCATAACTGTCTCTCTGATCTGTGGTTCCAGGTGAAGTGGACCATGGAGGTGCTGTGCTACGGCCTTACTCTTCCACTGGAAGGGGACACGGTGAAGCTGTGTGTGGACGTGTACACGGACTGGATGATGGCCCTAGTGACGCCACGGGACTCCATCCCACAGCCGGTGGTGAAGGAGCCCAACCTGTATATCCAGACCATCCTCAAACACCTCTACAACGTCTTCCTACCCAGGTACAGCCACAGTTGAGCTGAGCGTGCACACACAAGCACACAGACTCTGTCTCAGGCTATGCACACAATCTCTTTCTCTCACTTTCTCTATCTCTCTTACTCTCTCTCAGGCCAGAGCGTCTGAGCCACATCCGGCTGTGCCAGCAGGTGTTGACGGCGGTGCAGAAGCTGGCCAGGGAGTCCGTCTCCATGGTGAGGGAGACCTGGGAGGTGCTGCTGCTCTTCCTGCTCCGCCTCAACGACACCCTGCTGGCCCCGCCCACCATCGGAGGTCAGCCCCGCCCCCTCACCACCCACCATCACTTCCTGGGTTTCCCAGGGTGGTATTCACAAGACTTGGACAAGTTTAGTCTATCCCCGTTTCGGCATGTTTGCTTCTATTTCATGTCTAGTGAGTACGACCCAGTTTTTCAGTTGCAGTTGTACACACAGGTATGGTTCCTGAGTTAGTTAAGCAATTAACATCCCATGCTTAGGGTCATGTATAAAAATGCTGTGTAGGCCATTATTTTGGCTACCATGGCTATTTCCCCATTGGATGATAATGCTTCCATCCACAGGGCATGAGTGGTCACTGAATGGTTTGATGAGCATAAAAGCGTAAACCATATGCCATGGCTGTCCCAGTCACCAGATCTCAACCCCAATTGAACACTTATGGGAGATTCTGGAGTGGCGCCTGAGAGTTTTCCACCACCAACAAAACACCAAATTATGGAATTTCTTGTCGAAGAGTGGTGTCGCGTCCCTCCAATAGAGTTCCAGACTCTTGTAGAATCAATGCCAAGGTGCATTGAAGCTGATATGGCTCGTGGTGGCCCAACGCCCTATTAAGAAACGTTATGTTGGTGTTTATCCTGTATATCCTGTTGACCCTTGACCTTCTGCCCCTCTGTCGTCCCTGTCCCCATGCCCAGTGGGCGTGGCAGAGAAGCTTGCTGAGAAGCTGATGGCGGTGCTGTTTGAGGTGTGGCTCCTGGCGTGCGCCCACTGCTTCCCCACACCTCCCTACTGGAAGACGGTCAGGGAGATGCTGGCCAACTGGAGGCACCACCCGCCCGTGGTGGAGCAGTGGAGCAGGGTAGCCAGCGCCCTCACCTCCAGGTGACTATGGGGGCCTGGTTGCGCTATCATTACAAAGAAAGCGAGCACTAGCAGGTGACCTGATGATCACCCACTTTGGTTTGGGGATGCATATGATATGGCACAGGGGGTTCTGTTGTTTCCCACTGCCTGAGGAAGAGCTTAGGGTCGAAATGTGTTGTGTGGTATTTATTTAGACACTCATAAAATAACAATCTAGAGTACAAATCTGTTACATTTGTTTGTAGAAAAACCTTTTTATTTGGTGAGCACTACAGTATAAGCCTACTTTATTCCATTTCATTTTACGGTCGCCCTCTTTTCTCTTGCAAGTCGGAAGTGGTATTATTTTTAGCAGCTTTTTCCCCTTCCACTCTCCTGGCGTACGGTGTGGGTGTTCTGGTGTCCACTTGCTAGCTGTTCTAAAAGCTACCTTCTACCTAGACAGCTTGTCACCTGATTTGCATATCCAGTGAGTCAATTTGACTATTGGACTACTGGGTGGCATTGTACCTTACCTGTAATGTAGCTAACCTCTGAACATTCTCCTGATGGTGTAGTGTAGAGTTGGTTCAAAAGTACTATGCAGAGATACTGCTGTTTCTTTTTGCAGGCATGATCCTTTACAAATACAATGACAGAGAGGAGGAAATGGGCATACTAACGTGTGTGTGTGTGTGTGTGTTGTTTGTCCACCCAGGTTGTTGCGGTTCACCCACGGCCCCTCGTTGCCCCCGTTTAAAGTCCCTGACGAGGACGCCAACCTGATTCCAGTAGAGATGGATAACGACTGTGTGGCCCAAACCTGGTTCCGCTTCCTCCACATTCTAAGGTAAAGAAGAATTATGCTGTTGTGCATAGCTGTGTGAAGTAGGGGTGCTGAGGGTGCTGCAGCATCCCCTTTATAAATGAGAATAAAATGTTTTTAACAAATGTTTTATCACAAGTAGTTCACTGGGCCTTTATTACTCCTGTATGAGCGGACCAAAATAGCCGTCAGCAGCGCGGGGCGAAATAAATATCTCCGCCCCCCCCACACCTCCCACACCCCTGTCGACAAAAAAAGTCTTAGCAAGCCCCCCTGTAAACATCTTCCCGCAGCCATGCTGTTCAGTCTCTATATGGCCTTTCCTCATCTTCTTTCTTGACCACAATACTGGGTCATATTAATTTAGCACCAAATGGAAGAAAACTGAATGTAAAAAAGGGAACTGGACCAGTAAGAAACCATTTTTAATTTATGTTGCTATTTTTTAAATGTTTATAACGTTGACAGTTTCATGTCCTAATGAATACAACCCTGATTTAGCAGTTGCTAATATCATTCAGCGTGTTATTCTCCCAGCACTTTGGCAACTCCACCCACTACAGGTATGTGTCAGTCAGTGAGGCTCTTAATGTGTGTCAATCTCTCCTCACCTCTGTGTTCCCCCCCTGTGGTTTCTGTACTAACCCAGTGGACCTGAGCAACCCAACGTTGGTGAGCACCACACCCAAGTTCCAGGAGCAGTTCCTCAACTCGAGCGGCATCCCCCACGAGGTGGTGCTGCACCCCTGCCTCAAGCAGCTGCCCCAGATCTTCTTCAGGGCCATGCGGGGGGTCAGCTGCCTGGTGGATGCCTTCCTGGGTGAGAAGAAGTGCTCAGTCTCTCAGGGTCAAGTGGTGGTGCAACACACGGTGCACTTCAATAGTCTGAATCAGGGTTGGGGTCAATTCCATTTCAATTATGTCAATTCAGGAACAACTGAATTTTTTTTTTTTCTCATTGTAAGGTAACAAGTAACATTTTTGAATTGGAATTCAATGGAAATGGAATTGATCCAACCCTGGTCTGAATTTGTTTTCATACAGTATTTGTCAGCAGTTTTAACTGATAAGTGTTAATTTGTGCCTTGTTATTCATCAAAATAGAAAATAGGCTATTTCAGGAGTTCAAATGGGTATTTAGTAGCATGATGTTATCTCATGGAATATATTAAAAGTAGACTCAGCAAAATGACGTTGCAGTGAGCAGCAGCGCAGATATTGAGATGAGCCTTGATGGAAGACTTTGCTCTCACACAGTCCCACAGAAAATCTGCGCATGTGCACAGTGCTTTTCACGCTGCTACAACGTGGTAGCTACAGGACCAAAACGGGAGAAGTTTAGCCTTGCTCTTAGTTGTAGCGGAAAATGACCCGATATCGTGTTTACTTTGTGCATGCAACATCATCTCACGGAGTCTACCCTTTAAAAGCCCAGTGCAGTCAAAAATTTGATTTTTCCTGTGTTTTATAGACACTGAGTGTACAAAACATTAAGAACACCTGGTCTTTCCATGACATATACTGACCAGGTGAATCCAGGTGAAAGCTGTGATCACTTGTTAAATCGACTTCAATCAGTGTAGATGAAGGGGAGGAGACAGCTGAAAGAATAACTTTTAAGCCTTGAGACATGGATTGTGTATGTGTGCCATTCAGAGTGTGAATGGGTAAGACAAAAGATTTAAGTGCCTTTGAACGGGGTATGGTAGTAGATGCCAGGTGCACCGGTTTGTGTCAAGAACTGCAACATTGCAGTTTTTCACGCTCAACAGTTTCCTGTGTGTGTCAATAATGGTCCACCACCCAAAGGACATCCAGCCAACTGTGGAACGCTTTCGACACCTTGTAGAGTCATGCCCCAAGGAATTGAGGCTGTTCTGAGGGCAAAAAGGGGAGGGTTGCGCAACTCAATACTGTGAAATGGTGAAAATGATATTGCCCTTTTAGTGTAAGAGCTGTTTGAAAAGACTGCCTTAAATTTCAGCCTGTTTTGGTGGGATGGAGTTTAGGCCTTACATGGTGACATCACCAGGTGGTAAATGTGTTAATAGACCAATAAGAAAGAGGGTTCCAAACCTCTCTGCCAATAACAGCGGATTTTCAGTTTTCCACTCAGACCACTCCCAGACAGTCCTAGCAAAATTCTTGCTTGAGAAATTGCTCTTTGCTAAGAAGCTGTTTTTGTTTCTTTTTGACCATTTTAATTGAGAACAGTAATTTACATTTACTTAATTTAGCAGATCTTCCATACCCAACTCTACCATGAGACATGCATGTCTTCATCACTGAAAAAGATAAACGGTTGCGTTTGATATAATTTGAGAGTTTACAAACAGTGTTGTGAAACTATTTAATAATGTATAGATTATTTAAATAAAAAAAGATTGTCATTTTTTTACATTAAATGTCAATTATCAAAAAATGCGTAAACTCAGATTTAGTAAATGTTTATGTTGTAGCTTAGACCCTATTTTACATCATCAGAGGGGTTTGTGTTGTGCCCACCGTCGGTTGAGACTTTGCTGATAAATGTACTTAAATGTGAATACATTTGGCCAGGGGCGGTGTGTTCATTAGGGCGATATGGGCGACGCACTGCCAAACGGGAAAAGGAAGGGATTTTTTTTCTAATCAATTATATCACGGCAACAGTAGTTATCAGTGTTCTAATCTAGACGTCTGATCTGCCACTAAATGTCCAATCAGGCTAAAGTCGTGCTTCAAATGGCCCCGCCCCTTTTGGGGCGATTTCAGTCAGGTTGAAAATCGCCCCAGAAGTATCTCATAGACTCTCATGTAAAATCTTTTTTTTTCAAATATCAGAGCTTTCAATACAATCTCTATGGGTTTCTGAGGGCTTGCACTTACGCGCTTTCGTCATACGTAACATAACCATGAACGTAACTAAGAAAAGAGCGGGTAGCAGCGTCAATCAATTCACGTACTACTATCAAGATGGCTAGCGTTCAGTGCAACTCGATTGTCTCTTTGAAAGAAGTTCACATCAAAGACCATTCAAAACGAGCTACTGGAGTGTATGCTAGCGGTCATGAGGGAACATATTGTGGAGGAGGTGAAGTCGGCGAACTTCGTAGCTATCCAAGCTGACGAGACCACGGACGTTTCTACACAGACACAGCTGGTGCTTGTGCTGAGGTACATAGATAGCAACCACAAAGTGCAGGAGCTCTTTTTTGAGTTCCTTCCCATCTCGGAATCAACCTCAGTCTCAATCGCCAGTGTGCTTTTGGAGAGACTGAACGGTCTTTTTGCCGACGACGAGAAAGTCAAACTGTGGTGCACTGGCACTGTACCAGGTTCTCATGAGCTACAACCTCCAGGAGACGTTCTCTGAGACTGTGACTCTGTTGAACATCCTCATAACTACTCCAATGACAACAGCTGAAGCTGAGAGATGTTTCTCAACTTTGACACGAGTTAAGACATTCCTGCGAAATTCAATGGGCCAGGAACGTCTGAATGCACTGGCCATGCTTTCCATGGAGAGGGAACTAGTCCTCAGCATGCCTGATTTCAATGAGAAAGTCATTGACCGCTTTGCTGCATTGAAAGAGAGAAGAGAACAGTTTCAGTACAAGTAATGTAGCCTCTTTCTCTCTTTGTCCCTCCCTGTCTGTCTCTAACACACACACGCCCAAATCAGTTCACAGTTGATGTTGTTTAAAATAGTTATTTTTCATTTTAAAAAAAGTACAAAAAATAAAATAATCTGTTCATGTTCATTTTTACAAATCTATACAATTGGCCAGAATATGGTTGTTCATATTTACAAATCTATACAATTGGCCAGAATATGGTTGTTCATTTTTACAAAGCCATACAGATAGCTGTGTTTACCTTTTCTATAAATTATTTTCAAATTCTGTTTTCAGGCAAAATGTCTATCACTGTTCATTTTCACAAATATATACAAGAGGGCAGAATATGGAAGTCTATAAAAATTTCTTATTACCAATAACTTGCATCAATGTTTTCAGTAGCCTCTATCAAAAGCTCCTGCTTGCTTGTTGTGAATTATGCTCAGGTGCACATATTTCCAATTCAACCATGAGGCAAAAAATGTGGTAAAAGCTCTTGTTGATCCTGCAATCTGAACAAATACCAAGATGCTGTATTTTCAGCTGATATTTCATTTGTTTATGGAAATGCATATTGTTTATGCAGTGTTGAGGAATGTGAAAGAACACCCTTGATTATTTTTACTGTGATAACTTATTTTGCTTTTGTAAGCCAACACTTTTGAGATCAGTCAATAAATGCTTCTGGCATTGACTTATATGCTGCCCCTGTCTTCATGTTGTTGCTGGACATATCTTTTTTTAAATGTGTGTAGGTCACCTAAATCATCAGAAAAATTGCCCCCCCTGAGAATTTTTTCAGGAGCCGCCACTGCATTTGGCTGCCGCCGAACCACGTACATTTGTTTTGACCTCTGCTGCTAAAAAATAAGACGTTAAAACTTAAGTAATATTTCAGTGAGTGTGGGTTTTTCCTTTCCTCCAACTTTCAAATGATACCACAAAGATGGTTGAAGGTTCACACATCAGAGAATGTTGACTTGAGTGGGAATATCCATTGTTTTAAATTCAACTGTCAACCTTCTCTAGGAAACCTTTTGAAGTCATAGAAATGTAGATAATAGAATATACATTCCCATTCAAATTGACATTCGACCGGCAGCTAACATTTTAGTTGTAATTGGAAATAAAAAATGTCAATTCAATTTCTATGATTGAAATGACACCCACCCTGTATTCAAGAGTATGCTGTGTTTTAACAGATGGCTGGCACAACACAAACACCTCATATGTGAAAATGAGACCAATCTTAGTTAACAAATGTTTTAATAATTGGCGTAAAATATATATATAATAAAAAATTATAAAATAGTTTGACAACCCTGTTTGTAAGCTCTCAAATGATATCAAACTCAACCGTTTATATTTTTCAATGATGAAGACATGGATGTCTAATAGCAGGGTTGGGTATGCAAAATGGGTCAACTTTGAGCACCCCTCCTCCACAGGCATATCCCGACCCAGGACTGACAGTGCCCCGCCCACACCGGTCAACAGGCTAAGCATGTCCCCGTCCTCCTCCAACAACACCACACAGCCGCAAGCAGCGTCACACTGTGATCACCAAGACTGCCAGCAAGAGTTCAACCGTAAGTCACCCATGTAGCCTACAATTCTGGTGCTTACTGTACATCATCCTGACCTGTACTGTACTTACATCATTATCTTTACCATTTACTGCAAATCTGGTTTCAAACAGTATTTTTTTTTTGCCCGGACTGCCAGATGGGGCGAGGCTTGCATTTTTTGGGGACTACTCTATTGGTTCAACTGTGCCAGGCAAGCCTTATCCAGCGGCGCTAAAGCATTTGAAAGAACAACAGTAAAATAAATGATCTTGAGACCCTGGATTTAAATACATGTGTTCTATTTAGGCAATTAAATTACCCGATTCTGAGCTTTGCTAAAAAACTTTACCTATCTCTCCCCTCCCCTCCACTACAGGGCAGCGTGGCCCAGGTGGCAAAAGTGTCCGCGTCCCAGCAGCCGACGTCTTCCCCCACCCTGCTTGCCAGCCCCAACCAGAGCAGCTGGGAGACGCGACCGCTGCCCGCCCCCGCCAGGCCCAAAGTCAACAGCATCCTCAACCTCTTCGGCCAGTGGCTGTTTGACTCGGCGCTGGTGCACTGCAAGCTCCACAGCGGTCTCAGCCGAGACCCCAGCATGACTGGTAAGCTTACTGCACCCGCTGCCGTCTGACTGACTGAATGGACAAGCTTCTACTCCATTTGTGTGTGTGTGTGGGGGTTGGATTGGATGGGGGGATTGCATGTTTGTGTTGGGTTTAGGGTTGGACGTGTGTGTGTTTTGGGTGGAGCGGGCTGGGGTCAGAAAACTGGGTTATTATTTTTTGTCTCTCCTCTCTTTAACTACTTTGCACATCTGCTCAAGCACTTCGTGGAGACCACACTGACTTCAAAAATATATCAGTTACTGTAGGCTAGTTGACATTCAACTCCACAGAACAGTGTAGAATGGAGATTTAAATCTTGACACACGCCTCCAGCCTTACTGTAGTTGTCACAAGATTGAATTTATCGAGTCAGAACACACACTTCTGCATGTCTCAGTGTAGTTCCATCTAGTCTTGTGCCTTATGAGTGTAGGAGTTGACAGCACTATTTGAGGTTTGAATATCAATCCTGCTCCTGGAAAGCCACAAGCTCAGCAGTGAAACGCCTGATTCTGTTAATCAAGGGCTTGAAGATCAGTTGATTCAGGGTTGTATTCATTAGGGCACACCGTAGCAAAATGTTTTGCAACAGAAAACAAAAATGGGTGTTTCTCATTGGACTCAGCTGAGTCCCTCCCTGTTTCAGTCCGTTTTCTTCCGTTTGGTGCCAAATAAATACGACCTAGACGTGATGGACCTTAGCTGGGAGAAAGACGTGAAATAATGTGGTTCTTCAAGAGCAGAATTAAGGAAGGTAGAAAAGGGAGGATCAAGGACCATGATGTCCAGGACTGTCTCATTTCTCTTCACGTGTTGGTGTGTCTGTCCTGCATGCCAACTCTCTTGTCTACCATGTCGGATGTTTCAACAGTTTCAGAGTGAAAGGTCATCCATTTGAGGAGTAAAAAACACACAATTCATGCATTAAGAATTAATTGAGAAAATATCGATATGCTTTGATTTGTCTCCACTAGTTTTGGTATCTTGCAGCCTCTATCCAAATTCTCCTTTCTTATATATCTTGAAAGTAGTAGCTGCAGATTTTCTCTCGCAGTCAGTACTTTGAAACCAACTTTGGTTTAATCATCATCGCCCATCATCATTACGTTTTACCCCCCACCACCGTCATTTGAGCATTGCGCCAATGTTCTGCGAGTTGGAAATGGAATGGGAGCACACAGCCTCGCCAATGTCCCGACATTGCGTTGCCAGTTTGTGACCACGCCACCATATTCCAGTGACTTTTTATTTATAGTGCCACTAACCCTTTTTGGTTTGCCCTGAATTCAGCGCATTGTTCTCTTATGCTTTCTCCCTGTGTTTTCAGGTCACTTATGACTTTCAGTTGACTTTTGGTTTGGTGCCTCAATGCATGAAGTGAATGTCTGTACTTTGAGTGACGTCGTCATGATGCTAGTACAAGGGTGATGAGCTGACACAGCGATTTTGCGTCGATGCCTTCTTGCAACTTGTGTTGGGACCTTGCGATCATATGACCTTGCGATCATAATTAGTTTTTTGTTATTAGGATTTTTGAACTGGTCCGCGGGCCTACAAAAGGGGGTCCACCAGTTGCCCATCCCTGACTTAGCCCATGATAAAGACAACACTCTTTATGGCAAACTCTGTGTCAGAAGTGCCTTTTTGTGTGCCTGCTTATTAATGTTTGTGTGTGTGTTTGCAGCCTATTAGGTCTGTGGTTGTGTCCTTGTCTTATTTTGTGTGCTTAGTGTGTTAGTTTGTGTGTGTACAGTATTTGCAGTGCATTATTAAAGTATTCAGACCCCTTTTTCCACATTTTATTTTACAGCCTTATTCTAAAATAAACAATTTCTTATCAATCTGCACACCCCATTATGACAAAGCGAAAACAGGTTTTTAGAAATTCTTGCAAATTTATATTTAAAAAAAAGATACCTTATTTACATAGATATTCAGACCCTTTGCTATGAGACTCGAAATTGAGCTCAGGTGCATCCTGTTTCCATTGATCATCCTTGAGATGTTTCTACAACTTGATTGGAGTCCACTTGTGGTAAATTCAATTGATTGGACATGATTTGGAAAGGCACACACCTGTCTATATAAGGTCCCACAGTTGACAGTGCATGTCAGAGCAAAAACCAAGCCATGAGGTCGAAGGAATTGTCCGTAGAGCTCCGAGACAGGGTTGTGTCGAGGCACAGATCTGGGGAAGGGTACCACATTTTTTTTGCAGAATTGAAGGTCCCCAAGAACACAGTGGCCTCCATCATTCTTAAATGGAAGAAGTTTGGAACCACCAAGACTTCCTAGAGCTGGATGTTTTTCAGCGGCAGGGACTGGGAGACTAGTCAGGATCGAGGGAAAGATGAACGGAGCAAAGAACAGAGATATCCTTGATGAAAGCTCCAGAGCGCTGAGGACCTCAGACTGGGGCAAAGGTTCACCTTCCAACAGGACAACGACCCTAAGCACACAGCCAAGACAACGCAGGAGTGGCTTTGAGACAAGTCTCTGAATGTCCTTGAGTGGCCCAGCCAGAGCCCGGACTTGAACCCGATCGAACATCTCTGGAGAGACCTGAAAATAGCTGTGCAGCGACGCTCCCCATCCAACCTGACAGAGCTTGAGAGGATCCGCAGAGAAGAATGGGAGAAAATCCCCAAATACAACTGTGCCAACCTTGTAGTGTCATACCCAAGAAGACTCGAAGCTGTAATCGCTGCCAAAGGTGCTTCAACAAAGTACTGAGTAAAGGGTCTGAATACTTATGTAAATAAAATATATATATATATATTTTTTTATACATTTGCAAACATTTCTGAACCTGTTTTTGATTTGCCATTATGGGGTATTGTGTGTAGTCTGATGAAGAAAAAAAACAATTTAATCCATTTTAGAATAAGGCTGTAACGTAACAAAATGTGGAAAAGGTCAAGGGGTCTGAACACTTTCCAAATGCACTGTACCTCAGTTCGAATACTTGTTGTGTGTGTCTGGTTACGTTTTATCCGTGTGTGTATTTTAGGACTATATCTGTTTCTATTTGTGTGTGTTAATGCGTGCATGTGTGAGGATGGCTGTCTGTCCCATTCTGGGGTCCTTTCACTCCTGTGTCTCCTCACAGCCGTAGGCACTCAGGTGGGTCTGGAGCTGAGGAAGGGCTCCCAGATGTCTGCTGACTCCATGGTGTCCAACCCCATGTTCGTCGCTAACGAGTTCCCAGAGAGCTACAAGCCAGGCCGTGCCGAGGCCTGCGGCACCCTCTGCCGCATCTTCTGTAGCAAGAAGACCGGAGAGGACATTCTCCCTGTCTACCTGTCCAGGTAAAACGGCAGTCTCAATGCTAACAGGCTACCATGCTAATGCTAAGATATGCTACATTAGCTTGCTAATGTGGTAATATGCTAATGATTCATGTTGGCTGTAAGGCTCTAGAACAGTGGTCACCAACCGGTCGATCGCGGTCGACTGGTCAATTTCCAACGCATTCCTTGTCGATCACCAAACATTTCTGTAAAAAACCTTGCGTTCCTATTTTTTTGGGGGGGGGTTCGCGCTGTTGATGGTAGGTGCACTTGATTCAGCTGCCCTAGCGCCGGTAAGGCAAAGTGTTCCCATTTTTGATCCATTTTATGTGTCTGAAGGTAGAACTCCGCTTACCCGGCGGGCTAATAAAGTGCACCTATAGGTCTACTGCTGGCCAATCAGATGGGTCAGATCACCGTTTCTGCACAGTTTATTCGGGCCATAACTTTAAAAATAAGCCTTGAATGCACAGACTAGAAAGAGACTCAACGAATAAAGCAAAGAACTGCTGTTTTTATGAGTAAGTTAATGTTTAAGTTGTTATTCAGCACTGTCAATACTTTTTTATAAGCCATAAAATGTGCGTTCTCCCTACTTTCACTCACGCTACAGCACTGCAGCTGCAACAAATGACTATAGCAAAGTGTTCCGATAAGCTTGCGTTGTTATTAGCGGCTTATCTTTTTTAATATTTCACTTTCTCTGGTCATAGAAGTAGCTAAAAACCTGAATTGGTGCATGAGGCAGAAATAATGCAGTGCGACTTGAGTTTCGCCATCAGCTGGAAGATAGTGTCCCCTTTTCTCAGAGGAGGGAGGGAGGGAGAGAGGCAGCCTGATCGCTGCTCCCTCCCTCCCTATACACTGACCATCAGATGCAGGCCATCAGTCCAGAAGAAAATGACATTTTTATGCTCACTCAGCTGTACCTCACAAGTAATACAAAAAATTATCTGACTCAGAAAAGGGTGGTGACTCTTGCTGTAGTAGTACTCTATGTAGGCATACATGTGGTCGGTAGTTTAGCCTAGGGCTAGCTGCGGCTTTAGCCATTTGGGTTAGCCTCAAATTATTAGCTATAAGCTATTTGTGTTTGTCTTGAAACCTCAATGAATGTTTTGACCCTCTGCAAATTGAAGCTGAACCTCGGCAAGACGGAGCTGCTCTTCCTCCCGGGGAAAGACTGCCCGCTCCATGATCTCGCCATCACGGTTGACAACTCCATTGTGTCCTCCTCCCAGAGTGCAAAGAACCTTGGCGTGACCCTGGACAACACCCTGTCGTTCTCCGCTAACATCAAAGGGGTGACCTGATCCTGCAGGTTCATGCTCTACAACATTCGCAGAGTACGACCCTACCTTAAACAGAAAGCGGCACAGGTCCTAATCCAGGCACTTGTCATCTCCCATCTGGATTACTGCAACTCGCTGTTGGCTGGGCTCCCTGCCTGTGCCATTAAACCCCTACAACTCATCCAGAATGCCGCAGCCCGTCTGGTGTTCAACCTTCCCAAGTTCTCTCATGTCACCCCGCTCCTCCGCACACTCCACTTGCTTCCAGTTGAGGCTCGCATCTACTACAAGACCATGGTGCTTGCCTACAGAGCTGTGAGGGGAACGGCACCTCCTTACCTTCAGGCTCTGATTAGACCCTACACCCAAACGAGGGCACTACGTTCATCCACCTCTGGCCTGCTAGCCCCCCTACCTCTACGGAAGCACAGTTCCCGCTCAGCCCAGTCAAAGCTATTCGCTGCTCTGACACCCCAATGGTGGAACAAGCTCCCCCACGACGCCAGGACAGCGGAGTCACTGACCACCTTCCGGAGACACTTGAAACCCTACCTCTTTAATGAATACCTGAATAGTATAAACGTAATCCCTCCCCCACCCCAAAAAAGTGGTTGTCCCACTGGCTATCATAAGTTGAATGCACCAATTTGAAAGTCGCTCTGGATAAGAGCATCTGCTAAATGACGTAAATGTAAATGTTCCCATTTTGGTCTGAAGAAACGTATGTCTTTCCCCCCGCAGGTTCTACATGGTTCTGCTTCAGGGCCTCCAGATCTCGGACTTCATCTGCAGGCCTGTGCTGGCTAGCATCATCCTCAACTCCTCCTCTCTGTTCTGCTCTGACCTGAAGGGCGTCAACGTGGTGGTCCCCTACTTCATATCCGCTCTGGAGACAATTTTGCCTGACAGGTAACAAAAGAGATATTACACACGACCAAACATGAACAAGGCTAGATGTTTAAAAACGATAATATTGGAAAAAGACCCAATAGTATATTTAGCTGTTAAATGAATGTACAATAACCAGATCATTCTGGTGCTTTACTGTGACCATATGAATGCAGGTGAAGTTGCCCAGGGGCTGATCATATCTGTAATGTTAACTAATGCCATTGACAGGAAATACTTGAGCATCAACTGAACATAGAAATAGAAGTCTGGGAATCTGATCTAGAAATTCTAATTCTATGGTCCAACCTCCTCCAGGGAACTGTCTAAATTCAAGCTGTATGTGAATCCCACGGACCTGAGGAGGGCTTCAATCCACATCCTACTGGCCATGCTGCCTCTCCCACACCACTTTGGCAACGTCAAGTCCGAGGTAGGAAATGTTGCATTAGCCTAGCTTTGGCTGATTTGACTACAATACAACATGATGTACAGTGGGGGAAAAAAGTATTTAGCCAGCCACCAATTGTGCAAGTTCTCCCACTTAAAAAGATGAGAGAGGCCTGTAATTTTCATCATAGGTACGCGTCAACTATGACCGACAAAACGAGAAAAAAGATTCCAGAAAATCACATTATAGGATTTTTAATGAATTTATTTGCAAATTATGGTGGAAAATAAGTATTTGGTCAATAACAAAAGTTTCTCAATACTTTGTTATATACCCTTTGTTGGCAATGACACAGGTCAAACGTTTTCTGTAAGTCTTCACAAGGTTTACACACACTGTTGCTGGTATTTTGGCCCATTCCTCCATGCAGATCTCCTCTAGAGCAGTGATGTTTTGGGGCTGTCGCTGGGCAACACGGACTTTCAACTCCCTCCAAAGATTTTCTATGGGGTTGAGATCTGGAGACTGGCCAGGCCACTCCAGGACCTTGAAATGCTTCTTACGAAGCCACTCCTTCGTTGCCCGGGCAGTGTGTTTGGGATCATTGTCATGCTGAAAGACCCAGCCACGTTTCATCTTCAATGCCCTTGCTGATGGAAGGAGGTTTTCACTCAAAATCTCACGATACATGGCCCCATTCATTCTTTCCATTACACGGATCAGTCGTCCTGGTCCCTTTGCAGAAAAACAGCCCCAAAGCATGATGTTTCCACCCCCATGCTTCACAGTAGGTATAGTGTTCTTTGGATGCAACTCAGCATTCTTTGTCCTCCAAACACGACGAGTTGAGTTTTTACCAAAAAGTTCTATTTTGGTTTCATCTGATCATATGACATTCTCCCAATCCTCTTCTGGATCATCCAAATGCACTCTAGCAAACTTCAGACGGGCCTGGACATGTACTGGCTTAAGCAGGGGGACACGTCTTGCACTGCAGGATTTGAGTCCCTGGCGGCGTAGTGTGTTACTTTGGTCCCAGCTCTCTGCAGGTCATTCACTAGGTCCCCCCGTGTGGTTCTGGGATTTTTGCTCACCGTTCTTGTGATCATTTTGACCCCACGGGGTGAGATCTTGCGTGGAGCCCCAGATCGAGGGAGATTATCAGTGGTCTTGTATGTCTTCCATTTCCTAATAATTGCTCCCACAGTTGATTTCTTCAAACCAAGCTGCTTACCTATTGCAGATTCAGTCTTCCCAGCCTGGTGCAGGTCTACAATTTTGTTTCTGGTGTCCTTTGACAGCTCTTTGGTCTTGGCCATAGTGGAGTTTGGAGTGTGACTGTTTGAGGTTGTGAACAGGTGTCTTTTATACTGATAACAAGTTCAAACAGGTGCCATTAAAACAGGTAACGAGTGGAGGACAGAGGAGCCTCTTAAAGAAGAAGTTACATGTCTGTGAGAGCCAGAAATCTTGCTTGTTTGTAGGTGACCAAATACTTATTTTCCACCATAATTTGCAAATAAATTCATAAAAAATCCTACAATGTGATTTTCTGGATTTTTTTTTTTCTCAATTTGTTTGTAATAGTTGACCTGTACCTATGATGAAAATTACAGGCCTCTCTCATCTTTTTAAGCGGGAGAACTTGCACAATTGGTGGCTGACTAAATACTTTTTTTCCCCACTGTATGCTGACGCCTTTAGGTTCACACTGGTAAATATAGCTTGTTTGTTCTAACTTGCAGCCTTGTTCTCCCTGTCCTCCTCTATCTATGGTGGTGGTGTTTGGTGGTGGTGTTTCGGGGTTTACATCCTTAAACCAGCATCCACCTGGTCACCCAGAGGCTCAACTCCCAGTGGAGGTCTGAAATGAGCATCTCACTGGCTGCCCTGGAGCTACTGGCTGGCCTGGCCAAGGTGAAGGCGTGTGTGGACTCTGCGGACAGTAAGCGTGCGGTCAGCTCAGTGTGCGGTTACATCGTGTACCAGTGTAGCCGGCCGGCCCCCCCTCCACTCCCGAGACCTCCACTCAATGATTGTGGCAGCCTTCCAGTGCCTGTGTGTGTGGCTGACGGAGCACCCTGACATGCTGAATGAGAAGGTAGGTAGACAGCATCCCAAACTAGATAGCGCTGTGATCAATGTGGCGTGTGTTCTTTGAGTTTGAGTTGATTGATTATTGCTCACAGATAAAACTGAAGAAATGCAGAATTTACATCATAAAAAAATTAAAAACACTCACGTAAAATACATAATACATGACAGAAATATAATACAGGACACTTAAAACATTACAGGAAATGTTTTCATGATGGAAACTGAAATGTTAGTGTGTTTGTTAAAAGTAACATTTTTGGAAAACTGTTAAGAGCTACAGTCCTTAATAGTGAAGACATCAAAATTATGAAATGACACACATGGAATCATGTAGTAACCAAAAAAGTGTTCAACAAATCAAAATATATTTTATATTTGAGATTCTTCAAATAGCCACCATTTTCCTTGATGACAAAATGCAGGTGTTTCAGCCTAGTTGGAAATTATCGCAAATTCAACAATGATTGGTTTGGAAGGAATCAGTGGCAACCTGCAAGTGTTGCAAAGCAATCAATAGCTTGCTATTCAGTGGAGTGGGTGTGTGGTCCAAGTCTGGGTTTAAGGGTCTCTTTTCTAAGCTTAAAAGGATCAATATTCACACACCATGGGCCAGAAAAGGTTGAATACATTGGCCATGCTGTCAATCCAGCATGACTTCTGCCGCGTTCAAAACAACTGGAAACTTGGAACTGGGAAATCTCAGACTTCAGTGAGTTCAAGACAACTGGGAACTCAGACAAAAACAAGCTCCGACTGGAAAAATACGTTTTAAACGGTTATCAAACTCGGAATTCCAAGTCTCTTTCTGGAGCTCCGACCTGAAGATCACTGACGTCATGATTCAACCTTGTTTTTTTCTGAGTTTCCAGTTGTCTTGAAAGCACCATAAATCAAGAGAATGCCAGACTTTGATGACAAAATTTGCCCACGACGGACCGCCGCGCCACCTTCCTGTTCAAGTGAGCACAGCACAACAAGGTGAGTCCAAAAATGTATTGTATGCTGCTGCATAAATGATGTAATATGCCAGGGAGATATGTATACTGTAGCTAAGAAAGTAATACTAAGTGTATGTTGTGTAGTAAGCTGTTAGTAGCCCATGTGCCTCACCCAAATAATTTAGTCCCTTTCTCTTATACGCTCGTCGTCCCCTTATGCCATAGTTTGTACATCTCAATTGTCAATAGAAACCACATTTGTTTAAGCAAGTCAGCCATATCAGCAATGTTTTTAAAAAGGCGGTAAATGAGGCTGAATGAACTCTTTCGCTGCCAGAGAAGGCTCCACTGATAGCCAGGTGTAGCGGTGGTAAGGATTCACTCCATGGTGCTGAAAAGAAAGCTCTGCTGTTGGGACAGCTTTATGTAGGGCCCTAACAGTTTGTGGGCACCATTTGTCACTGTTATAGTGCGATGAATGTGTTGTTTAGTGTTATGTTGTTTAGTGGCTTTGCTGGCATACAATTTTTATGTTTTGTTTGCCCCACCAAGATTTACATGCTAAAATCGCCACTGACGGGCAGTGATACAGGATAGTTCGTGGCTGTTTCTCAGGAACCTGGTTCTGTTTCATAAGACTAAATAAGTCTGTGTTTGGTTTGTCGAGGAAGACTAAATGTGCTCTTTCTTTAGTATTGACGATGTCTAACAATGTTTGATGAGAAAAACCATGCATGACCAAAGTTTGTTTATTAGGAATGTATATGGCTGATGTGTTTGAGTGTCAACCAGTGAGGTCCAAAAGTATTTGGACAGTGACACATTTTTTGAGGCACAAAGATCATACCCCCAAGACATGCCAACTACTTACCATTACCAACAACAGGGGAGGTTAGCGTTTCTCTTTTGCACTCTTCATGATTCATTCATGATTATCAGTAAATATGGTAGAATCCATGTTAATGTAGAAGTGTTTAGAAACATTCTATTCTTATTTATAATAAAAGTGACTCCAAAATGACGCACTACATTATTTACCATTCATTTCTATTGGGCTCAAAATAATCTTAAAAACACAACCAAAACAAACTGCAAATGCATCCAACACGTTTCTAGAGTTACAAGCTTGAAGTAGTCATTGCGTGCTAGGAATATGGGACCAAATACTAAAGTTTTGACTCCTTTAATACACATAAATGAATTTGTCCAAATACTTTTTTTTCCCTAAAATGGGGAGGGGAGGAGGGAGGAGTATGTACAAAAAGTGCTGTAATTTCTAAACGGTTCACCCGATATGGATGAAAATACTCTAAAATTGAAGCTGACAGTCTGCACTTTAACCTCATAGTCATTGTATAATTTCAAATCCAGAGTGCTGAAATACAGAGCCAAAACAACAAAACATTTCAATGTCCAAATACCTTTGGACCTCACTGTATTTGTTTATTAACCATTTTATGAGCGATGTGTTTGTTTGTAGGACCATGTCTGACCATGTTGGTCAAGTAGGACCATTTATGACCATTTATGTGGTCTTCTGTAGCTCAATTGGTAGAGCATGGCGCTTGTAACGCCAGGGTAGTGGGTTCGATCCCCGGGACCACCCATACGTAAAAATGTATGCACACATGACTGTAAGTCGCTTTGGATAAGGCATATTATTATTATTAATATATTATTATGACCATGTTTGGTATTGACCACATGTCTGCCTGTGTGGAGTGTTTCCTGTATTTGACCTGTCTCTCTCTGTCAGGACTGTCTGGTGGAGGTGTTGGAGATCGTAGAGCTCGGTATCTCAGGCAGCAAGTCTAAACAAGAGCAGGAGGTGAGGCACAAGGGCGAGAAGGAGCACAACCCGGCCTCCATGAGGGTTAAGGATGCAGCCGAGGCCACCCTCTCCTGGTGAGATTCTAAACCCAGCACAGTGCACTAAACACCTGGGTTGTGTTCATTAGGCATCAAAATGAAGGAAAATTGTTGATACAAGGTGGATCTACCCAGACTTGTCTGTTAAGAAATCGATTTTTGTTTTCTGTTTCAAAACGTTTTGCTACGGTTTGCCTTGATGAACATGACCCTTGTATTTTTGCCCAAAATTGCACATGGTCCAATAATACCTAACTAAATAAATACTGTTTATTGCTCCCGTCTGGGTATCAGTCTAGCCACTTTGAACCAACCTCCCCTCTCTCTCTTGTTGTTTGTTGTTTTTGTTGTTGTCCAGTATCATGCAGGTCCTGGGGGCATTCCCCTCCCCCAGTGGCCCAGCCTCCACCTGCAGCCTGCTGAACGAGGATACTCTGATCCGCTACGCCCGCCTCAGCACCACAGGACCCAGCAACTTCCGCTACTTTGTCCTGGACAACTCCGTCATCCTGTCCATGCTGGAGCAACCGTTGGGCAATGAGCAGAGTGAGTGGGACTGAGCAGAACTGACAAAACCAGACCTCCCTTTTTAAAAAGATCTGGGCTTTCACTTTATTTGGATAAACTGCAAGTACAATACATTCCTCTTATAGTGATCACATCCGTGCAGGACAATTTAGTCACTATAAGCAGTTGCATACTACAGTGGGGAAAAATGTATTTAGCCAGCCACCAATTGTGCAAGTTCTCCCACTTAAAAAGATGAGAGGCCTGTAATTTTCATCATAGGTACACGTCAACTATGACAGACAAAATGAGGAAAAAAAATCCTGAAAATCACATTGTAGGATGTTTTATGAATTTATTTGCAAATTATGGTGGAAAATAAGTATTTGGTCAATAACAAAAGTTTCTCAATACTTTGTTATATACCCTTTGTTGGCAATGACACAGGTCAAACGTTTTCTGTAAGTCTTCACAAGGTTTTCACACACTGTTGCTGGTATTTTGGCCCATTCCTCCATGCAGATCTCCTCTAGAGCAGTGATGTTTTGGGGCTGTCGCTGGGCAACACGGACTTTCAAATCCCTCCAAAGATCTGGAGACTGGCTAGGCCACTCCAGGACCTTGAAAAAATTACACGGATCAGTCGTCCTGGTCCCTTTGCAGAAAAACAGCCCCAAAGCATGATGTTTCCACCCCCATGCTTCACAGTAGGTATGGTGTTCTTTGGATGCAACTCAGCATTCTTTGTCCTCCAAACACGACGAGTTGAGTTTTTACTAAAAAGTTATATTTTGGTTTCATCTGACCATATGACATTCTCCCAATCCTCTTCTGGATCATCCTAATGCACTCTAGCAAACTTCAGACGGGCCTGGACATGTACTGGCTTAAGCAGGGGGACACGTCTGGCACTGCAGGATTTGAGTGCCTGGCGGCGTAGTGTGTTACTCATGGTAGGCTTTGTTACTTTGGTCCCAGCTCTCTGCAGGTCATTCACTAGGTCCCCCCGTGTGGTTCTGGGATTTTTGCTCACTGTTCTTGTGATCATTTTGACCCCACGGGGTGAGATCTTGCGTGGAGCCCCAGATCGAGGGAGATTATCAGTTGTCTTGTATGTCTTCCATTTCCTAATAATTGCTCCCACAGTTGATTTATTCAAACCAAGCTGCTTACCTATTGCAGATTCAGTCTTCCCAGCCTGGTGCAGGTCTACAGTTTTGTTTCTGGTGTCCTTTGACAGCTCTTTGGTCTTGGCCATAGTGGAGTTTGGAGTGTGACTGTTTGAGGTTGTGGACAGGTGTCTTTTATACTGATAACAAGTTCAAACAGGTGCCATTAATACAGGTAACGAGTGGAGGACAGAGGAGCCTCTTAAATAAGTTGTTACAGGTCTGTGAGAGCCAGAAATCTTGCTTGTTTGTAGGTGACCAAATACTTATTTTCCACCATAATTTGCAAATAAATTCTCAATAAAAATCCTACAATGTGATCTTCTGGATTTATTTTCCTCCATTTGTCTGTCATAGTTGACGTGTACCTATGATGAAAATTACAGGCCTCTCTCATCTTTTTAAGTGGGAGAACTTGCACAATTGGTGGCTGACTAAATACTTTTCCCCCCCACTGTATAACCACATTCACTATAAGCGTAGTGCACTGTATTGCTTTTGACATGTAACAACTAGGTTTATTAACTATTTTCAGTTGTATAAGTAGTTGCATGTTGCTGTTGTTTTTGTCGTATCGTCGTATCTGTTGGTTGATGCTTGTGTTACTTTGTACTCAAAATCAAGCTTTGTTTTGCTAAGTTTCTCAATCATGACACTCACCTGGCACAATGAACAGCTAAATAAAACAGATACATAAATGCAAATAGGATAGTGGCTTATGAAAGTGAGTAGGCATCTCAATGGCAGGAGGCAAGTCAGGCACCCATTTTGCCTCAAACCAGCAGACGGTTTCCACTTTCACTGGCAACCCTGGTGTAACTGCTTCTCCACTGTCTGCAGACCCCAGCCCGTCAGTGACTGTCCTAATCCGGGGCATGGCTGGCCGACACGCCTGGACCATGCAGCTCTTCCACCAGCCCAGAGAAGCACGGGCCAACCAGAGGGTGAGACCAGTTAGTTGGCCCACTGGTCCGCCTTGGTCTGTCTGTGAGGCAGACAGAGTATTTACTCTTATACCCTTTCACACTACCTTAATGACCCGAACTGTACTGTTCTGGCTCTGATATTGTCATAGTACAGTTTGGCTTGGCTTTGCTTAGCTCAGTAGTGTGGAAAGGGTATGAGAGTTTTGCTTCCACACAAAAGGATTAGAGGTATGAGAGTTTTGCTTCCACACAAAATGATTAGGGGTATGAGAGTTTTGCTTCCACACAAAAGGATTAGGGGGTGCTTGTAAAGGGGTGCTTGCCCTATTACCAATAGTAAAATGGTAGAAATGAAATGGCTAGCGTACTACGCTAACAAGCGATTATTTGCATATTGAAATGTTTGAGGCTTTATTTTGTGGTAGCTGTTTACACCAACTGTTATTACTCAAATCTCTGCTGATTCCATACTCTACTCTAATAGTAATACACAACTGTTATACTGAGCATGATGTAATAATACACACTAATTCAACATCCTCGTCTCTCCTCTCCTACAGCAGGTGTTTGTCCCTGAGGGCCGCCCGGTGCCCAAGGATGACGTGGGGATCCGCTACACCGTCAAGCAGAGGCCCTTCCCGGAGGAGGTGGACAAGATCCCCCTGGTCAAAGCCGACGTCAGCATTCCAGACCTGGATGACATCGTCAACAAGGAGGTGTGAGCGACTATGTTGACCCCACCATGACCCCAATAGACTCTTGATTATCCTACTCTTCTCATATCCTCTCTTTCATGACCAATGATCTGAAAGTACCTTGATAGGTGTTCATCTTATTTCTGTCACCTATCCAGTTCTTTCTACTATCCATGATCATGAAGGAAAGAGTGCAGGGAGAGGAGGGTCAGAGTATTTTAGCATATTGGAACGCAGCTCGTATCACTGTCCAAATTGAATGTAATGTAAACTTATTCTAAAGTGAATTACTTTTGGACAAAACCCTTGACGCAGAGTGTAAAGAGAGTAAAATGATAAGTGTTACCCAGGCTTATGGAGACAGAACAGTTATTAGGGTACATTCTTATTGATGTGGAATCAAGTGACTTCTATGAACTTGCAGGATGAAGTGAGTGTGCCATGCATATTGAAGTATAATCATCCACACGTGCGTTGTCCCATCCTTTAGGAGACAAAGGTCAAAGGTTACCAGATCACTTTTTTTCGGACTCCATGGAGTATACTCGCATTGTTACGTTTCTCCCTCACTATCTAACTGAGTTTTGCTTTAACCATGCTATTCAGATACTGGACTTGATTTAATAGAGCCGTTAGACTAACATTAGAGCCCGAATGATAAACCGGTTGACCAATATTATCGGCCGATTATTAGCCTTTCACAGAAATATTTATATCGATCTTTATTCCACAGATAAAGCGCTGATATTAGTGTAGCTCAGTTGGTAGAGCATGGCGCTTGCAACGCCAGGGTTGTGGGTTCGATTCCCACGGGGGGCCAGTATCAAAAAATGTATGCACTCACTAACTGTTAGTCGCTCTGGATAAGAGCGTCTGCTAAATGACTAAAATGTAAATGTAAAAAAACATAGAATGAACAAAAACATCTGCTCATTTGCGGTCATAAAAAAAAAAAAATCAATGGTTCCCTGAAGAGGGCGCTCTACAACCTGCTCATTGAACATCATTCATCCCTAAGTCACAACGTGAGAGAAAGTAGGCGACAGTTGTGACACAGCCTGGAATCGAACCCGGGTCTGGAGTGCCTTAGACCGCTGCGCCACTCGGGAGGCCCACATTGGTCTATTCTTGATTGCAGCTGTGAATTTGCTGTACAGGTATGGTTATGGCAGTGGCAGAACTTGGTTTACTTACATTGTTTAAGAATATAGTGTGGGTACGGTCGCAGGTACATACACTAATAAACGTGAGGTGTGTGACTGTGTGTGAGTCCTTACAGTTGCCCCCGCTCACACATACTTTACCTTTGCCCCTCTCAGCTGGAGATGCAGCATGATAGGCTGCGCAGCATGATGAGCAAGCAGATGGAGTATGAGTGTTCCCTGGAGCGCCACAGCGAGGACGTCTGGAGTTCTAAGTCCTTCCCGGACCCCCTGACCGACTGCAAGCCCCCTCTGCCCGCCATGGAGTTTCAGACAGCCCGCCTTTTCCTCTCTCACTTCGGCTTCCTCTTTCTAGAGACACTGAAGGTTGGGAACTATAGTTTATGGCCAGTAGTTATTTATTTTTTATATACTAAAAAACTAGTACTCCTACAGTATGACTTCCTTGTCTACAGGTGAAGGCTATAGCACAATTATGATTTCCCACAATGTTGAATGTAATATCCCTTTCAAACAGAGACGAAAACCCACACATTTTTGCTTTATGTCTGAAAGGTATTGCCAGCGAAAAAGCCACTACTATTTCCGCCAACCGACCTAGTCATGATTGCGGTAATGTGTTTTTAAAGGTCCTGCCAACCCCTCAGTATAAACATCGGCTTTCATCTTACCGTCTTTGGCACGCATTAAATCATGAACATTCTATTGTTGTTGTCCGATATAAAAACGTGTCCTTTTCATTATGAAAAACTATAAAGAAAAAGACGCCAGTCTGCATGACATCGCAGCAGCCTGGTCCAAATAGCAACGTTACCTGCTCTTTTATTATAATTTTTTGTATCAAAAAACCCATCTGTTTGACATATCCTAAACACATTTTTTATCTCGCAAGCCATGCAACTAAAAGCAACTTTCTAGACAATGTTTTAGTTTGTGGCTAGCTTTTTAGCTAGCTATCTAGCTGGCTAGCAAGTTGATAATTATCAGAACATATCTGAACGTTTTGAGTTTAACTGTAGCCAACTTTTTATTCACCATCACAGAAAAATTTACACATTACAAGATAAAACGGTCACAACAACAGGGTCAACGTTGAATGTCTCTTGCTAAGTTTAGGGTTGGGCCGATATATAATTAATTTGAATATCATGATATAAGTGCAAGACGATATATTGTGATATGCAAGACTATACTCTATTTGAACTTTACAAATCAAAACTTTGCAGTTTTACCAGTTAGACCGTATCAATAGTCGAGGCTCTGTCGTAGCCGGCCGCGACCGGGAGACCCATGGGGCGGCGCACAATTGGCCCAGCGTCGTCCAGGGTAGGGGAGGGAATGGCCGGCAGGGATATTGGTAGAGCATGGCGTTTGCAACGCCAGGGTTGTGGGTTCGATTCCCACGGGGGGCCAGTATGGAAAAAAATATATAATGTATGCACTCACTAACTGTAAGTCGCTCTGGATAAGAGCGTCTGCTAAATGACTAAAATGTAAATAGTCTAAATACAATGCACTACTTCACTTTTTTTGGGATTAAATTGTTTTTTTCCCCTCATCAATCTACACATTATACCCCATAATGACAAAGCAAAAACTGGTTTTTAGAAATGGTTGCAAATGTATTAAAAATAAAAAACTGAAATGATATTTACATAAGTATTCAGACCCTTTACTCAGTACTTTGTTGAAGCACCTTTGGCAGCGATTACAGCCTTGAGTCTTCTTGGGTATGACGCTACAAGCTTGGCACACCTGTATTTGGGGAGTTTCTCCTATTCTTCTCTACAGATCCTCTCAAGCTCTGTCAGGTTGGATGGGGAGCTTTGCTGCACAGCTATTTTCAGGTCTACAGATATGTTAGATCGGGTTCAAGTCTGGGCTCTGGCTGGGCCACTCAAGGACATTCAGAGACTTGTCCCGAAATCACTCCTGCATTGTCTTGGCTATGTGCTTAGGGTCGTTGTCCTGTTGGAAGGTGAACCTTCGCCCCAGTCTGAGGTCCTGAGCACTCTGGAGCAGGTTTTCATCAAGCATCTTTCTTTCGATCCTGAGTAGTCTCCCAGTCCCTGCCGCTGAAAAACATCCCCACAGCATGATGCTGCCACCACCATGCTTCACCGTAGGGATGGTATTGGCCAGATGATGAGCGGTGTCTGGTTTCCTGCAGACGTGACGCTTGGAATTCATGCCAAAGAGTTCAATCTTGGTTTCATCAGACCAGAGAATCTTGTTTCTCATGGTCTGAGAGTCTTTAGATGCCTTTTGGCAAACTCCAAGTGGGCTGTCATGTGCCTTTTTACTGAGGAGTGGCTTCCATCTGGCCACTCTAGCATAAAGGCCTGATTGGTGGAGTGCTGCAGAGATGGTTGTCCTTCTGAAAGATTCTCCCATCTCGACAGAGGAACTCTGTAACTCTGTCAGAGTGACCATCGGGTTCTTGGTCACCTCCCTGACCAAGGCCCTTCTCCACCGATTGCTCAGTTTGGCCGGGCGGCCAGCTCTAGGAAGAGTCTTGGTGGTTCCAAATGTCTTCCATTTAAGAGTGATGGAGACCACTGTGTTCTTGGGGACCTTCAATGCTGCAGAAATGTTGTGCCTCGACACAATCCTGTCTCTGAGCTCTACGGACAATTCCTTCGACCTCCCGAGTGGCGCAGTGGTCTAAGGCACTGTATCGCAGTGCTAGCTGTGCCACTAGAGATCCTGGTTCGAATCCAGGCTCTGTCGTAGCCGGCCGCGACCGGAGACCCATGGGGCGGCGCACAATTCGTCCAGGGTAGGGGAGGGAATGGCCGGCAGGGATGTAGCTCAGTTGGTAGAGCATGGCGTTTGCAATGCCAGGATTGTGGGTTCGATTCCCACGGGGGGCCAGTATGAAAAATAAAAAAATTATGAATGCACTCACTAACTGTAAGTCGCTCTGGATAAGAGCGTCTGCTAAACGACTAAAATGTAAATGTAAATGTTTTTGCTCTAACATGCACTGTGCCTTTCCAAATCATGTCCAATCAATTGAATTTACCACAGGTGGACTCCAAGTTGTAGAAACATCTCAAGGATGACCAATGGAAACAGGATGCACCTGAGCTCAATTTCGAATCACCTAGCAAAGGGTCTGAATACTTATGTAAATAAGGTATTTCTGTTTTTTTAAATACATTTGCTAAAATTTCTAAAAACCTGTTTTCACTTTGTCATTATGGGTAATTGTGTGTAGATTGATGAGGATGAAAATGAATTTAATCAATTTTAGAATAAGGCTGTAACGTAACAAAATGTGGAAAAAGTGAAGGGGTCTGAATACTTTCTGAATGCTCTGTAAATTATAGTGATGCTTTTGTATAATTTCAGCCAGTAGTTTTGAAAGTGTTGCTCACGATCAAAACGGGTCCCTGGTTTTTTGCAACTACTTCATCCAATTGTGTACGGTGTCATCCATTTTGTATGATATGTTTGTTACGTCCTATATTATTATCATACCTTTCATCACCCAACCCTAGCTCAGTTGCAGCTAAGCAATGGCTATATAAATGGTGAATGCCGGCAAAAATGTGGCTGTTTGAAAGGGGACCATATAAACATTACCCAATTGTTTTTTCAGGCAACATTCCGCAAACCTATGAGAATCAGGTATACGATTCTCTGCCTAGCCTTCTGACAGCAGTTGCCATCTTGCATTCATCTACTATCATGCAGACAGGCAATAAACATGATCAATTTGTGTTGTCATTTTGGTTTTGGGGTTTGATTGAAAAGGGGCCTCAAATCTGTTGTACCCAGGTCTCTTTCTTAGAGTACTCTCTTCCTCAGGAACGGGGCAACAGTCGTCTACCTCCTCACCTCATTGGACTGGAGTCCTCCATGCCAGGGTTCTTCGATGACATCGCCTACTTGGACCTGTTGCCATGCCGGCCTTTTGACACAGTCTTTGTGTTCTATGTGAAGGCGGGACAGAAAACAAGCCACGAGGTGAGAACTTTTTTTTTTTCACATTGATTGGTGTTAAGCCAGTTTACACTGTGTGGTCGTCTGAAACACACGACTTAAGGAATCGTGCTGAATTGAAAAACAGGCACACACTACACATTGAATTATTATTTGAATGAGCCATGTCAGTGCCTGCACACACCAGAACCTTTGGTGTTACCATCCCTGCTCTCACCCTTGACGTTTATATTATGGTCTCACTGTGGGATCCGTTGTGATTGATAGATTGATTGTGATAGTAATTGTGATTGGTAGGCTAGATCCTGATACACTGTGTGATGTGATGCATTGTGATGGTTAGATCCTGAGGAACGTGGAGGTGTCGTCCATCGTCCAGCCCTACTTCCTGGAGTTCCTGCTGTCTCCGGGCTGGCCCGTGGACGTGGGCCGCCACCCGGGCTGGACCGGACACCTGGATACAAGCTGGTCCCTGAACTCCTGCAGCAGCGGCAACGACACACAGCAGACAGGTGAGTCTGCTAGAAACCCAGGCTTACAAGAACTAACATGTTACAGAAACTCAGGCTATTTGTCTAACACACCCACCACCAGAAGAACGTGTTAGCTCGCTGAAAAAAAGGCAGTGGGATAGCTCTGGAAGCCAAAATGTGTCCATAAGTCTCGGGAAAGGGTTAAAAGTGAAGATTGAGTCCAGATTGTCCGCTTGACACCCCCACTACCGAAGAAGGTCTTAGCTCACCGAGCTAAAGCTGGGGCACTAGCTCTAGATGCCAAAAGATGTCCTGATGTGTCAGGGCATAGCCTAGAAATAATGTACATTCTTGCAATATCCATACTAGTATACCACTTAGATTGCATCATACTAAGTAGTAAGATGGTGTTGGAACAGAGCCTATATCTCAGAGAAGGTGAATGGTTAATACTTCCATATTTGCTCTGTCCCCACAGGGGAGGCAGCGACACCGGAGGATACAGGTGGTTCTGTGTTCAACGGGGAAAAGAAGGTGCTGTACTACGCCGATGCTCTGACTGAAATCGCCTTTGTAGTTCCATCACTGACAGACTCCTCAGGTCAGCATTTACAAATACTTGTAGGTTGTATTAAACTGTTATTTTATTTTGTCTTAAAGGGACATTATTCTCCAAAATTTAAGTTTGCCAGATGTTTCCGGACCTCGAAAGTAGTCTGTCAAGATGAATCCACGTCTTATCTTTCCCATTCATTAACTACTGAACAGATGGCCTGGTACGTGGTCTTATAATTATATATATAATAATTAGGAATTTAGCAGACGCTCTTATCCAGAGCGACTTACAGGAGCAATTAGGGTTAAGTGCCTTGCTCAAGGGCACATCGACAGATTTTTCACCTAGTCGGCTCGGGGATTAGAACCAGCGACCTTTCGGTTACTGGCACAACGCTCTTAATCACTAAGCTACCTGCCGCCCTTATCTCAATGGATCACTTTTGACGTGTAAAACATCTGACAAAGTGTTGAGTGTAATGTCTCTTTAATACAACCTATTTGAAGACATAGTTTTGCCTATCCCTGGATGGCTTATGGCCCTTTTTTATTTGCAGAGGATTCCTCGGTGCACAGCGCCTCGAAAGTGGAGGCGGACACACACGCAGACGACCTGCCTAGTTTACTGAAGCAACCCAACCTAACACTGGAGCTCTTCCACAATTACTCAGACAACCTATCAGCTTCCCAAAGGGTAACTAACCGACAATCCTACATGAAGACAGTTTTGATTCAACAAAGGGTTGTTTTGGTATGGTCATTTTCTCAGATCCCTTTGATCTCATGGATGAATCAGTCCTTGTATCCACCTCTCTGTCTATGAATTTTAGAGTGGTTACATTTCTCCAACCCCATTACTCAGCTGTTTATCAAAAAAGGTGTCTGCGTTTGGGTTTGTTGTTGTTTGAATCCCAGATTGCACCTTTAATGTTACTTAAGTTTGAAATTCTTTGAACATTTTATATAGTCAAACTTAATTTCAAGAATTTGTTTGAGAAAAATATTCATCCTCAGGGTATCTCTGGACACTTCTATGCCTGGTCTATTGACATCTCTCTCTGATCTCTTCTCTCCTCTTGCAGAGTCCTATGGTGAAGACCAAGAGATCATCTACAGGAAAGACTGCTCCTCCCCCGGGGCCTGAAACCAAGGTGCTTGTGGTCTGGGTGGAGCGCTACGATGACATCGGTAAACAACCTTGGAATAAACAGTTCCTTTATAACACTTTCACCCTCTGACCTAGCTCTGTGTCGTTGCTGTCATGATTTTGCATGAGACCACCCATTTTTTTTTTTTTTTACTGTTCCGTTAGCAGTACCTGCCTAACAAAAGCGAGAAACCAAAGTGAGACTGTTGAAGGTGTTTCCTTCAAATTGCCCTGTTGTTTTTCTCTAGAACTTCCCTCTGTCTGATCTCTTGGCGGAAACCAGCACAGGTTTGGAGGTGAACCCTAACAACAGCACTTCCTGCAGGTACTGAGGCCCACGCCCAACCAAACACTAACCCTCTGGCTCATAGCCAGGCTGTACACACACCAAACAGGGCTGTCCGTTATAGTGAAAGGAGTCATGTAGAGCCAGAGATGTCCAAGCAAGTATTTAAACGGGATGCCTTTCTCTTGACAGTTATATCCTTCTTAGTTATTTCTAATTAACACCTATAATAGGTCATCAGTATAGATATGATCATTTCAGCAGTAAGGAATATTTTTAACCAATGTTAAATAGGAAAGGGTTAAAAGTGAAGGAAAAATAAATAAATTGGTAGGTTACCACTGTGGACATTCAGTTATGACACCCTAAAATCCACTGCAACACATATTTGCTGTTGAATAGAATGCCAATTTTCTCTTCCCCCTTCCTCTCTTCCTCCCCAGGAGGCTCCTGGAGAAGGACGTGCCCCTGATTTTCATCCACCCCCTGAGGACGGGTTTGTTCCGGGTCAGGCTCCACGGGGCCATGGGCAAGTTCAGCATGGTCATCCCCCTGGTGGACGGCATAGTGGTCAGTCACAGAGCACTAGGTGACCACTCTCTCTCTCGACCCCTGTCTTTCTGTATCTAGAAGAAATTCTACTGTCTTTCTGACTTATAGTAATTTATGTTATGCTGCATTCTACCCATTTGCCCTCATGTCTCCTCTGTTGCAGTTATCAGATTTTCATATTTTTTATCAAAGGTTTATTTACTAAATAAACTGAAGTCAACTGAATGCTGACAGATGCTGGCAGTTAACGGTTTTGCCATCTAAATTCTGCTCCCATTTCACTTAAGTTTTTGGCTCATGATGTCAATTTCTTCTCACTGTTTTCTCCCAGGGTTCCTGGTGCGCCAGACAGTGATCAACGTGTGTCGGCGGAAGCGGCTGGAGAGTGAGACGTACAGCCCGCCGCATGTACGGCGTAAGCAGAAGATCGCTGACGTCGTGCACCGCTACCGCAACAAGCAGCTGGAGCCCGAGTTCTACACCTCGCTCTTCCAAGAGGTGGGGGAGGGGAGGCCTATTCATCTTTGACCCCCCCCCCACCACCTTTTGAAAAACACTAACACACACAGAAAAACACACACACACACACAGTCACGTACAACCAGCCACGTGTACACACACACAGCCCTAGATTCTCTAGATTTATACGGGTTATATTTTATTATTTATATCAAACACTTTGCTGCCATTGACGTTGAGAGAAAAGTGTAAAAAGCGGTAGATTTGGAGTACCCACACATCTGAGCCTGTCTTTTGGTGACCAATAAGCCCCAGTTAAGCTCTGGGCACTTGGCATTGAAGAGTTCACTACACATCCAGTAACTGCACTTCGTTATCAGTCTATGCTTCGTGGTATTAATTTCTGACACTCTATAATTGTAATAGAAGAGTCTACTCGTTGGCTATATTTTTGACATTGTAATGAAGAGTGAACAATGTTATTGGCCTTCAAATCCTCAATTTTAGAGTTTCAGTTTTTATATAGATGGACCAGACTCAAAATATAGGTTCACTTCTTGATAATTTGACATGTATCATATCAACACAGCTAGGGAGAGGAAGGAGAAGGAAAGGGAAAAAATTATGCAGATATAGTGGAGATACAAATTCTTAATCTAGTGGTTGCGATGAGAGACTTGTTGAACTGCAGTTGGATTTCATACATTTTACACTATGGATCCATATATTACTTTGAAAGTGTTTACATCGTATCTAATAACTGGTTTAAAAGAAGGTTTTTACAAAAAAACGGTCATCCTCTTATGTATCTGTCCAAAGTCTTCACTGTCATTGAGAAAATGGAATTGAACAAAGCAGCCATATTGGGAATTGGTCAGTTTATTTAGTGAGTTTAAAACATACTGAAACAACCTGAAGACTAATGAAAAATAAGCAAAGGCATTTAAAGGGGTACTTCACCCTTGTATCCAAATTGTTTTTATTGTTTTTAACCAACTTTTATGTTGTGGTGGTGAACTATCCCTTTAATGTTGGTCAGCTACTAAACAGGTTGCACAGATATTGTTCTTACAATGAGGTAGACCAGTATTATTCTTTCCAGCTCTGAACCATTTTGACTCCTAGGTCATATTGCACTGTAAGTGTGATACAACTTTGGAGATGTGAACTTTGCATCTGAGGTGTTTTGCTCATCTCCATCCCATGCAAAGGGATGTCTATACTGTATGTGTGATGCAACGCCAGTCATCAACTGTCTCAAGTCTATGTTTCTAGAGAAGGAAGGCATACATTCAGTTCTCCTTTCTGGTGAAGGCACATGATTCTTCTTCATTCTGAAGATGGCACACTTTTTGTCAGATGATGTGTCCAGGCATTGCGCTTTATCAGAAATGCACCTTCTTGGGTACTGAGAATTTTTTGGTCTCTTTGAATGTGAAATGTCTCAGGATTCTTATTTTTTATTATTATTTTTGCTCATCCTCTAAAAACAAAGCATTGTGCGAAAGCATTTATTGGATGGCAAAGTTTACTGATAGTTTAGTTTTAATAACGAAAGGTGAAGCAGAGTTGCATATGATTTGGAATCAGAAAATGCTCTGAATGAACTGATTTTCATATTGACTGCAAATGAACACCATTTTTATTCCATCTATTCAATCATGAGTTTACTTTGCGTATTGCAATTAGTTGACCGATTTTGTTTACTTACTGTACTTTTAAAAGCCCTGAAGCGAACCCTTTACTGTCTGCCTGTAATAACGAGAATGATTGAAGAGGATAAACACCCAAACATATTTAACATTTCATATGGGAAGTCTTAATGCACTGATGAGCACATTTCTTTTCTCATATATTATATTGTAGTTGTTTTTTTTACACTGGCCTGCAGTTTGGAAATAAACTCAAGGAAGAGTTTTATCTTGTGAAATGTGAATGACTAAAATATATATATTTTTTTACTATCATTGAAATAGATAGTCTCTTACTTTTGGATGGTTTGTGATTTTGCATATAGCCTACCTTATATGAAGGAAAACAAGTGTGGAATATTAATTAATCAAAGCAATTGCATACAGTCAATAATTAATCTTATCATCAATCAGGGGGGCAACTTTCACTGGGGATGGGGGGGAATTGCATTTTTTTGTCCCCACCAGTTTTATAATTGTAATGTGATACAAAACAAGGCAACGGTGTGCTTTAGGACCATGCGGTCGCCTCCGAGCGGTCGGGTAGGCTGTTTGGAGTGTTTATCCGACTAGATAAAAAAAGTACTAATAATTATGTCCCCCCCACTTCTAAAACCAAAGTTGCGCCCCTGCATAAATTACTTATTTGTTGTTCAGTAATATATAAGGACTTAACTTGTGATGTACAGAAAGCAAGAATTATATGTAAATATAAAGTGAAGCATATCAGTTGCATTCCTCATTTGAAAAGGCAAAAAACTAAAAAGTTGTATGTATGCAACTAGAATCACAGTGGATAATGAATGTAACCTGCATTGATTAACTTTTTATTATACATGCTCAAAAAAATAAAGGAAACACTTAAACAACACAATGTAACTCCAAGTCAATCACACTTCGGTGAAATCAAACTGTCCACTTAGGAAGCAACACTGATTGACCATACATTTCACATGCTGTTGTGCAAATGGAATAGACAACAGGTGGAAATTATAGGCAATTAGCAAGACACCCCCAATAAAGGACTGGTTTTGCAGGTGGTGACCACAGACCACTTCTCAGTTCCTATGCTTCCTGGCTGATGTTTTGGTCACGTTTGAATGC
Source organism: Coregonus lavaretus (assembly GCF_964263955.1). Taxonomy (NCBI): domain Eukaryota; kingdom Metazoa; phylum Chordata; class Actinopteri; order Salmoniformes; family Salmonidae; genus Coregonus; species Coregonus lavaretus. The sequence goes on along the minus strand of NC_140009.1, from coordinate 42,054,545 downwards.
TGGCGGTGCTTTCACTCTAGTGGTAGCATGAGACGGAGTCTACAACCCACACAAGTGGCTCAGGTAGTGCAGCTCATCCAGGATGGCACATCAATGCGAGCTGTGGCAAGAAGGTTTGCTGTGTCTGTCAGTGTAGTGTCCAGAGCATGGAGGCGCTACCAGGAGACAGGCCAGTACATCAGGAGACGTGGAGGAGGCCGTAGGAGGGCAACAATCCAGCAGCAGGACTGCTACCTCCGCCTTTGTGCAAGGAGGAGCAGGAAGAGCACTGCCAGAGCCCTGCAAAATGACCTCCAGCAGGCCACAAATGTGCATGTGTCTGCTCAAACGGTCAGAAACAGACTCCATGAGGGTGGTATGAGGGCCCGACGTCCACAGGTGGGGGTTGTGCTTATAGCCCAACACCGTGCAGGTCGTTTGGCATTTGCCAGAGAACACCAAGATTGGCAAATTCGCCACTGGCACCATGTGCTCTTCACAGATGAAAGCAGGTTCACACTGAGCACATGTGACAGACGTGACAGAGTCTGGAGACGCCGTGGAGAACGTTCTGCTGCCTGCAACATCCTCCAGCATGACCGGTTTGGCGGTGGGTCAGTCATGGTGTGGGGTGGCATTTCTTTGGGGGGCCTCACAGCCCTCCATGTGCTCGCCAGAGGTAGCCTGACTGCCATTAGGTACCGAGATGAGATCCTCATACCCCTTGTGAGACCATATGCTGGTGCAGTTGGCCCTGGGTTCCTCCTAATGCAAGACAATGCTAGACCTCATGTGGCTGGAGTGTGTCAGCAGTTCCTGCAAGAGGAAGGCATTGATGCTATGGACTGGCCCGCCCGTTCCCCAGACCTGAATCCAATTGAGCACATCTGGGACATCATGTCTTGCTCCATCCACCAACGCCACGTTGCACCACAGACTGTCCAGGAGTTGGCGGATGCTTTAGTCCAGGTCTGGGAGGAGATCCCTCAGGAGACCATCCGCCACCTCATCAGGAGCATGCCCAGGCGTTGTAGGGAGGTCATACAGGCACGTGGAGGCCACACACACTACTGAGCCTCATTTTGACTTGTTTTAAGGACATTACATCAAATTTGGATCAGCCTGTAGTGTGGTTTTCCACTTTAATTTTGAGGGTGTCTCCAAATCCAGACCACCATGGGTTGATAAATTTGATTTCCATTGATACTTTTTGTGTGATTTTGTTGTCAGCACATTCAACTATGTAAAGAAAAAAGTATTTAATAAGATTATTTCATTCATTCAGATCTAGGATGTGTTATTTTAGTGTTCCCTTTATTTTTTTGAGCAGTGTATTTTTGTTTCTAACATTTGACCCCCAACCTTTGAGGAATAAAGTAAAATCACACTTAACATTCTCTCAATCATTGGATTTTTACTTGTTTGACAGTTTAATTTGACCCGAAGTTGTATTTTACCCAAAATTGTAAGAGTTTGCTGCTGTGCTATGGAATGAGTCCACGCTCACGTTTCAAAATTCAACACCGCTGCTGCCCATGTTCAACTAAAAACAAATGCTTGATCCGAAAATGTGGTTAGGGGCTTCATATGGAGGGTGTGACGCAATGGCGGAGCCTCAGGGGGCACGCAGAGGCCAAACAGAGCTCTGTACAGCATCACCATGCACCTCCCAAATGTGCTAACAATGTAAGGATCAGTATAGCTCAGCATTGACATGATTGGTTGACTGTAGGTAGGGGCGGGAGGTCCTGTATGAACACAAACTCACTTCCTTGACAACAACTCTGTTCAACCACTCTGTGCTGCTCCACAAAGAGCAATAAGTATGAATGCCCTGACTTCTGCAGAGGCCATATCACCGTAAACGCTGCACGGCCAATGTAGACCTTGGCTTGACCATGCAGCGCCTTTAATACTTGAGCCAGTTGGTGGTACCATTGTTTCTCTCAGACCCTCTTCATAAATATAATGACAACAATCATCTAAAATATTACATTGTATTCCTAAAACGGTCGACTTAATTTGCAGCCTTGACTTGTTCAATTGTTTAATAGGCCTGGACAAACCATGGCACTTTATGCGTAAAGTGATGTATTAATTAGGCTGCCTTATTGAAAGAAGAAATGGGTATAGGATATGTTATAGGTGCAGATGTATTATTTGATATTGAACGTAAATTCGTTCTGCTAACTTAACCTACAGGCAGTCCCTACACTGCGGCACTTCTGAAAGCCACCACTGGCAGAAGCGGAGAAGAGGACAACAAGCACTTTTCAGACTGCTGTCTGCGGAACTAGTACTGCCTACATCATATGTTGTCATCTCCTCAAAACTTATTTTGACACACAACTAACCAACCTGAGAGCCTGTGGTTTAGCTCGCCTCTGATTTTAGCTCGCCTCTGATAGTTTGTGAGCTGTACATACTTATCTGAAGTTGTCTTTTCTTGTCCGGGATTCGGATCAAGCAAATCGATCTGCTGTCGTTCATCATTTATTGTGGCTTCAGTATTTTCTAGAAACAACACAAAAAAAGTTAATCAAGACGGGTGTTTTTGTTTTGATACTTTTGGTGAAGTTCATTTAAAGCATATTGCGCATCAGTGCATGGGGTTTGAAGACACGGTGTTGCAAAATGGACTTCAACTGTAACTAACTCGGGATACTTTTGCAGTGACCCAAGTATCAAGAATAATTGAAAGAGTTATTTTCCTCAATTTTTTGGGATAAAGCTCAATCATGGAAGAAGAGGGGCAACAGAACGGCGACGTCCACGGCACCAACGATTCGGACCGCCAGCAACGCTTGAGGCTCTGTGTTTTACATGAAATTTTGAAAACAGAGAGGGATTACGTTCGGGTATTGCTTTTCCTTCAGTCGGTAAGTTTTTGTTTACTCTTGGCTTTAATTGAACCTGTGTTAGGCAACTTGCCAGACGTTTTATTTATATTTTTCAGCTGTTGAATCATATCACAAATTGATGGCAACAAATACCCTACGAGAAAGTGAGGGCAAGGCTGGCTTTATACAATTACTGAATGCATTAGCATGGATCTCCAGCCTATTTGTTACACCGAAAGCACAATCCAACATCCTCTTTTTGGTTTTAAATGTGTAGCTTCACCCTTCTGTTTATGGTAGCCTGTTAGAGCGGTGTCCATACTGATGTTTTGCTGCATTTTCAATGAGGTTTGCGTTGGGGGGAACGGTCACTTCACCGGCATGACAACTTGGGCTAGCGGAGGAACGCTCAACTCTGTTCTCAATATATGGAGACGGAGTTGAGTATTGATAACTGGTCGCGCCATTTCCTAGCAACAACATTTAATCACCATCAGTCGATACTTGTAAAATTGTCAATTCTGAAAACGTTTACTTATAGCTATGTTTGTCCTGTGCAACTGCGGCCCTTCCGCGGGGTGCTGAAATTCATACTTTCAATAAAAACTTTTATCGAATATTTACTACCACCGCGGAATGGTGGAGCTGTCTTTGGCAGAAGTCATGAATGTGATTGATGCTGCAAAAAATGTGACAGCATTTGGCATTGATGAACTGCCTAATTAAGTTAAGGCCCCTAAATTAATTGGCGTCCTATATGATTTGCTCCAAATTTGTTTTGAGTACAGTATACTGCCATCCACTTGCTATAAGTCTATAGTGAATCCCATTCCCAAATCTTCAAAAAATGAGTGCCACTGAACTATAGAGGCATAAGTGTATTAAGTGCGTCTATACATTATATTCAAATCAAAATCAAATCAAATCCAATTTTATTGGTCACATACACGTGTTTAGCAGATGTTATTGCGGGTGTAGCGAAATGCTTGCGCTTCTAGCTCCGACAGTGCAGTAATATCTAACAAGTAATATCTAACAATTTCACAACATATACCCAATACACACAAATCTAAGTAAGGAATGAATTAAGAATATATACATATATGGACGAGCGATGTCAGAGCAGCATGGACTAAGATACAGTACAATAGTATAGAATACAGTATATACATATGGGATGAGTAATGCAAGATATGTAAACATTATTAAAGTGACTAAGATACCGTAGTATAGTAGAGAATACAGTATATACATATGAGATGAGTAATGTAAGATATGTAAACATTATTGAAGTGGTTAGTGTTCCATTTCTTAAAGTGGCCAGTGATTTCTAGTCTATGTCTATAGGCAGCAGCCTCTAATGTGCTAGTGATGGCTATTTAACAGTCTGATGGCCTTGAGATAGAAGGTGTTTTTCAGTCTCTCGGTCCCAACCTTGATGCACCTGTACTGACCTCGCCTTCTGGATGATAGTGGGGTGAACAGGCAGTGGCTCGGGTGGTTGATGTCCTTGATGATATTTTTGGCCTTCCTGTGACATCGGGTGCTGTAGGTGTCCTGGAGGGCGGGTAGTTTGCCCCCGGTAATGCGTTGGGCAGACCGCACCACAATAACTGGGGACATGGGCTGGGAACCCTGTGAGGTGAGATGGAAGGCGTGTATGGTGAGACTTTGGAATAGACTGTTGGATATGCCACTCTGCAAGAATAGCCAGTACATTTTTTTCAATGGGATCTAGCCATATGGGGAGCCGGGGCAACTGAAATGTCTGACCCTTTCCAACAGTTTGAATGTTAACATTCAGAACGGCAGACTCCGGTAAGACAAGGGGTGGCGGTCTCTGTATATTTGTAAACAACAGCTGGTGCACAAAATCAAATACTAAGGAAGTCTCGAGGTTTTGCTCGCCTGAGGTAGAGTATCTTATGATAAGCTGTAGACCACACTATTTACCAAGAGAGTTTTCATCTATATTTTTCATAGCTGTCTATTTACCACCACAAACCAATGCTGGCATTAAGATTGCACTGAATGAGTTGTACAAGGCCATTAATCAACAGGAAAACGCTCATCCAGATGCAGCGCTCCTAGTAGCCGGGGACTTTAATGCAGGGAAACTTAAATCCGTTCTACCTAATTTCTACCAGCATGTTAAATGTGCAACCAGAGGGAAAAAAACTCTAGACCACCTTTACTCCACACACAGAGACGCATACAAAGCTCTCCCTCGCCCTCCATTTGGCGAATCTGACCATAACTCTATCCTCCTGATTCCTGCTTATAAGCAAAAACTGAAGCAGGAAGCACCAGTGATTCGGTTAATAAAAAAGTGGTCAGATGACGCAGATGCTAAGCTACAGGACTGTTTTGGTAGCACAGACTGGAACATGTTCCGGGATTCTTCAGACAGCATTGAGGAGTACACCACATCAGTCACTGGCTTCATCAATAAGTGCATCGATGATGTCGTCCCCACAGTGACCGTACGTACATACCCCAACCAGAAGCCATGGATTACAGGAAACATCCGCACTGAGCTAAAGGGTAGAGCTGCCGCTTTCAAGGAACGGGACTCTAACCCGGACGCTTATAAGAAATCCCGCTATGACCTCCGACGAACCATCAAACAGGCAAAGAGTCAATACAGGTCTAAGATTGAATCATACTACACTGGCTCTGACGCTCGTCGGATGTGGCAGGGCTTGAAAACTATTACAGACTACAAAGGGAAGCACAGCCGCGAGCTGCCCAGTGACACAAGCCTACCAGACGAGCTAAACCACTTCTATGCTCGCTTCGAGGCAAGCAACACTGAAGCATGCATGAGAGCACCAGCTGTTCCGGACGACTATGTGATCACGCTCTCCGTAGCCGATGTGAGTAAGACTTTTAAGCAGGTCAACATTCACAAGGCCGCAGGGCCAGACGGATTACCAGGACGTGTACTCCGAGCATGTGCTGACCAACTGGCAAGTGTCTTCACTGACATTTTCAACATGTCCCTGACTGAGTCTGTAATACCAACATGTTTCAAGCAGACCACCATAGTCCCCGTGCCCAAGAACTCTAAGATAACCTGCCTAAATGACTACCGACCCGTAGCACTGACGTCTGTAGCCATGAAGTGCTTTGAAAGACTGGTCATGGCTCACATCAACAGCATAATCCCAGAAACCCTAGACCCACTCCAATTTGAATACCGCCCCAACAGATCCACAGATGATGCAATCTCTATCGCACTCCACACTGCCCTTTCCCACCTGGACAAGAGGAACACCTACGTGAGAATGCTATTCATTGACTACAGCTCAGCATTCAACACCATAGTGCCCTCTAAGCTCATCACTAAGCTAAGGATCCTGGGACTAAACACCTCCCTCTGCAACTGGATCCTGGACTTCCTGACGGGCCGCCCCCAGGTGGTAAGGGTAGGTAACAACACATCTGCCACACTGATCCTCAACACGGGGGCCCCTCAGGGGTGCGTGCTCAGTCCCCTCCTGTACGCTCTGTTCACCCATGACTGCATGGCCAGGCACGACTCCAACACCATCATTAAGTTTGCCGACGACACAACAGTGGTAGGCCTGATCACCGACAACGATGAGACAGCCTATAGGGAGGAGGTCAGAGATCTGGCCGTGTGGTGCCAGGACAACAACCTCTCCCTCAACGTGACCAAGACAAAGGAGATGATTGTGGACTACAGGAAAAAAAAGAGGACTGAGCACGCCCCCATTCTCATCGACGGGGCTGTAGTGGAACAGGTTGAGAGCTTCAAGTTCCTTGGTGTCCACATCACCAACGAACTATCATGGTCCAAACACACCAAGACAGTCGTGAAGAGGGCACGACAAAGCCTATTCCCCCTCAGGAGACTAAAAAGATTTGGCATGGGTCCTCAGATCCTCAAAAAATTCTACAGCTGCACCATCGAGAGCATCCTGACTGGTTGCATCACCGCCTGGTATGGCAACTGCTTGGCCTCTGACCGCAAGGCACTACAGAGGGTAGTGCGTACGGCCCAGTAGATCACTGGGGCAAAGCTCCCTGCCATCCAGGACCTCTATACCAGGCGGTGTCAGAGGAAGGCCCTCAAAATTGTCAAAGACTCCAGCCACCCTAGTCATAGACTGTTCTCTCTGCTACCGCACGGCAAGCGGTACCGGAGTGCCAAGTCTAGGTCCAAAAGACTTCTCAACAGCTTCTACCCCCAAGCCATAAGACTCCTGAACAGCTAATCATGGCTACCCGGACTATTTGCACTGCCCCCCCCCACGCCATCCTTTTTACGCTGCTGCTACTCTGTTAAGTAAGTACTTATGCATAGTCACTTTAACTCTACCCACATGTACATATTACCTCAACTACCTCAACTAGCCGGTGCCCCCGCACATTGACTCTGCAACGGTACCCCCCTGTATATATAGCCTCCCTACTGTCACTTTATTTTACTGTATATATAGCCTCCCTACTGTCACTTTATTTTACTTCTGCTCTTTTTTTTCTCAACACTTTTTTTGTTGTTGTTTTATTCTTACTTTTTTTGTTTAAAATAAATGCACTGTTGGTTAAGGGCTGTAAGTAAGCATTTCACTGTAATGTCTGCACCTGTTGTATTCGGCGCATGTGACCAATAAAATTTGATTTGATTTGATTTAACATCTGTATGAAAACCAAATTAAGGGAGACATATATATTATTAAAAAAACAACTGTTGATGCAATATGAAAAAAAATGGGTGGAGGAGATTAGTCATAAACCCAAATTGAGAACCTTTTGTTTGATTAAGGGTGAATTTGTATGTGAGATATATATATATATATATATTATGTACACTACTGGTCAAAAGTTTTAGAACACCTACTCATTCAAGGGTTTTTCAATATTTGTACTATTTTCTACATTGTGGAATAATAGTGAAGACATCAAAACTATGAAATAACACATATGGAATCATGTAGTAACCACAAAAGTGTTAAACAAATCAAAATATATTTTATATTTGAGATTCTTCAAATAGCCACCCTTTGCCTTGATGACTGCTTTGCACACTCTTGGCATACTCTCAACCAGCTTCACCTGGAATGCTTTTCCAAAAGTATTGAAGGAGTTCCCACATATGCTGAGCACTTGTTGGCTGCTTTTCCCTCACTCTGCTGTCCGACTCATCCCAAACCAGCTCAATTTGGTTGAGGTCAGGGATTGTGGAGGCCAGGTCATCTGATGCAGCACTCAATCACTCTCCTTCTTGGTAAAATAGCCCTTACACAGCCTGGTGGTGTGTTGGGTCATTGTCCTGTTGAAAAACAAATGATAGTCCCACTAAGCCCAAACTAGATGGGATGGCGTATCGCTGCAGAATACTGTGGTAGCCATGCTGGTTAAGTGTGCCTTGAATTCTAAATAAATCACAGACAGTGTCACCAGCAAAGCACCCCCACACCATAACACCACCTCCTCCATGCTTTACGGTGGGAAATACACATGCGGAGATCATCCGTTCACCCATACCACATCTCACAAAGACACGGCAGTTGGAACCAAATATCTCACATTTGGACTCCAGACCAAAGGGCAAATTTCCACCGGTCTAATGTCCATTGCTCATGTTTCTTGGCCTAAGCAAGTCTCTTTTTGTGGTCCTCTGTAGCTCAGCTGGTAGAGCACGGCGCTTGTAACGCCAAGGTAGTGGGTTCGATCCCCGGGACCACCCATACACAAAAATGTATGCACGCATGACTGTAAGTCGCTTTGGATAAAAGCGTCTGCTAAATGGCATATTATTATTATTATTATTATTCTTATTGGTGTCCTTTAGTAGTGGTTTCTTTGCAGCAATTCAACCATCAAGGCCTGATTAACACAGTCTCCTCTGAACAGTGAATGTTGAGATTTGTCTGTTAGTTGAACTATGTAAAGCATTTATTTGGGCTGCAATTTCTGAGGCTGGTAACTCTAATGAACTTATCCTCTGCAGTAGAGGTAACTCTGGGTCTTCCATTCCTGTGGCGGTCCTCATGAGAGCCAGTTTCATCATAGCGCTTGATGGTTTTTGCGACTGCACTTGAAGAAACTTTCAAAGTTCTTGACATTTCTGTATTGACTGACCTTAATGTCTAAAAGTAATGATGGACTGTCATTTCTCTTTGCTTATTTGAGCTGTTCTTGCCATAATATGGACTAGGTCTTTTTACAAAATAGGGCTGTCTTCTGTATACCCCCCCTACCTTGTCACAACACAAGTGATTGGCTCAAACGCATTAAGAAGGAAATAAATTCCACAAATTAACTTTTAAGAAGGCACACCTGTTAATTGAAATGCATTCCAGGTGACTACCTCATGAAGCTGGTTGAGAGAATGCCAAGAGTGTGCAAAGCTGTCATCAAGGCAAAGGGTGCCTATTTGAAGAATTTTGATTTGTTTAACACTTTTTTGGTTACTACATGATTCCATATGTGTTATTTCATAGTTTTGATATCTTCACTATTATTCTACAATGTAGAAAATAGTAAAAATAAAGAAAACCCTTGAATGAGTAGGTGTTCTAAAACTTTTGACCGGTAGTGTATAACCTACCTAAAAGCAAGAGATTGCTATTTGCACAGTTAAGATCAGGGATATTGCCCCTGCGTATTGAAACAGGTCGGTATTGTGGTGAAATTGAAGAGGAAAGACTATGTAACTATTGTGACCTCGAGGAAATGGAGAATGAAAGTCATTTTATCCTCTATTGCCCATTTTACCATGATATACGCTAGCTCTTATTTCAGAAAGCCAACCAGATATACCCTGGCATTATGTGGCTGATCGATGAGGAGAAACTGAAATGTTTTTGTCCATTGTGTATTTCCGTTTGTGGAATATTTAGATAAAGCTTGGAATAAAAGAAAAAGGGCTTCCTATATTTAAATTATTGTTTGGATAACCTTATTTACTATTTATTATGTATTGATTTGTGTTAGATTTTTGACACCGGAAGAATAATTAACACTGAATTATCACAGTGAATTATTGTAATGTTTGTTTGTGTCAATTCATCTGATAAGGGAGGGTTGCCAACTGTCGATTTTAACACGAAAATAAAATTTCATTGTGCCAATTGAATTTCAGCTTATGTAGTACGTCAAAGACACTATGGCTCCAGTTGAGCAACACAAATGAGGATAAAGGTCGGTGGTTGTATTCAATAAAAGTTTTTGTTAAAAGTATCAATTTTAGCAGAAGGACGGCAGTTGTACAGGACAAACATATGTACAGGTAAGTGTTTTGAGAATTGACATGATGGTGACTATTGTTCCTAGAAAATCGTGCGACCAGTTATCAATACTCCACTCCGACTCGATATACAGTGAGGGAAAGAAGTATTTGATCCCCTGCTGATTTTGTACGTTTGCCCACTGACAAAGACATGATCAGTCTATAATTTTAATGGTAGGTTTATTTGAACAGTGAGAGACAGAATAACAACAAAAAAATCCAGAAAAACGCACGTCAAAAATGTTATAAATTGATTTGCATTTTAATAAGGGAAATAAGTATTTGACCCCTCTGCAAAACATGACTTAGTACTTGGTGGCAAAACCCTTGTTGGCAATCACAGAGGTCAGACGTTTCTTGTAGTTGGCCACCAGGTTTGCACACATCTCAGGAGGGATTTTGTCCCACTCCTCTTTCCAGATCTTCTCCAAGTCATTAAGGTTTCGAGGCTGACGTTTGGCAACTCAAAAATTCAGCTCCCTCCACATATTTTCTATGGGATTAAGGTCTGGAGACTGGCTAGACCACTCCAGGACCTTAATGTGCTTCTTCTTGAGCCACTCCTTTGTTGCCTTGGCCGTGTGTTTTGGGTCATTGTCATGCTGGAATACCCATCCACGACCCATTTTCAATGCCCTGGCTGAGGGAAGGAGGTTCTCACCCAAGATTTGACGGTACATGGCCCCGTCCATCGTCCCTTTGATGCGGTGAAGTTGTCCTGTCCCCTTAGCATAAAAACACCCCCAAAGCATAATGTTTCCACCTCCATGTTTGACGGTGAGGATGGTGTTCTTGGGGTCATAGGCAGCATTCCTCCTCCTCCAAACACGGCGAGTTGAGTTGATGCCAAAGAGCTCGATTTTGGTCTCATCTAACCACAACACTTTTACCCAGTTCTCCTCAGAATCATTCAGATGTTCATTGGCAAACTTCAGACGGGCCTGTATATACGTATGCTTTCTTGAGCAGGGGGACCTTGCGGGCGCTGCAGGATTTCAGTCCTTCACGGCATAGTGTGTTACCAATTGTTTTCTTTGTGACTATGGTCCCAGGTGCCTTGAGATCATTGACAAGATCCTCCCGTGTAGTTCTGGGCTGATTCCTCACCGTTCTCATGATCATTGCAACTCCACGAGGTGAGATCTTGCATGGAGCCCCAGGCTGAGGGAGATTGACAGTTCTTTTGTGTTTCTTCCATTTGCGAATAATCGCACCAACCTGCTTGGCGATGGTCTTGTAGCCCATTCCAGCCTTGTGTAGGTCTACAATCTTGTCCCTGACATCCTTGGAGAGCTCTTTGGTCTTGGCCATGGTGGAGAGTTCGGAATCTGATTGATTGATTGCTTCTGTGGACAGGTGTCTTTTATACAGGTAACAAACTGAGATTAGGAGCACTCCCTTTAAGAGTGTGCTCCTAATCTCAGCTCGTTACCTGTATAAAAGACACCTGGGAGCCAGATATCTTTCTGATTGAGAGGGGGTCAAATACTTATTTCCCTCATTAAAATGCAAATCAATTTATAACATTTTTGACATGCGTTTTTCTGGATTTTTTTGTTGTCATTCTGTCTCTCACTGTTCAAATAAACCTACCATTCAAATTATAGACTGATAATTTCTTTGTCAGTGGGCAAACGTACAAAATCAGCAGGGGATCAAATACTTTTTTCCCCTCACTGTAAGAGAGCAGAGTAAAGTGTTCCTCAACTAAGCTTGTGCTAGTAAAAAACTGTTGATGTTGGAATGTCATCCAGAATGCTGCCTTTATTAACCAGTCTGTTCTTCTTGCAAGTTCTGATAATCCATTAGAACCCGTGGATTTTAAAAGCGCAATTCAATGGAAATGATGTTGCCTGGCTGCTCCGGCCATTCATTGATAATTGCGAGTCAATTCATCACTTCTTCATAGTATGCCCAAGTGTTAGGTAACACATTTTCTGTAGGCCTAATCACATCTGAATATGCTCATTTTTCACGCGTCACCCGCGAGCACCCCGCTGTGCCAGAAGCTCCAGCTGGAGTGTAGACCAGCTGCAGGTGGCAATTCAATTTGTCACCTTGTCATACTGTATTTCTTTGTTTCCAGTCTCCTGTGTTGTCTCTATGCACTGTGCATGTGTCCTCATCGATGGATGACGATATCCTTGAGCCATGGCTATTTCAAGCTGCTATATGATATGAAGTAACTGAAGTCACTTGATGTATGATACAAAGTTAATAATGTAATGTATGATAAGCAACCAAGGTCTTTTAAAGTAGGGGTTCTTAAACCTTTTGGGCTTGGTGTTAGCAAATTCATCAGGGACCCCCTCATAATCAGAGCACAACTTGAGTGCAATTAAAAATAACCTTAAAGGAGTTTTACTATGGCCATGTCTACACGTGAAGGTTTATACAGCTTTTTTTATTCTGATCATGGAATTCCGAACACGTCATACATCTACACCCCCTTTAATGTCTATGGTCTACTCCTACATTTAAATGTGTCTACTGTGTCCACATTGTGTCTGGATTCCTCTTTCCTGTGCTTTATTCAAATGCCTGTATGCATTCTGCAAACGGTGGAACAGGCTAAATCTGATAACACAATAACTTGATGGCAGTAGCCAACTACTGTAGCTAGCTAACTAGCCAGCTAACCTTTTGAAACTAGCGAGCCAGCTAGCTAGCAAGGTTAATAGGATTGCAAACAGGTTAGCGTAACTCTAGGCAAACATGTTTTTTTACTCTTCGAAATAAGCTAGCTGGCCAGCATTTATGAAGCCAGCAAACACGTTCCTCATGCTATGAACGTATGTCCTCCAATGTTTAATGAAAAAAGGTGCCTCTCGCTCCCAAAACACACGTTTTCTGGAGACTTGTGGGCTGAGTGCTGATCACGTCGTGCTTTCGGTAGCCTGATTGCGTCCAGACCTGAGGAGAATTCCGCACACAATGCGCCCCAGACCACCTCCTGAAGTGGTCAGCCAGATCTGAACACAATCTGACCACAATCTAGACCTGTCTTTTCAATGAGATCTTCGTATTCTGATAGCAGAAGTCGCAAATAGTGTCAAGTTTACACTACCAGTTAAAAGTTTGGACACACTTACTCATTCAAGGGTTTTTCTTTATTTGTACAATGTTTTACATTGTAGAATAATAGTGAAGACAACAAAACTATGAAATAACATATATGGAATCATGTAGTAACCAAAACGGTGTTAAACAAATCAAAAATCAAAACACTTTTTTTTTTTTTATATTTGAGATTCTTCAAATAGCCACCCTTTTCCTTGATGACAGCTTTGCACACATTCTCTCAACCAGCTTCACCTGGAATGCTTTTCCAACAGTCTTGAAGGTGTTCCCACATATGCTGAGTACTTTTCCTTCACTCTGCCGTCCGACTCATCCCAAACCATCTCAATTGGGTTGAGGTCAGGGGATTATTATTATTATTGTTGTAGAGGCCAGGTCATCTGATGCAGCACTCCATCACTCTCCTTCTTGGTAAAATAGCCCTTACACAGCCTAGAGGTGTGTTGGGTCATTGTCCTGTTGAAAAACAAATGATAGTCCCACTAAGCCCAAACCAGATGGGATGGCATATCGCTGCAGAATGCTGTGGTAGCCATGCTGGTTAAGTGTACCTTGAATTCTAAATAAATCACAGACAGTGTCACCAGCAAATCACCCCCACACCATAACACCTCCTCCTCCATGCTTTACGGTGGGAACTACACATGCGGAGATAATCCGTTCACCCACACCGTGTCTCACAAAGACACAGCGGTTGGAGCCCAAAATCTCAAATTTGGACACATTTCCACCAGTCTAATGTCCATTGCTCGTGTTTCTTGGCCCAAGCAGGTCTCTTCTTATTATTGGTGTCCTTTAGTAGTGGTTTCTTTGCAGCAATTCAACCATGAAGGCCTGAATCACACAGTCTCCTCTGAACAGTTGATGTTGAGATGTCTGTTACTTGAACTCTGTGAAGCATTTATTTGGGCTGCAAATTCTGAGGCTGGTAACTCTAAGGAACTTATCCTCTGCAACAGAGGTAACTCTGGGTCTTCCATTCCTGTGGCGGTCCTCATGAGTGCCAGTTTCATCATAGCGCTTGATGCTTTTTGTGACTGCAGTTGAAGAACCCTTTCAAAGTTCTTGAAATGTTCCGTATTGACTGACCTTCATGTCTTAAAGAAATGATGGACTGTCATTTCTCTTTTCTTATTTGAGCTGTTCTTGCCATAATATGGACTAGGTCTTTTTACAAAATAGGGCTGTCTTCTGTATACCCCCCCTACCTTGTCACAACACAAGTGATTGGCTCAAACGCATTAAGAAGGAAATAAATTCCACAAATTAACTTTTAAGAAGGCACACCTGTTAATTGAAATGCATTCCAGGTGACTACCTCATGAAGCTGGTTGAGAGAATGCCAAGCGTGTGCAAAGCTGTCATCAAGGCAAAGGGTGGCTATTTGAAGAATCTCAAATATAAAATATATTTTGATTTGTGTAACACTTGTGGTTAATACATGATTCCATATGTGTTATTTCATAGTTTTGATGTCTTCACTGTTATTCTACAATGTAAAAAAATTAAGAAAAACCCTGGAATGAGTAGGTGTGTCCAAACCTTTGACTGGTACTGTACATGGCTGGATGAACCAAGTCTCGGGCCCGAGGAAAGAACATTTTAAAAGGCCCGCCTCATTGCATCGGAGAGAGAATTTTGTATTTTTCAAGCAAATTTGTTGCAATTCTAGAAATATTATGGGGCAGAGATTTTTTTGTTGATGCTTAAATTACTGTGCATTTTGGGGGAATAGTATAGAGTTGAAAAATGTATAATTGGTGGAGTACTGTGGATATAAATATCCCTGTGAGCCTCCCAAGCCCATGTTGCTCAGGGTTAAGAACATACTGTACATTCGGAAAGTATTCAGTCCCCTTGACTTTTTCCACATTTTGTTACGTTACAGCCTTATTCTAAAATTGATTAAATTGTTTTTTTTCCCTCATCAATCTACACACAATACACCATAATGACAAAGCAAAAACAGGTTTTTAGAAATGTTAGCACATTTTGTTTTTACAAAATGAAATATAGCATTTACATCAGTATTCAGACCCTTTACTTAGTACTTTGTTGAATCACCTTTGGCAGCGATTACAGCCTCGAGTCTTCTTGGGTATGACGCTACAAGCTTGGCACACCTGTATTTGGGGAGTTTCTCCTATTCTTCTCTGCAGATCCTCTCAAGCTCTGTCAGGTTGGATGGGGAGCGTCACTGCACAGCTATTTTCAGGTCTCTCCAGAGATGTTCGATCAGGTTCAAGTCTGGGCTCTGGCTGGGCCACTCAAGGACATTTAGAGACTTGACCGAAAGCCACTCTTGCGTTGTCTTGGCTCTGTGCTTAGGGTTGTTGGAAGGTGAACCTTCGCCCCAGTCGGAGGTCCTGAGCGCTGTGGAGCAGGTTTTCATCAAGGATCTCGCTGTACTTTGCTCCGTTCATTTTTCCCTCGATCCTGACTAGTCTCCCAGTCCCTGCCACTGAAAAACATCCCCACATCATGATGCTGCCACCACCATGCTTCACCGTAGGAATGGTGCCAGGTTTCCTCCAGACGTGAAGCTTGGCATTCAGGCCAATAAGTTCAATCTTGGTTTCATCAGACCTGATAATCTTGTTTCTCATGGTCTGAGAGTCTTTAGGTGCCTTTTGGCAAATTCCAAGCGGGCTGATATGTGCCTTTTACTGAGGAGTGGCTTCCGTCTGGCCACTCTACCATAAAGGCCTGATTGGTGGAGTGCTGCAGAGATGGTTGTCCTTCTGGAAGGTTCTCCCATCACCACAGAGGAACTCTGGAGCTCTGTCAGAGTGACCATCCGGTTCTTGGTTAGCTCCTTTTGACCGGGCAGCCAGCTCTAGGAAGAGTCTTGGTGGTTCCAAACTTCTTCCATTTAAGAATGATGGAGGCCACTGTGTCCTTGTGGACCTTCAATGCTGCAGAAATGTTTTGGTACCCTTCCCCAGATCTGTGCCTCGACACAATCCTGTCTCGGAGCTCTACAGACAATTCCTTCGACCTCATGGCTTGGTTTTTGCTCTGACATACACTGTCAACTGTGGGATCTTAGATAGACGTGTGTGACTTTCCAAATCATGTCCAATCAATTGAATTGACCACAGGTGGACTCCAATCAACTTGTAGAAACATCTTAAGGATGATCAATGGAAACAGGATGCACCTGAGCACAATTTTGAGTCTCATAGCAAAGGGTCTGAATACTTATGTAAATTATGTATTTCTGTTTTGTTTTTTAAATACATTTGCAAAAATTTATAAAAACCTGTTTTTGCTTTGTCATTATGGGGTATTGTGTGTAGATTGATTGAGGAATTGTATTTATTTAATCATCTTTAGAATAAGGCTGTAATGGAACAAAAAGTCAAGGGGTCTGAATACTTTCCGAATGTGCTGTACATTGTAGATGAAAAATATTACATTGTATTACACCCCTTTAACTTATTCCATGGCTCCCTTAGCCAAAAGCCGTTTAATCTGTTAATAAATAGTTATTGCTATTATTTTTAGATCAGGCTTTTGACCCCCTGCAATACAGGTCCGCAGACGCCACTTTGAGGACCCCTGCTTTAAAGAATGTTGACACCGACACATTGTATCCAATTAATTCAACACATTTGAAAAGAGGGGTTAATTGACAAGCATTCTATGCTCGAATTGACTAAGTTCTTTCCCCCTCTTCTTACACACTTCATGTGGAGACCCAGAACGTAAAAGGGTCTGTAAATGAACATGAAAATGGGGTTATTCTGTGGGAATACTGTATGAAAGTTGAGGAAATAATGAACATGGTTTAAACTAATCAATCAACTGTCCAATGTTCATTTTCAGACTGACTATTACTCCTCATGGGTGATCCTCTTAATGTTGAATCCCCATTTTATCATTCACATTATTATGTGGAGCAGCGTTGCATAACGGTCGACTTAACTGGTCCCAAGAAACGGGACTAAATACACAGACACACACACACCATGACTCCCAACAAAAAAAGATAGGAGAGCTCTGGGTCTCTCCCCACCAGCTTCCCCTCTCTACGGCCTTTTGCCTGCCGAGCCTACCATTACATCATGTAAAATCTATTTTTTAACCAACGCTTGCTCTAACGAGAGGTGGGTAGCCCAACATCAGCACTGCGCTGTCCCTATTCTACCCCCCTTGCTACTCCCTTCTCCCCTCCCTCCCTGCCGGGAATCCGAGCTTTGTCATCAAAAAGCGAATTTGATGTTGATAAGGTCTGGCTGGGCAACGTGGTCTCAGTGCATTTAGTATTATTCTGTACGTAAATCCAGAATACTCCATTTAGTATGATATGTTACGAATTACAATTTGTATGATACAGTATGTTACGAATTTACAAAACGTGTCATATGTTACAAATTCCAATTTGTTGTGGCTAACATTAGCTAGTGGTGGCTAATGCTAATCATAGCTAGCTGGCTAACGTTAGCTAGGCTAGGGGTTAAGGTTTGCGTTAGGTTAGCTACATGCTAAGGAGTTGCAAAGTAGCTAAAATGTAACCTTTGGGATGTACGCCCACCCATCCACCCCGACTAACCACCCTCCTTTTGTTTTTTTCCTTAAGTAACCTTCAGTCTTATGTTACCATACCAAACTTAACATATCATACTAATTGGAGTGTCCTTGATTTACATTTTAATATGTTACGTCTAGTCTACGAGACCAGTCTGGGTTGGGGGTTAAGATGGGACTGAGGCCATATCGTTTGAGTAAAGATTGCCCCAGCCTATCTATCCCCCCACCATTGAAGACACCAGAGCCCATAGATGAGGAGTCAGTGATCACTGTGGCGGTGGGTAGTTGTGGGTGAGATTGAGAATTGATTATGATACTGACCACTTTAAGCCCCGCAGCTTTTCCTCATTGAGAGGCACTCTGTTGTTTGTTTGTTCTCAATCGACCCCCGTTTATGAGAGAGGCCGAGGTGAAATTGATGGAAGAATATCCGCCCCCGTTGCTCTCGGCATCGATTCTGTTTCCACCTTCTTTTGTGTTGCAACCCTGGTATTTTTAGTCTGCATCACACACTCACACACAATCGATACACGCACGAGTGGGATATTTATCCAGCTTTTGTCATCTCTAACCAGCATCACTAATCTCTTTGCAATTACTGACACCAGTGAGCACATCCAATCGGGTGGGGGTGCGGATAGAGATGGGGTGGGGGAGGTGAGGGGTGAGAGGCAGGGATAACTGGATTCGTTTTGCTCCGCACTGTCGTTCCGAATCTCCGAATGAGCGTTTTTTCCCCAAGTAGTAGGACTGATGCTTTGCATTTAAACCGTTCATTGTCATTCCCAACGTCTTTGGTGATAACTGGTATCTAATCATGTTTGTTAAATGGTTTGCCGCTTTATTTGCAGTGATCAGTTCTCTCCGAGCAATAGGAGGGTGGCACCTGAGGTGGTTTGCTTTGTGAGTTTAGTCCAAAGCACTGGATTTCCCCGACATTATCCTCCAAAATGTAGGCAATGGCATGAATATGGTTGGTGACATCATCCTGTGTGAATGTGGTGTGGGATTTCCGCAAAATTTCAACAAAACTTAGAAAAGAGGACAGGCCACTTTTAAGAATGGTTGGCGTTTTCATTTGAGATGACTTTATCAACCAAAGGCTTTTTGCATGCTGACCATGCACCACAAAATCTGAGCTTTCCAAAAAATGAGGCAATAATATTCACCCAAATCTTGCCACTCTACTTCCACAAACCTCCACCCGACCTGGGTCGTGTTCTGTAGGGAGAAAACGTTGTGAAACTAAGTGCAACTGGGAGCTACTATCTAGAACTTGGCTAATTAGAACACTGATTTTGTTTTCCGCTGCCAAGAGTTTTGCTACGTGTGTCCTACTAAACACAACCCTGAATATCTGCATGGCCTTGTGGGTCTCTCTATTATCGGAATATTCTGATTAGGTGAGTAAATACAAGGGTTCATAACCTCTCTGTCATGTGTGCATATGGAAAAGGAAGTGGTTCAGGGATGACTTTGGAAAAGATGTTACTCCATAGCCTATAGGTTAATGGGAAAGATCTGGAGATGCAACCCCTCTGTAACCCACCCCTGGTTGCGCACACACACGCACACTAGAAAACCCCATGGCTTAAGCTTTCTTCAAGCTCTATGCAGACGCAAGATGGGTAGTGTTGCAATAACGTTTTTCATCACAAAAGGGGCGGCATTTAGTACAACTGAATGCATTCAACTGAAATGTGACTTCGGCATTTAACCCAACCCCTCTGAATCAGAGAGGTGTGGGGGGCTGCCTTAATCGACATCCACGTCATCGGCGCCCGGGGAGGCGACTCTTCCTTTTGCTGTCGGCCCCTTGTGGGAGTGGGACCGGCGAGGATATCATGTCACCAAAAGGTGTCCGCTACTCCAAAAATCCCACTCCACCCACATGCATTGACGCACGTAGATCAACGGAGTGAAGCTTTTAGTAACCTTTTACAAGTAGGTCCATCTGATTTTTGTTTGCGTCTTAGTGTTCTGGCCTATACCTTTTTAGCCTCTTTTTATTTTCCCTTGCTGCCCAGCTGTTGTTGACTCCTGTGGTACAGTGGTAGGGCCAATGAAAAGGCTGGCTGAACAAACAGGATGATCAGTACCCAGGAAGGACACACAGGAAGTCGGCCTCGAGCTTCCTCTCTAAGCTGCTCCCTCTCTCTCTTTATCTTTCCTTGATCTCTCCACACTGGGATACACTAGCATCAGGTTTCTCTGTCCTGGTGTCTACTACTATAAATAGATCAGTTTATAACTCCTGTCCCGTCTTGTGCGCCGGTGGCTTCAACTCTATGTAACCCCAACTTCTGGGCTCTAACTAACAAACCAGACTGTACTCTGCATAGGGTAAAACTCCCCGTCGTGTCTTTATGGAAGGGCTGGAATAGAAACGCTGGGGGGCTGCTGCCGGGTCCCGACTCGGCCAAGGAGTTTGTTACTGGCCCTTTTTAAATCATCTTCTTAGTAAGACTTTAAAGGCCTGACACGGAAGCTCATCGTTTGCTTCATAACTTGATGAGTAACCAAAAAAGAGCTCAGGGCCCAATATCTCATAGTGTCTGAGAAGGTGAACAGCAGTCCTTCTACACTGTAAGGAAATGTGCTTGCATATCCAGTTGTGTTTCTTTGGATTGTCCGTGGTAAGCATTGTTTATTGATGAAATTTGTCCAAAAACACATTTCGGGCTGCGCAAGAGGAATGCTGCCTCTCAGCAAATCCAGCAGACCCCTACTCCTCCTCCACAAAATTCCTTTACAGTAACCCACCATTGGGCCTTCACTTTGTTTCCCCCCTCGTTTCCCAACACCCAGATGGTTCCATTACACAAGCCCTACAGTTCTGTCCAAACCCAGAGCCAAAGCTTAACCCTCCAACAGGAGGTATACGTTTGCAGTCGTGCTCCTTAAAAAGTCAAATGTTTAAGTCGCCACAGCGCTCCGTCTCCCCAGGACAATTAGTGCCAAGCCAACAGATTACAGCACACCGCGGCACAAAAAGAGGAAAGGGTCAGGCCCAACTAATGGCTCATAAGCCATTTCTCTCCAAGGCATAGGACTGCACCAGGAATTTGAGGAATCTGGTTAACATGTCTAAACCTCTGTAGCACAGTGGCATACATAATGTGTAATGTCACACACCCTGCAGCAATGTTTTCCAATGTGTGCTCCGACATGAGGGAAGCGCAGATCCAGCTACATGTTTTGCATTGAGCTGCTTATATTGGACTGATCTGGAATCACATCACGTTTTAATCCTACTTAGATTGTATTTACCTATAGCCTATCTTGTTTTAGTTCTTTGTGGTGCTAATTATTTTTTTTGTGAGGCCATCCCAAGGATGATTGATTGAATGCAGAAGCATTTCTTTTGGAATTCAAGGTGTAAATGGTGGCTCGTAAGATCAGATAAACTTGGATCTTGCCTCTGCATAGTCATGGTGAATACAGTAGTATATTCATAGCAGCACTGTATCTGGTGAATGACCACTCTCTCCCTGTCAGGAGTCAGTGAAGTTGTCAGTTGGCCTGTGTGTGCATCTTCTAGCTCACAGGTGTCAGTGTAATGCGGTGGATCGAAGTCAGGCGCAGGACACAGAACTCTATGAAACGTACTTTACTGAATAAGTAAAGAAATCAATACAAAATACCTCCACACAGGGAGGAACAAACCCGCTCACCAACGAAACACGCACAAAACACAATGGGAGCCACCGGGTTAAATAGGGAAGGAGTAATCACATAATGGGAAACAGGTGTGTAACAATCAGACAACAGGTAGAACATCGAAACATAGAACATAGATCGGCAGCAGCTAGTATTCCGGTGACGACGAACGCCGAAGCCTGCCCGAGCAAGGAGGAGGGGCAGCCTCGGCAGAACCCGTGACACTCACTGAAAGATGTGGTCTTTCTATTCAGATCTGTTGTTAGTTTTTGAATGCGGACACTTCAGTTGCACAAGTAGGCCTGAATGGAAAAATTACACAATGACAAGGAATGTAAATGGTCACAGTGTTTTCAAAATGGGTGATATACAATGCAATTAGTGACATGGCCTCCCTTGTAAAAACCATCAATGAGAGACCACCAATGTCCGCTTGACATCGTGACCCGAACAAAAGCAGGACAAGTTATTTGGAATTGATCCCAATGTCAGTCACACAGCGAGAACTCTCCAGGAATTCCCATTACTGCCTTTTTTCTGAATTGCCTTAAACTGTTTGTGGACAGAGACTGTTGGGCATGGAACATTTGTCAGGATTGTGAACAGAACCAAATATGTGGGATTCAATGGTGGCCGAGGTCACCGTTCTATTGCGAAACATTGAACACAACCAAACCCTACGACCTTCCATCCTGACATGCACTTCATTGAATTTGAGTTCCGATGTCACCCCTGGCCTAGTGGAAGACCAATAGGAGGGGAGTGTGTGTTGTGATAGATGGTGTGGATGGAGGTGTGAAAGTCCTTACAACCCGTTGCTTTATTTGTGGTTCACCTTAAGACTGCCAATTGACCGTGCTCAGTGTCTACACGTGTTCTTAAAGTCGAGATGGGTTGAATGAGTGGGCGAACGCTCTTCGAGTGTTTTGATTGAACCCTATTTCAGGGACGAATCCTAACTTGCTTACATTGATGAGTGAAAGTTTTACATAAGTTAGTCATGTATCTTTCTATAGTGTAATAGTGTTGTAAAACTAGTCTCATTTGGTTTCAATTAAAGATGGCACAATACTACTGTTGAGCGATTAGTACTTTTTGAGGTCGGTTTGACTATAAAAAAAGTATCACTATTTCGGTTTCAATTATAAAAACAAAAATTAAACCCACTATGCATTACGTGTGTTGAATGCTGGTTCAACACAGAATAAAACAATTTATGAAAGTCCCATGATGGTAGTGACTGCCCATGACTGCTTATCACTTACTAACCATCAGTTATTCACACTACATTACTTTGTGTATATTACATTTGTTTTATTTTATTACTTTATTATTTCATTAAGTTATCTCATCTCTATAGATCTGCTGCCTATGCTGTCTGACAAAATCACTATTTTAGTAGTTCAAAGTAAATAAGGCATACTTTTATGACTGAATATCAATACCTCGCGAAGCAACTGCTCTCTATGTATCTCCTCTTGATCACGCATTCTTCTGTATCTTACGTAGCAGACATAAAAGAAACACAGACCAGACAAGTAGCCGTGATTATGGTCATTGTAGTCAGTTTTTCTGCGCTAAACTATGTAGAACATTGGCCTGTTGGAAACTACAACTCCCTACTACATTGCACAGTTCAGGCATGATCTGATTTTATTTCTAGAGAAACTGCAGTGTGCATTGAGCTCACAAAAGAAACAAAAAACACATGGAATTCAAATAATTGAACTGACATCAGTTGTTTAAAAAACTAAACATAACCGACTTTTTGGTTAATCACTCAGCCCTACAAAATACCATCTGATCAGAAGATGCGTCATTGTATCCCATCAACTTAGAGACGTTGTTCAGCTGATTCTGGTCTGTTTATTGGCTACAGTACTGTCTCTGACTGGTTCCGCTCCTCTTGTCTGATTCAGAACCAGTGGGTGTCTTCTTTTGATCCTATTCTGACCGTGATAGCATGCCAGGGCGCTAATTCACTTCCCACAAGCCATCTTCTTAGCGGGTCTGTGACGCTGCTTATGGCTCATATCAGCCTGAGTAACTTCGAAGTGTGACATCCTCTGGCTTGACGCACACACATGCGCACGCACACACACATACACATCTCCTGTTATATCACTGTTTATACCTTTATCCATTATACACTATATACTGAAGCGATACTTCCTATACTGTGTAGATAACTCCCGATTCCTCTACATAAATCTAAATGTTAGCAGGTAATCGTATCTAGTGAACAGCCATAAAAGGGGCTGCAATAGGGAGTGGAGATGCACAAGTTACCCAATGTCTTACATCACCGACAGATCTGAGGCCCGTATCATATTGGAACATTCCAGATCTGACAGCTCTCTCTTCCCTGTCCAGCTGAGCTCTGTCACAGTGGACACATTCAGACTTCCAGATGGCCTCTACAAACTGTCCCGAGATGTTATCTCCAGCGCGTCACGTCACATTTTTACATTTACATTTTACATCCACCTCTCAACGTGACACCAACCACCACGTCCCCATTTCCACTTCAGAAAAGCTCCACTCAGAAACCCCACTCACGCAAACGCACTTTAAAAAGTGTAGGGGGTGGGGGAGCATAATTATGTGGTAGCAACAGTGGACTGACTTGAAAGAGCCAAGTGCTCATAAAATGATATTTATAACCAATTTCATTACGCGTTCAGAGACTTAAGTCAGGAACACCCAAATGAGATGGTTAAAAAGACCCTCCCCTCCAATTGGACATGCTTCTTTCCTACTGGGCGGACAAGCTGTACCCCATCTCTGCAAAGCTGTACTCCATCATCTCTGCAACCCAGAGATAGTTGAATGTTCAGGGTTCTCACTTACAGACTAGTAGCAATATGAGATGCATTAAACACTATACCCTGTCATGATGGAAGCCTCCGTTTTCACTGAATTGTTTTAAATTAGGTGTCCTAGCAGCATAGCTGCATAAACTCTTGTTTTTGTTAGTCGTCTTTGTCTTCTCTTCCATTCTAGAACCAATTAGTAAAATGTTTTACATCTTGGCATGGTTGTAGAACCCATCAAGAGTATTATTTTCATTGGTTTTTCAATTATGTTAGAAAGCACAGCATTGTACAAGAGTTCCAACAACCCCAAGACGACGTGTCATGTATGGAGAGACTTCTGTCAGTAGTTTAAATGGAACCAAGCTCGTCAGACCCACAGACAAGACAACAGAGGGTCTCTCTTGTCTTTGAGAGGAAGTCTCTGGTCCAATCTTCTTCCTGTCTTCAGCACCACTTTGACGGAGCTGAGGAGAGACCGAATAGTCTCCCCGTAGCGAGCCAGCTTCCACCTGTGTGAGCCACAGAAAGAGCTGTGAACTTTAAAGCCCTTAAAGCAGAAGTGAACGAGAAAATGGACGAGACCCAAGTAGGACTTTGTGTTGGCGATGAGCACAGCAGAGAGAGGAGGATTGTGGGGGAGAGGGTAAGATTTTGTAGGGGGGGAGTAGGATAATTTTACGCTCCGCTGTGGCCCGGCTACAAAAAGGGGAATTCTTTATTTATTTATTCAATTTCATGCCATGTTGCTTGCATCTGCGATTCACTCAAGGGTTTCATCTCTACTGGTGGTGGAAGTGGAGTGATTTGGAAAGGGGGGTTGGGTAGAGAACCTGACAAGTGTAGTGCTTGGCAGTGTTATTAATAGAAATCAAATGTTATTGGTTGCATACACATGTGTAGCAGATGTTATTGCAGGTGTAGTGAAATGCTTGTACACTGGGGTGTCTTGTGACTGAGCTGGCCTTGTGCTCGTCGTAGGCTATAGCTGCTGTAGCTATTGCTGGTGCGCAAACAGGAAAACACTCCAGCTTTGTACCAGTATTTCCCACCTGGACAAGAGGAACACCTACGTGAGAATGCTATTCATTGACTACAGCTCAGCGTTCAACACCATAGTGCCCTCAAAGCTCATCACTAAGCTAAGGACCCTGGGACTAAACACCTCCCTCTGCAACTGGATCCTGGACTTCCTGACGGGCCGCCCCCAGGTGGTAAGGGTAGGTAACAACAGATCTGCCACGATGATCCTCAACACGGAGGCCCCTCAGGGGTGCGTGCTCAGTCCCCTCCTGTACTCCCTGTTCAGCCATGACTGCATGGCCAGGCACGACTCCAACACCATCATTAAGTTTGCCGACGACACAACAGTGGTAGGCCTGATCACCGACAATGATGAGACAGCCTATACGGAGGAGGTCAGAGACCTGGCCATGTGGTGCCAGGATAACAACCTCTCCCTCAACGTGATCAAGACAAAGGAGATGATTGTGGATTACAGGAAAAAAAAGAGGACTGAGCACGCCCCCATTCTCATCGACGGGGCTGTAGGGGAACAGGTTGAGAGCTTCAAGTTTCTTGGTGTCCACATCACCAACAAACTATCATGGTCCAAACACACCAAGACAGTCGTGAAGAGGGCACGACAAAGCCTATTCCCCCTCAGGAGACTGAAAAGATTTGGCATGGGTCTTCAGATCCTCAAAAAGTTATACACCTGAACCATTGAGAGCATCCTGACTGGTTGCATCACCGCCTGGTATGGCAACTGCTCAGCCTCTGACC
This sequence comes from Coregonus lavaretus, assembly GCF_964263955.1. Classification (NCBI taxonomy): domain Eukaryota; kingdom Metazoa; phylum Chordata; class Actinopteri; order Salmoniformes; family Salmonidae; genus Coregonus; species Coregonus lavaretus. Next base: position 42,028,593 of record NC_140009.1, on the reverse strand, counting down.
GAAAGGCACTACAGAGGGTAGTGCGTACGGCCCAGTACATCACTGGGGCCAAGCTTCCTGCCATCCAGGACCTCTATACCAGGCGTTGTCAGAGGAAGGCCCTAAAAACTATCAAAGACTCCTGCCACCCTAGTCATGCTGTTCTCTCTGCTACCGCACGGCAAGTGGTACCGGAGCTGGGTCGAATCCCTGAGCCAACTAGGTGAGGTACCGCAAAGGAAAGATAGTGATGATGCTCATTGACATGGTTGCAAATGATGGGGAATAACCAATCACGATGAGCTGTGAACTTCAGACAACCTCTGTGAATGTGATTGTACATCATGGTGCAATAGTAAAACGTTTATCATTTTCGACCTGACACGATCACTTTGCCTACTCTTAAAAGGATACTTCGGGATATTTGCAGAGGCCCTTTATCTACTTCCCCAGAGTCAGATGAACTTACTGTATGTCCATTCTTACAGTATGTCTCTGTGTCCAGAATGAAGGAAGTTAGAGGTAGTTTCGCGAGCCAATGCTAACTAGCATTAGCACAATGACTGGAAGGCTATGGGTATCTACTAGCAGATACCCATAGACTTCCAGTCATTGCGCTAAAGGGCCTCATTGACAAAATCCCAAAGTATCCCTTTTAATTCTTGCCTAATATGTTGGCATGCATAATATATATATATATATTCTTGGGGAGAACAAGTATTTGATACACTGCCGATTTTGCAGGTTTTCCTACTTATAAAGCATGTAGTGGTCTGTAATTTTTATCATAGGTACACTTCAACTGTGAGAGACGGAATCTAAATCCAGAAAATCACATTGTATGATTTTTAAGTAATTAATTTGCATTTTATTGCATGACATAAGTATTTGATCACCTACCAACCAGTAAGAATTCCGGCTCTCACAGACCTGTTAGTTGTTCTTTAAGAAGCCCTCCTGTTCTCCACTCATTACCTGTATTAACTGCACCTGTTTGAACTTGTTACCTGTATAAAAGACACCTGTCCACACACTCAATCAAACAGACGCCAACCTCTCTACAATGGCCAAGACCAGAGAGCTGTGTAAGGACATCAGGGATAAAATTGTAGACCTGCACAAGGCTGGGATGGGCTACAGGACAATAAACAAGCAGCTTGGTGAGAAGGCAACAACTGTTGGCGCATTTATTAGAAAATGGAAGAAGTTCAAGATGACGGTCAATCACCCTCGGTCTGGGGCTCCATGCAAGATCTCACCTCGTGGGGCATCAATGATCATGAGGAAGGTGAGGGATCAGCCCAGAACTACACGGCAGGACCTGGTCAATGACCTGAAGAGAGCTGGGACCACAGTCTCAAAGAAAACCATTTGTAACACACTACGCTGTCATGGATTAAAATCCTGCAGCGCACGCAAGGTCCCCCTGCTCAAGCCAGCGCAAGTCCAGGCCCGTCTGAAGTTTGCCAATGACCATCTGGATGATCCAGAGGACACCATCCCAACCGTGAAGCATGGAGGTGGAAACATCATTCTTTGGGGATGCTTTTCTGCAAAGGGGACAGGACGACTGCACCGTATTGAGGGAGGATGGATGGGGCCATGTATCGCGAGATCTTGGCCAACAACCTCCTTCCCTCAGTAAGAGTGTTGAAGATGGGTCGTGGCTGGGTCTTCCAGCATGACAACGACCTGAAACACACAGCCAGGGCAACTAAGGAGTGGCTCCGTAAGAAGCATCTCAAGGTCCTTGAGTGGCCTAGCCAGTCTCCAGACCTGAACCCAATAGAAAATCTTTGGAGGGAGCTGTAAATCCGTATTGCCCAGCGACAGCCCCGAAACCTGAAGGATCTGGAGAAGGTCTGTATGGAGGAGTGGGCCAAAATCTCTGCTGCAGTGTGATCATACAATGTGATCATACAATGTGATTTTCTGGATTTTTGTTTTAGATTCCGTCTCTCACAGTTAAAGTGTAGCTATGATAAAAATTACAGACCTCTACATGCTTTGTAAGTAGGAAAACCTGCAAAATCGGCAGTGTATCAAATACTTGTTCTCCCCACTGTGTGTGTGTGTATATATATATATATATATATATATATATATATATTTATATTTATATTTATATATATATATATATATATATATATATATATTTATATATATATATTTTTTTTTTTACAAATTCTAATATTTGGAATATTGTGATAGGCATATTGCACTGAATCATACAGTATGATGGTTGTTAAAAGCAACATTTTAATAATATCCGTGTCAACACACTCATCACCCCGTTCAACAACTCTAAATTGCTTTTGGCACAGAAGGTATCAAGTCACTTGCCGATAATGTTGCATAAAACATTTGAACGGTCATTAATCAACAAACACATATGACCTAGATGCTGTCAATTGCCCAACTTATAGGTATGCCCAATTTAGGCATATTTTTTAACTGCGTGATATTGCACTCCAAGGGAATAACTTGAAATAACATAATTTATGTTAATGAAATAATCGAAAGAAAAATATGTGATTGATTTATTAGCCTAGTGGTTCTAAGTATTTAGGCCTATGTGAATTAGCCCTCATGTAAAATCATTGTGAAAAGTGCAACAAATACCTACTGTTGCATGTAGGTCTATATTATTTATCGGTTGATCATATAGAAATATCAAAATACTTCCTTTTTCTTTAAAAAAAACCCCAGTGCTACTTTTAGCTTCACATTCTTTTTACTGCATATCCTTCTACTGTTTGAGTAAAGGACTGAAAAAGGCTATCCTTTTTTGGTCTCCTTGTGTAAACGCAAACATCACTGCTTGTGCAGTGGAGAGAGGACGTGGGTAGACGAATGACGGTAACTTAACAGTAGGACTTAAGAGCTTTTGACAGCTCCAATCAGACGCTCTGGCCCCGTGTAGCTCAGTTGGTAGAGCATGGCGCTTGCAACGCCAGGGTTGTGGGTTCGTTTCCCACGGGGGGCCAGTATGAAAATGTATGCACTCACTAACTGTAAGTCGCTCTGGATAAGAGTGTCTGCTAAATGACTAAAATGTAAAATGTTTCACTTTTGATCTTTGGAGAGGGTCACTGTGTCAAAATGTGACTGTGTGCAGCACTCTCTTGAATTTTGCAAGAAATGTCGATATACGGACATAGGGGGCATGTTCAGTTGGGTCCAAAGCCAGATGGTTGCCCAACCGGAAAATAACATCCTTTTGAGACATTTCACAAATTAGCCAAGAAGTGCCCCTCTTCAACCCCCCTGTTTCATTCATAAGGTTGTGGAGTAGAGGGTTCCTGGTCAAGGTGCTGGGATCAAACCACTCTAGAATGATCACCAGCCCTCATTATCCCATGAATCCCCTGATTGATCCTGTTAAAGCTGCAATATGTTCATTTTTGGGCGACCTGACAAAATTCACATAGAAATGTTAGTTATAGATCTGTCATTCTCATTGAAAGCAAGTCTAAGGAGTGGAAGATTTGGTTCAGTGTGCACTATTTATAGGCTTCCCGTTCTGAAGTTTAGTTTTTGCGTCTTACGTTTTGGTTTTGTACACCAGCTTCAAACAGCTGAAAATAGAAAATTTTTGGTTATGGAAAATTTATTTCACAGCATTTTAGATGGTACAATGATTCTCTACACTATAGTTACTTGTTTTGTCACAAACTGACATTAGGCAAACTATTAGAATTTTAGCAACCAGGAAATGGTGCAGCAATTTCTGCATAGTGCATCTTTAACTGAATCTGGTTAACCTTTTCAGAGCGTCAACAACCACTTACAATCCCTTCAAATGGATCCCTTTCCTCTCTTCCAGGGTATTCGGTGAAGTTAAATGTTCAGAACATTGCAGATAGCAATGTCATGATAAGAGCTGACAGTCCCTGACAGACAGATGTGTTCTACTCAAAACATTTATGTCTGAACGTTCTGTAACGTTGTACCCCACGTGAAGTCCCTGCCGCAAGCAGCGTGATGGCACTTCCAGCTACTACAGCTGACTTTGTGTGTGAGGACCTTGCCCACATTTCGCAACTTGGAACGGTCCCGCCGGCTGTTATGACAGGGCAAAATTCTTCACTTCTCTATCAGTTAATCCTCATCTGAATGTGCCGCTTTTTTGTTTCTTACTGAATGTGCCAATTTAGATTTCCCTGTAAGGTCGATTTTAGCATGTTATTTCATAATGTAAAGAGGGGATGTAGCTGTAGCGCTCTCTCCCCATGTCCCTACGGACACAACTGCATCACAAGGCCTATGGGGATGACTGGGTCCCCACAACCAGTGGAAGAAGGGCTTCAATGAATGTAGTCTTGTTACCATTACTACTCTCAACGTAATTGGGTCTAAAATGCGGCTTTGAAAGCTATACAAATTTGAGCTGATTGAAATCTGCTGTCCTTCTGCATCAAAGTTAATGTGATTACGATTAAGTTAAGAGTTTAACACAATCAGGTTGAACTTGGCAAGCTTGGCTCAGAGGGACCGCTTGTAGTCAGACTGGCTTCTCGCTTTGGGACGGAAAAGTGTGTTTAGAACCAGGGTTCAGTAGGAACAAAATGGGAGAGAACGTTTTGAAACCGAGCAGGTAGCCTACTACCTGAACTTCCAATAAGGCATTTCATTTTTCATTGCTCTGTTTCAAAATGTTTTCTGTGCCATACCCAGTGAACACAATCCAGGCCAGTGAACCTGACCCAGGGCAGACGTTGGAGGCAGCAGGCCTTTTCACTCTCCAGTTGAGTGAACGAGGAACATGACGCCAGCATATGTACGTCTGCTCGTGGACACCCGTATTTCTGGCCCTTCATAGCTTCGCTAAGTCACAACAAATGGCAAACTCGGTGACCAACCCACATCTGACCCTTTTGCTGCAGGTCATACGAGACTGGACCACTCCCTCTCTGGGTTTGACTGAGTGCTCCACCAGCAGTTTGTGGCAGAGAAATGCTCTCTCCAGCTGTGGTGATGGTTGGGAGTTGGCTAGTTTGTGGTGCTATTAGCTCCCAATGGTCTTCATCTTTTATTTATTACATGAAAGTGGAAATAAAGGCTCAGTCATCTGTATGAACTGTAACAAACCCATTTTATGGTTGCATCTGAGGATTTGTTGCACTCCCTAACCAATCAATAATTGTATTTGGCCTGTGTTCAGAATTCAACTGTACTCATCTTATCTGTTGGCCTAAGACTTTTGGGCATAATATGTGTAAATGTCACAGTACTGCAATTTTATGGTCCTACTGCTATGATAATTTCTCAACTTTCAAGTCTCCAACATGAAGGGATAAACGGCAACGTTCTGTACATAACCTTGGAAATAATGGACCACACAGCGGGACGAGGCAGCGCTGTTCTGTACATTACCACATATTTCCAAGGTAATGTACAGAACAAAGGTGTTTATCCCGCTTATACCACAGTTGCCAAAGACAAAAATATGAAAGCACCGGTAGAAAACCCTTTTCTCGTTGATATTTTTATACGCGAATTCATACTTTCTCATCTTTTGGTTTCTAGAGACGTTTGTTTGATTAGTTCAATATTTTATGGACGCGACCCAGTCTTTCGTTCTTTATGTAACGTTTGCTGGCAACGTTCTTATCCCTTGCTTGCTGCTAGCTAGCCAACAAGCTACGGCTACACAGTCACTACCTCTGCAGCCAGAATAACGGCAATGTAGCTGTTTTCTATTGACATTCATTTGGATTCATCCATAACAATGAGCTGATAATGGCCGATTTTGCCTGGAATAGCTAGAAAGGTTTGCCTTCTCGTCAGGAGACTCGTCAACACTGATTGTTAATTACGTGGAGATTGCATTGCATATCAAACACTAGGCTAGAAGATAGCTAAATAGTTTGTTGCTAGCAAACCTGTCAACCAAATTCAAAGGTAATAGTTGCTGAAAACAGCTGGTCAAACTAGAAACGTGGGAGGATTTGACGGCTTTAGCGGTGGAGGGGACAGGTGAAATTCATGTTCATCATTCATCACGTTAAGTCATCAGATGCTCCCAAAAAATGTCTGCAAATATAAAAAAAATGCTAGCCATCTAGGATTTTCCCTCTTTGGACCTGCATTTACAATTTCAGTTTGTGTGGTTGTTGGTTTAGCTTTCTGTAACTTTGTAGCAAGTACGGTCTGCATGTGTAGGCGCATATTGCGTCATGACTGCATTTTGTCCCGATATCTTTTCCAACTGTCCTGTTATCTGGTTTTAATGTCTATTCTAGAATGCCCTTCTAGCCAATCAGAAACGAGTATTCAACAATGCTGTGGTATAACTTTAGCTAATTTTACTGCAGGACAATACTGTACACTCTGCAGCTCTATCTTGGCTTCTTGCAGTGTGTTTGCGCAAAACCACAAATTCTGTTCATGCATGGCCTGATTGGAAATGTTAAAATCAACATGTCACTGGCACACTTCCTCTTCACAAAGCTTCACTTCCTGTCACGGGATATCCTCCTCGCTACCTTTGTGTCGCAAGCCAGCCAGCAGCGCCTCACTCTCTCTGTGTGCAGTGTTTATTTCCTCTTCCTCTCTGAGTCCAGCCACTGCGTAGCTAATTTGAAAAGAATACACTTTTTTGAAAGAGCTGAGGCTTTTTGTAAAACCTGACTGCTCTGTTTTCACTTCCTGTTTGCGCATCACAGAAGCACCAACAAAGAAAAGAAAAACAGCAGTGAATCCTTTGCAACTGGGCTTCAGTGTACAAAGCTACTCTGCAAAAAAAAAAGTTTTTATATATATCTTGAGAGGGGGATGAGGGAGAAGTAGGGGGGCAGAATGTATTCAGACCTGAGAGGGCAATAAAAGCAATCCTGACACAGCCCTCTGTGGCCTCCCTGCTCAGGACAACAAAATTACATGTTATTGGTCGCATACACACATATTTAGCATATGTTATTGCGGGTGTATCGAAATGCTTGTGCATGATGATTAGAGGTATGGCTGCTAGAAAAGGAAGGGGTTTCAAATGAGGAGATGACAGTAATGTGGCCTGGATGATGAATCATTTATCAGTATTATGGGGTCCCTTTCGTAGAATAATTTATGGTTTTAATTGGTTTATTTAGCAGTTGAAGTCGTTTGTGGCTTATGGTGTGTAACTAAAGGGTTGTGCAGAGGTGCGTGCATGCTGAGTGTGTTATAGAGACAGCGGTGACAGAGAGTGCAAGTCTCTTTTGGCGCTCAAACAATCAATCAAGTATTGTCTTTGTCCAGGGCGCACACTGGAAACCAAGCTCCGACCGAGGCAATGCACACAAGGTTGAAGACTCCTCAATAACCTGTACGGATGAGTACAGGTTATACAGTACTCATCCGTACTGTATAACCTGTTGCTTGCAGATAGGGCTTTTGATCTGAGGTTGATCTTGTCAGGCATTCAGTGTTGTGGCTATGATTCATAGTATTTATCTTACTGACATCAAGTCTTTACATTAGTACTTGACTGTCTGGTGGTCAATTGTCTGGCAAGCCAGGCTAGAGAATAAGCTAGTTGGAGCGGATCTCCTTTGGGAGTTCCATATGAGCAAATTCACCCTTATAGCCCTTCTGGCTACAGACCCTGGTGTGCAATATTGCTGCTCTGCTCCATTCACCAGCTCTGCCTGCCCTTGCACCGTACAGCAGTAGATGATTAATCACCTGAATGAATCTGAGGATCTCCAAAACGAAATGTGTGTCCCTGTCAGAGTACTATTTGACGTGCTGTTATTAGCACATGATGTATTGATGACCAAACTAAATTTGGTCTGCATGCTATTCTGAGCAATCTGTAAGAGCACCGTGGATGACGTATGCAGTGGCAGGTCTCCTGCGATCATGGTTGGGGTCAGTTCAATTCAGGATGATGAAATTGTGGAAAATGAACAAAAAAATCGGAGACTTGTACAATTCATGAATTTAAACTCCATTTATTTCAATTGAATTGACTGATAGGGGAGAAAAAACGTATTTGACCACAACCCTGCTTGCTATTTGTAACTTTAGTCCTTTAGCATACCTTTTTATGTAGGCCTATTGTGGTCTATTATTAATTTACTAAGCTTTTCCCAACCACGGTAAGGAGTGCCCAACACAAATGCACATGATAATGTCTGTCTCATCCCTGAGTGTTCACCAAACGCCACGGCCTTTGGAGGTCAAGTTGTGCCCTTTGACCCCTAGAACACCTGTTTCATCCAATCACAGCAGCTCTGAAAATGGGGTCAGTCCAGTCCTCTGCTAGCTCGCCTCATCTCTCCTTCACGTTCCCCTAGCGAGAAATGACCAAAACAGTTACCATGGTAACCTTGATTTGCTTATTTACAACAAGCAAAAGGTTGATCTTACCGGGACGGAAAACCAAAGCCCAGATGATGGCACATTGACGTCAAAAACCTGCATAAAGGGCAACCTGAGACATGAATATATGAAAACAAACGTAGTGTCAGACGTAGTCTACCAGCTTAATGGATTTGAAGTAAAAAGTGAATAGAAATATAAGAAGTATGTCCAATGGAGCATTTATGTCAGCATGAATCTGGGTTTCCTACCCACATTGTTTATTGTTTTGTCTGCTTTTTTCCCTCCCAGCCACCAGTTTATTAAAAAAAATTTGTGGACACTGACTCTCCTCAATGCTCACGTCTCTGTGTGATGCTGTCCCACCCCCCCCCACAGATAGTTTTCTTTTAATTCTGAACAGCCAGTGTGTTATCTGATCTGCCCTTGGCCACCCCTGCACAGTGATGCTGGTGGCAGCGCTTGGAGATTGACAAAGTTCCCCTCTTCTCTTCCAATAAACAAGTCCAGTCGTTTAGTAACGCAACACTGCCGATAGCCAATACAGCCCTGGTGAGAATCGCTGGTGTCGGGGCGTAATGCAGACACTGAAAGGACCCCTTTGTTGCTTGTGGCCTCGCACATTTGTACACCCCCCCCCCCCCTTCTTCCACATCTGTGTGGCACATTTAGAAGTTTAGGAGCGAGACTGTCCATGGTGCAGTTGTACGAACTACGAAGTCACAAATAAGGTGTTTTCCCCTCCCCTCCTCTCCCATTCCATTGTATTTTTTTATTTTTTTTATTAGACAGGTATAAATGCTAGTTAAGGAAAAGGTGTTAGATCTTGACAAAGACCGTCCGACTGTTTGACTGACGTGGAGAGCCAATCGTTGGGGTATTTTCTATGCTGATATGTGATTAGGAGTGTCAGTCATTCATTAAAGGATGATGTTTGTGTGCTTGTGTGAGTGAGTGTGTGTGTGTGTGTGTGTGTATGTATGCGTACGTACGTCTGCCTGCTGCGTAATTCCATGTTATTTCAGCAAGCCATGACATCCACCATCTCAGATTTTCCTGAAATCGTTTCTGTAGTTAGAAACAGATATTACCATTCCTGCAACATTATTTTGTTGAAATATCATTTGATTTCTGAGAAATTAAGCTAATTCATTCCACCCAAATTGGCAAATTTTAATTGATAGCGTTCATATAATATTCAATTAATTTACACTACGTACAGTGGGGGAAAAAAGTATTTAGTCAGCCACCAATTGTGCAAGTTCTCCCACTTAAAAAGATGAGAGAGGCCTGTAATTGTCATCATAGGTACACGTCAACTACGACAGACAAATTGAGATTTTTTTTCTCCAGAAAATCACATTGTAGGATTTTTAATGAATTTATTTGCAAATTATGGTGGAAAATAAGTATTTGGTCACCTAAAAACAAGCAAGATTTCTGGCTCTCACAGACCTGTAACTTCTTCTTTAAGAGGCTCCTCTGTCCTCCACTCGTTACCTGTATTAATGGCACCTGTTTGAACTTGTTATCAGTATAAAAGACACCTGTCCACAACCTCAAACAGTCACACTCCAAACTCCACTATGGCCAAGACCAAAGAGCTGTCAAAGGACACCAGAAACAAAATTGTAGACCTGCACCAGGCTGGGAAGACTGAATCTGCAATAGGTAAGCAGCTTGGTTTGAAGAAATCAACTGTGGGAGCAATTATTAGGAAATGGAAGACAAACAAGACCACTGATAATCTCCCTCGATCTGGGGCTCCACGCAAGATCTCACCCCGTGTGGTCAAAATGATCACAAGAACGGTGAGCAAAAATCCCAGAACCACACAGGGGGACCTAGTGAATGACCTGCAGAGAGCTGGGACCAAAGTAACAAAGCCTACCATCAGTAACACACTACGCCGCCAGGGACTCAAATCCTGCAGTGCCAGACGTGTCCCCCTGCTTAAGCCAGTACATGTCCAGGCCCGTCTGAAGTTTGCTAGAGTGCATTTGGATGATCCAGAAGAGGATTGGGAGAATGTCATATGGTCAGATGAAACCAAAATATTACTTTTTGGTAAAAACTCAACTCGTCGTGTTTGGAGGACAAAGAATGCTGAGTTGCATCCAAAGAACACCATACCTACTGTGAAGCATGGAGGTGGAAACATCATGCTTTGGGGCTGTTTTTCTGCAAAGGGACCAGGACGACTGATCCGTGTAAAGGAAAGAATGAATGGGGCCATGTATCGTGAGATTTGAGTGAAAACCTCCTTCCATCAGCAAGGGCATTGAAGATGAAACGTGGCTGGGTCTTTCAGCATGACAATGATCCCAAACACACTGCCCGGGCAACGAAGGAGTGGCTTCGTAAGAAGCATTTCAAGGTCCTGGAGTGGCCTAGCCAGTCTCCAGATCTCAACCCCATAGAAAATCTTTGGAGGGAGTTGAAAGTCCGTGTTGCCCAGCGACAGCCCCAAAACATCACTGCTCTAGAGGAGATCTGCATGGAGGAATGGACCAAAATACCAGCAACAGTGTGTGAAAACCTTGTGAAGACTTACAGAAAACGTTTGACCTGTGTCATTACCAACAAAGGGTATATAATAAAGTATTGAGAAACTTTTGTTATTGACCAAATACTTATTTTCCACCATAATTTGCAAATAAATTCATTAAAAATCCTACAATGTGATTTTCTGGATTTTTTCCCCCTCATTTTGTCTGTCATAGTTGACGTGTACCTATGATGAAAATTACAGGCCTCTCTCATCTTTTGAAGTGGGAGAACTTGCACAATTGGTGGCTGACTAAATACTTTTTTTCCCCACTGTACGTGACCAAATGTAGGTGGACACCTTCTCATCGAACATCTCATTCCAAAATGATGGGCATTAATATGGAGTTGGTCCCCCCTTTGCTGCTATAACAGCCTCCACTCTTCTGGGAAGGCTTTCCACATTGCTGCGGGGAATTGCTTCCATTCAGCCACAAGAGCATTAGAGAGGTTAGGCGCTGATGTTGGGTGATTAAGCCCTTCAGTCGGCCTTCCAATTCCTCCCAGAGGTGTTAAATGGGGTTGAGGTCAGTGCTCTGTGCAGGCCAGTCAAGTTCTTCCACAACGATCTTGACAAACTATTTATGTATGGACCTCGCTTTGAGCAAGGGGGCATTGTCATGCTGAAACAGGAAAGGGCCTTCCCCAAACTGTTGCCACAAAGTTGGAAGCACAGAATCGTCTAGAATGTAATTGTATGCTGTAGCGTTACGATTTCCCTTCACTGGAACTAAGAGGCCTAGCCCAAACCATGAAAAACATCCCCAGACCATAATTCCTCCTCCACCAAACTTTACAGTTGGCACTGCATTGGGGAAGTTAGCATTCTCCTGGCATCCGCCAAAACCAGATTCGTCTGTCGGACTGCCAGATGGTGAAGCGTGATTCATCACTCCAGAGAACGTGTTTTCCACTGCTCTAGAGTCCAATGGCGGCGAGCATCACACCACTCCAGCCGATGCTTGGCATGTTCTGCCATGGAAACCCATTTCATGAAGCTCCCGACGAACAGTTATTGTGCAGATGTTGCTTCCATTGGCAGTCTGGAACTCGGTAGTGAGTGTTGCAACCGAGGACAGACAATTTCTATGCGCTACGCACTTCAGAACTCGGTGTCCTGTTCTGTGAGCTTGTGTGGCCTACCACTTCATGGCTGAGCTGTTGCTGCTCCTAGATGTTTCCACTTCTCAATAACAGCACTTACAGTTGACCAGGGCAGCTCTAGTAGGGCAGAAATTTGACGAACTGACTTGTTGGAAAGGTGGCATCCTATGACGGTGCCACGTTGAAAGTCACTGATTTGAAGGGGTGTCCACATACTTTAGTATATATAGTGTAGTACCTTACATCCGATTTGGACCAACCTTTTTTCTAACAATGTGTAGCACATGAGGAATCCAAATAAATTGTCAAAAGCCACCCACGGACACCCCACACCAATCCCAACCCAACAACGAGTATACAGTATCAGTTCTCTATGTCTGACAAGTAGTATGGAGCTGCGGCTCTGAGTATTGTTTCTTCATCCTATGTAATGTATGGTGATTCTTTTTCCCCTATTCAGAGAAATTAGTAATTGAAGTTGTTAGGTTTATGTCCGATCCTCCATCCTGATATTACCAGGTTCTGACCACCAGATGGTGCTGTTTCTGCGGTTAGGTGATTTTATCATGTTAAAGGGATAGTTCACCCAAATTAAAAAAAATACAATCACCTAATAGCAGAAACAGCACCATCTAGTGGTCAAAATCGGGTAATATCAGGATGTAGGATGGGACATAAACCTAACAACTTCAATGAGTAATTCCTCTGAACATGGAAAAAAACATTCACTGGGAATAGATGACATAGGATGAAGAAACAATACGCCGAGCCGCAGCTCCATACTACTTGTTAGACATTGTCAGGAATGCTAATATTATCTGTTTCTAACAACAAATGTGGTGTCTCGGATGGTTTCCCACATACATTGGTTTGAATGGCTTCTATAGCAAGGACCTACAGTATACAGTAGTTACAGGTATCATGGGGATTCTGTATGAATGTAAGGTCTTTGAGGCAAAGATAAAGGTAAACACGGGTGTAGCACATTTGGGTCTTCATTCTTGCAGTGTCTGCGCCTGCGTGAGACCATGATATTTACTAAGCTCACAGGATGACGTTCACCCCCAACCTTAACCTTAAGTAAACTTACAGCATATTGCTGTACACAAACCAATGATACTTCAGTAAGACCAGACTCGAACCAGCATCTTTGTCTTTCCTCTACTACCCATGCAGGCCTTTTTGCACAGAATCCGACAAACTGCAGAGGAGCAACAGTGTTTGTCACCTGAGCATGTCAAGGTAGATATGACCTTTTCCTTTTAAAATGTTTGGGCCATAATAGCCTTGTAATCTCTTCTGCAGAGTGAAAGTGTATTGGGGCATTGTAATGCTTTGATAATAGTAAACATGGACATGTTTTATAAGATACTGCCCTCGGGTGAGTATGTGTCACAACTTTGAATACAAAGTGAAACGTTGAAATGACTGAACTACTGGGAGTGTGTGTCTCTGCTACCATAGACCCTGTTTTCCAACATCGAGTCCATCCTGGACGTTCACAGAGAGGTTCTGTCTGCATTGGAGGCCAGCCTGCAGCCGGAGCCACAGCCCGGGCACGCCCTCGGACACGTCTTCCTCCAGTTTGTGAGTGACACACACTTCCATTCACACGCACACACGTGTATACGCACACAGAGACCGGCATGATCATAAACACAGACACACACACACACGTACACGCGCGCACACACAAACATACACACACACAGTCAACTCTATTTGTTTCACCCTTTTCACTGTTTCCATTAACCACAGTTGAGGATAAAACTTCAAAACTGCTGAGAATAAAATAAAATAGCCCTCCACAACTCTCTTTCACATAATAATATACACAATCCACTCCTTCTCTTCCCTACTCACCAATTTGTCCCCCCATCCCACTCCCCCATCCCCTCAAAAAGCCTGTATCCTGTTAGCCAGAAAGACCCCTCTTTCTGTTGCTTGCCAGCCCCATGCAAGGCCCCTGGTCACTGGCATCCCCTTCAGCAGATTGCTTTCCACCTCCCGTCATCTCTTCCTACCAACCCCTCCCTCTCATCCTCATCCCCCCCCCCCCTTTTGAACTAATTTGGCCCTTGGGGACAACCAATAACTGCCTTTGTCGTGGGAAGAGATGACGGTGTCAGTCATCAATGGGACAATGGCGGAACTAGTTGCTCTCGAGCGCATACACACAGAAACACACACACACACACACAGAGTCACGTGCCCACACATACATACATACATACATACATATACACACACACATACACACACGGACACACACACACTGAGGGGACTTTGTAGAATAAGAGGCGTTGAATGGAACATTCATTCAGTTGAAGGAAAGTATGCTGTAAATGGGGTTTGTTCAAAGGGAAAGCTCCTGTAGTCAAAACAGAAAACGATCAGTATTATCATCGTTCATTGTATCAGTTGAATGGATTTCAAAATGCCTTAAACTTAAACATCTTTAAACTTCAGAATTTCAAGGAATGAGAGACTCACCTGTCATTTTTTTTACCCAACTAAAATCTTCTGTAATAAGGTTTTTCGTTTAGTTATAGTACATTGGTCTGTGTAGTAGTACCAGAGAAAGTGAGAGGCCTCCCAAGTATTCCTCACACAGCAGTGGTTTGTCCGGAAAATGTTGAATGGGGTGGCCAAAGTGGGGCACAGACCCAGTTTAGGGTGGTCATAACATTTTGAACCTTAATCGATGCAAGGTGGATTTTTTCCAATATAATTATGATGGTTCAACGCATTAAATGCTTCAGCTTTGGTTTGGTACATTTCCCTGTTCAAATAAATCATAAATCAATTCCAAAAGTATTGTTAGTGTTTGCATTCAAGGTGAAACTTTTATATAAGGGTATTTGCAAGTAGGGAATAAAAATATATATATTTTATGGGCTTTATAGTAAAGACGTACTTTAACTATGAACATTTATTACCATTTTAATGTGACATGATACAATTGTATTAGTCACATGCTTCGTAAACTAACAGTGAAATGCTTACTTACGGGCCCTTCACAACAATGCAGAGAGAAAGAAAATAGAGAAATAATAGAAAAGTAAAACACGTAATAATAAAAGTAGTAATAAATACACAACGAGTAACGATAACTTGGCTATATACACGGGGTACCAGTACCGAGTCGATGTGCAGGGGTACGAGGTAATTGAGGTAGATATGTACATATAACTAGGAATAAAGTGACAGATAATAAACAGTAGCAGCAGCGTATGTGATGAGTCAAAAAAGATAGTGCAAAAAGGGTCAATGCAGACAGTCCGGGTAGCTACTTGGTTAACTATTTAACTAACTATTTAGCAGTCTTATGGCTTGGAGGTAGAAGATGTTCAGGGTCCTGTTGGTTCCAGACTTGGCACTGCTTGCCATGCGGTAGCAGAGAGAACAGTCTATGACTTGGGTGACTGGAGTCTTTGACAATTCTTTGGCCCTCCCTCTGACACCGCCTGGTATAGAGGTCCTGGATGGCAGGAAGCTCGGCCCCAGTGATGTAATGGGCCATACGCATTACCCTCTGTAGCACCTTGTGGCCGAATGCCAAGCAGTCGCAGTGATGCAGCCAGTCAAGATAACTTTTTGAGGATCTGAGGGCCCATGCCAAATCTTTTCAGCCTCCTGAAGGGGAAGAGGCGTTGTCGTGCCCTCTTCACGACTGTGTTGTCGTGTGTGGAACATGATAGATCCTTAGTGATCTGGACACAGAGGAAGTTGAAGCTCTTGAACCGCTCCACCACAGCCCCGTCGATGGGAATGGGGGTGTGCTCGGCCCTCCGTTTCCTGTAGTCCACAATCAGCTCCTTTGTCTTGCTGACATTGAGGGAGGGGTTGTTGTCCTGGCACCACGCAGCCAGGTCTCTGACCTCCTCCCTATAGGCTGTCTCATCGTCATTAGTGATCAGGCCTAGCATCGTCGTGCTATCGGCAAACTTAATGATGGTGTTGGAGTCATGTGCGGCCACACAGTCGTGGGTGAAGAGGGAGTACAGGAGGGGACTAAGCACGCACCCCTGAGGAGCCCCCCGTGTTGAGGGTCAGTGTGGCCTGTGTGTTGTTGCCTACCCTCACCACCTGGGGGCGATCCGTCAGGAAGTCCAGGATCCAGTTGCAGAGGGAGGTGTTCAGTCCCAGGGTCCTGAGCTTTGTGATAAGCTTGGAGGGCACTATGGTGTTGCACACTGAGCTGTAGTCAATGAACAGCATTCTCACATATGTGTTCCTCTTGTCCAGGTGGGAAAGGGCAATATGGAGTGAAATAGAGATTGCGTCATCTGTGGATCTCTTGGGGTGGTATGCGAATTGGAGTGGGTCCAGGGTGGTGATATGAGCCATGACCAGCCTTTCAAAGCATGTCATGGCTACAGATGTGAGTGCTACGGGGAGATAGTCATTTAGACAGGTTACCTTGGCATTCTTGGGCACAGGGACTATGGAGGTCTGCTTGAAACATGGAAGTATTACAGACTGGGTCAATACGCGTGCTGGTAATCTGTCTGGTCCTGCGGCCTTGTGAATGTTTACCTGTTTTAAATGTCTTACTCACATTGGCTACGGAGAGCGTGATCACACAGTCGTCCGGAACAGCAGGTGCTGTCATGCATGGTTCTGTGTTGCGTGCCTCAAAATGAGCATAGAAGGCATTTAGCTCGTCTGGTAGGCTCGCGTCACTGGACAGCTTGCAGCTGGGTTTCCCTTTGTACTCTGTGATAGTTTGCAAGTCCTGCCACATCCGAAAAGTGTCAGAGCCGGTGTAGAAGGATTCGCTCTTAGTCCTGTATTGAAACTTTGCCTGTTTGATGGTTCTTATAAGCGTCCGGATTAGTGTCCCGCTCCTTGAAAGTGGCAGCTATAGCTCAATGCGGATGTTGCCTGTAGTCCATGGCTTCTGGTTGGGATATGTACATACGGTCACTGTGGGGACGACATTGTCGTTGCACTTATTAATGAAGCAGGTGACTGATGTGGTAAACTCCTCAATGCCATCGGATGAATCCTGGAACATATTCCAGTCTGTGCTAGTGAAACAGTCCTGTAGCTTAGCATTCGCTTCATCAGACCACTTCCATATTGAGCGCGTCACTGGTACTTGCTATTTGAATTTTTGGTTGTAAGCAGAAATCAGGATAGAGTAATGGTCAGATTTGCCAAATGGAGTGCGAGGGAGAGCTTTTTTATGCATTTCTGTGTGTGGAGTAAAGGTGGTCTAGAGTTTTTTTCTCCTCTAGTTGCACCTGTGACATGCTGGTAGAAAATAGGTAAGACTGATTTTCAGTTTTCCTGCATCAAAATCACCGGATCACCGCTTCTGAATTAGCATTCCCTTGGTTTCTTATTGCCCTATACAGCTTGTTGAGCGCTGTCTTCGTGCCAGCATCTGTTTGTGGAGGTAAATAGACAGCTGTGAAAAATATAGATAAACTCTCTTGGTAAATAGTATGATCTACAGCTTATCATGAGGTATTCGAACTCAGGCGAGCAGAACCTCGAGACTTCCTTAATAGATCGTGCACCAGCTGTTGTTAAGAGACACACCTTGAGCTTACCCAACGCTGCTGTTCTGTCTAGCTGATGCATAGAAAAACCAGCTAGATGTATATTGTCCTTGTTCAGCCACGACTGCAACAAACATAGTATATTACAGTTCTTCAGGATAGTCTCGAACGGAGCTCGTCCAGTTTGTTCTCCAGTGATTGTACTTTCGCCAATAGAACGGAGGGAAGGGGCGGTTTAGGTATTCGCTGACGTAGTTTCTTCAGGGTGGCCTCTCTTACGGCTTTTTTTTCTTTTCTTTGGGTCTCTGGGATTTGGGCCTGGTCCGGGGTGAGCAGTATGTCCTGCGCCGCCGACTCGGTGAAGTAGAAATCTTAATCCACATCGAGGTTAGTGATCACTGTTTTGATGTCCAGAAGCTCTTTGCTGTCATAGGAAACGATGGCGTAAACATTATGTGCAAAAAAACACAATAGCAGAGTTGGTTGCAGCTTTCCATTGCAACGCCATTCTAAATAACACAACCAGTTATGAGCTTTTCATCTGATTTGTCAAAAAAATCACTTCAAAAAGTACAGTAAGGAGGTTACCTGCACACGCTCGTCTACTCCAAAATAAGTCCAGCATTCGAACAGTGCACTGTGCACCCACCGTTTAAATTACGAACACCATACGTGTATTGACATTCAGCCTAGAAAGTGGTGTGTATTCATAGATGCCAAGGGAAGCCAGCCCCCCCCCCCCCCCCCTCCCCAACACACACACACAATCTGTGTTTCATAAATATCACCAGAGAAAGCATCTGAGCGAGGCAAACAGCGCCCCTGATACGTCCTATCAGATCTCGGGTGGGAGGGGGGCACTGGAGTGGCCAATCAGATTTCAGGTGTGTGTGTGGCGAGGACACACCACTGACACACAGCCAGTTCTCAAGGGCAGGGGTCGGACAACTGCATTGATTAAAGCGCTTCAAAATGTTTCCATTGCTCTCAGAGCTGAGGTCAGAGAAGGCTGAGTGGAGCGAGCATTAACTGGGGGGGGTGTCTGTGCATTTTCAACTGTGTGTGTGTGTGTGTAAGCATGTGTGTTGATTTTGGATGTGGGGAGGGGTGTCTTCACACGGCCACTTGCTTTGTAGCTCTTTATCCATTACAGGGCTCTCTCTGTCTGTGACTCCTCTCTCCTTCAACACCGACAGCCTACACCTCTCGCCCAATCAATTGCCCCCGTCTTGTGCCACAGCATAACCCAGTATTGTTCAGGGGGCCATTCACTGTCAATCACAATCGCAGCCTGCGGATGAATACATACAGATTCACCGCTCTCTCAAGCTCTGTCATTTCCAATGTTGCTTATAGGCCACAGTATAACCTCAGCACCATGGCTTGATTCCAGTTCAAAAACATACTCCTGATGTCGGAGAGGTGGAATAAATAGGAGCCTCAAATATTACCTGCTTTTAAGGCGTGCATGTTGTTGGATCATTGGGATTTTGCAATGCCAGGCAGGCTGAGCCAACTCTGCGCAGAACGTTTGAACCACCTTGGCGTGAGGCGGAGGATTACACAAACCTACCCCAAAAACTACTAGAGAATGTTAATTCAGATATTTGCTCTATTTCTGGACCGTCTCCTGACCAAGGCCTCTTTTTCTCAGAACCAACAGTCATCGTATTATGTCCCTTCTTAAATAGACTTATTATGCTTTGAGCTTTGACACACTTATTGTGTTTGAAATACCCCTCTTCTCCCTCTGAAATACCTCTGGAAAAGGAAGAAAAGCAAGTGTTTATCTGAGGCACAAACACACTCTTTGAGCTATTCTGAGCACAAGTGGAGCCCTTCAGATCAGACCCAGTTTGTTCAGGGCTCACCCGGCTTTGGAATTGAACGGGTCACATTCAGGTCCTTAACCCGTTACACTCGTGGGCATTGGCCTATATGGATAGGCCTAAATTGAAATAAATATGAAAAGAATAGTAGCAATTGAAAGAGAACAGTTTGGAAATTATGGGGGAAATTATTAGACCAAAGTTGAGGACAGAACAGTTCACATGACACAAGACTGAATCCAAACATTACACTGTTGATTTTATGTGCATTTTACATTTTCTGTACTTTTCGCTGCATTTGTTGATAAGAAAATCAGAAAATACTCTGAAAACATTCAGTAAGATTATAAGAATATTCCTGGAAAATGTGGGGTAAGTGCAACATAAGTAAAAACATGACAAGGGTTTGAGTGTGAGGACTAACTGGTGTCTCCAAGTGGCCAGACACCTCTCCAGAGTGTGCGCAGTTCCTAAGTAATTTCAATGCACTTTTATGGCTCAAATAAAAGTCGACTATAAGGTACTTTTTTGAGCTCTCTCGTTGTGCCGTTGAGGAACTAGAGCAAGCACACTTGTAGTTGTTTTGTTTGGAACACAACCCTGTATCCCCACAATCACACAATTACTGTTGTTGTTTACACTATCCAAAAATGGCCCATTATAAATCGCAATCTGGGTCAGGTGGGCATAATTTAAAAGCTTGTTCTATTGCCAATATTACTAGCTACAGTGCCTTGCAAAAGTATTCATCCCCCTTGGCGTTTTTCCTATTTTGTTGCATTACAACCTGTAATTTAAATGTATTTTATTTGGATTTCATGTAATGGACATACACAAAATAGTCCAAATTGGTGAAGTGAAATTAAAAAAATAAAATAACGGAAAAGTGGTGCATGCATATGTATTCACCCCCTTTGCTATGACGCATGCTCAAGTTTTCTGTTTTTTTGTCTTATTTCTTGTTTGTTTCACCCCAAAAAATATTTTGCATCTTCAAAGTGGTAGGCATGTTGTGTAAATGAAATGATACAAACCCCTCAAAAATCCATTTTAATTCCAGGTTGTAAGGCAACAAAATAAGAAAAATGCCAAGGGGGGTGAATACATTCGCAAGCCACTGTAAGTTATGAAAATACGATTTTACAGTGTTAGGCTTTCAAAAGGCAATTCAGAGAAACCGATTTTGTAATTTTGGTGCGCATAGAAAGGAGTCATGCGCGCATTCAGGTGCGTGTCCCGCAGTGAATTTTCTTCACAATAGACACAGGCTCATTCTGTTCAGAACAACCCATGGTATGACGCCATGTCATCTTGTAACTGTATATCAAACATAGTGATCATTAACGTTGACACTGTATATGACATGAGTTTTATGATATAGAAATGTAAAGTGCACATTTGGACTTGCTTGTATGACATCAAAGCGCTATTTATTATAATCCTCAACGTCTCATCTTTCAAAATAAATCGAGTCCTCTTAATTTACTGAATTTCCTTCACTCAGACAACAAAACATTTGCAAAAGTTCTGAACAGCTGTCAGTCAAAACCCATACAGCGCTGTAAAGCACAGAGCCTTTAGCATGTTACTGTACAGCCACTGCTTTCCGATTTTGGCGCTTATCAGTGGCCAAATCTGCCATTTTCAACCCGTGTACGAGTGTAAAGGGATACAGAAATGCCCATAAGGTAAGCTTAAAGTGGAATGTTCAGTTTTCAAAGTCCTTAACAAATTCTGCTTTAAGCTAAGTAGTAGTAGCTCAGTAGATAGTCTGAAGACGGTCACAGACGATTCATGGTCTTTTCTTGCTTGTGGTGTTCTATGGAAACTCTGGCAAAAAACATTGATATGTTATGAGGTAGTCATGATCTTTGAAGTATGTAATGAAAGATGCATGTTGAAAGAATGTGATCTGGTGTTTTAAACATTGCCTCCGAAAATATGGGCCACGCGCCCATGCGCACACACACATTGAAGACCAATTTACAACTCCCGACCTTCCCTTCGCCCTCTACAGTATTGTCTGCTTTGTGTGTTAAAAATTTCAAACTATATGCTGGGCCAGCTGTTGCTCCCGGTGATGCCTCAGACTTTGTTGCCCTGCCAGCTGCGGTTTTAGCCTTTCTGTGTGTGTTTGCTTGTGTGCCTGCGTGCAAGTGTGGCCGTGTGTGTGTGCGCGTGAGTGGGGCAGCGGAGCCCCGGGCTACGCTATGCCTTTGTTGCCTTGCCGTCATCTATAGTCATCATGGGAACTGGAGACAGGCTGAACGTAATGTTACATAAAAGCCAGATTAGTTTTCTCCCCCCGCTGCATTGCCATGTGGACCTGACACAGTCATGAGATGAGGAGGATAGAAGGCTAGATTAGACTGTAGCAGCCTAGCTTCTTGAGTTTGACTTGACCCCCCCCCCCCCCCCCCCCCCCCGTTTCCAAAAAGCTGTGAGAGTCTGCATTTAGAATGGAGAGAGAGAGCGAGACAGAGACAGGGAAACAGAGGGAGATACTGAGACCAATGGAGCACCTCGTCAAGATTGTTACCTTTTACAATACTTTGCCCCATCAGAATTTTTACAATGACATGCCTGATAGAAATCATGTGCAGCATTCTTACCTCATTCTCAATATTCTAATGGCGAACAAAAACAAATTTAACAATCTCAAACAGCCTCAACAGAGTGACTGAGTGCACTGTTAAGTTGCTACCTTAAATGCACACATCCAGCTTTTGAGAGAGAGAGTAATTTCCCTGAAGGTTGTGAGGATATGCTAGCCTTGCACGCTCGAGCTAGAATTTAATTTTCTGCTCAGTTTCGGGTGACAGCAGCAGCGTTTTGGTAACCAACTGTGGAGTGCTGAGGCCCAGCACTGAAGCTGGTTTCACTTCCTAAATGCTAGTGTACAACACTATAGGGCCCATCTGGGGTTTTGGGCTGTAGCCTAAATTGAATTCTGAGATTGCCTAGGCCTATACATTGTTCCTAATGGTAGATGAATAATGCATTGATCCTATGTTTATCCCAGCTATCATATTATTAAGTGTTCATGAGGAAAGCCTTCAGTGGGCAAACCTATAGGACAGTTCAGTATATCCACTAGCTAGAACTGTGTCAGTGTGATTAGAGGAAGTTCTGAGTGCTTTCTCTGTGCAGTATTTACCCACATAAGGAAACCCTTTACTACAGAAACATCTCATTGACATTTTTACCCAATCTGAATATTATTATTATCTCAAGATGAATTCTGTGTATCGGAGTTACATTTCAATTAAACAAAATTTGTCGACATTATCACTTGAGCTGTGTTTTACAAAAAATAGTTAAACAATTTGGTTTCAAAAGATTCAATTCCAATTTTTTATATTTGGATCAGATTGGGCACTGACTGACTTGTTGTTTCTTCCTCCATCTTTCAGAAGGGGCGGTTCTCTGTGTATGGGGAGTACTGCAGTAACCACGAGAAGGCCCTGAGGCTGCTGATGGAGCTCAACAAGATCCCCGAAATCAGGACCTTCCTCCTGGTGAGGATCCTAGCGCTGACGCAAGTTGTCTACTTTTCACGTATCTCCTTTTTGTCTCTTTCTCTTTTTCTTCCTCTACAGTGCATTCGGAAAGTATTCAGACCCCTTTACTTTTTCCACATTTTGTTATGTTACAGCCTTATTCTAAATGTGATTAAATCGTTTTTTCCCCTAATTAATCTACACACAATACCCCATAATGACAAAGCAAAAACAGGCTTTTAGAATTTTTTGAAAAAATTAATAGAATGACAAAAATATATATAACATTTACATAAGTATTCAGACCCTTTTCTCAGTACTTTGTTGAAGTATTATTGGCACCGATTACATCCTCGAGTCTTCTTTGGTATGACGCTACAATCTTGGCACACTTGCATTTGGGGAGTTTCTCCCATTTCTTCTCTGCAGATCCTCAAGCTCTGTCAGGTTGGATGGGGAGTGTCGCTGCACAGCTATTTTCAGGTCTCTCCAGAGATGTTCAATCGGGTTCAAGTCCGGGCTCTGGCTGGGCCACTCAAGGACATTCAGAGACTTTCAGAGAGCCACTCATGCGTTGTCTTGGCTGTGTGCTTAGGGTCGTTGTCCTGTTGGAAGGTGAACCTTCGCCCCAGTCTGAGGTCCTGAGTGCTCTGGCGCAGGTTTTCATCAAGGATCTCTCTGTACTTTGCTCTGTTCATCTTTCCCTCGATCCTGACTAGTCTCCCAGTCCCTACTGCTGAAAAACATCCCCACAGCATGATGCTGCCACCACCATTCTTCACCGTAGGGATGGTGCCAGGTTTCTTCCAGATGTGACGCTTGGCATTCAGGCCAAAGAGTTCAATCTTGGTTTCATCAGACCAGATAATATTGTTTCTCATGGTCTGAGAGTCCTTTAGGTGCCTTTTGGCAAACTCCAAGCGGGCTTTCATGTTCCTTTTACTGAGGAGTGGCTTCCTTCTGGCCACTATATCATAAAGGCCTGATTGGTGGAGTGCTGCAGAGATGGTTGTCCTTCTGGAAGGTTCTCTCATCTCCACAGAGGAACTCTAGAGCTCTGTCACAGTGACCATCGGGTTCTTGGTCACCTCCCTGACCAAGGCCCTTCTCCCCCAATTGCTCAGTTTGGCCAGCTCGAGGAAGAGTCTTGGTGGTTCCAAACTTCTTCTGTTTAAGAATTATGTAGGCCACTGTGTTCTTGGGGACCTTCAATGCTGCAGAAATGTTTTGGTACCCTTCCCCAGATCTGTGCCTTGACACAATCTCTACAGACAATTCCTTCAACCTCATGGCTTGGTTTTTGCTCTGACATGCACTGTTAACTGTGGGACCTTATCTAGACAGGTGTGTGCCTTTCCAAATACATTTACATTTACATTTTAGTCATTTAGCAGACGCTCTTATCCAGAGCGACTTACAGTTAGTGAATACATATTTTTTTTTTTTTTTTTTTTTCTTCTTTTTTTTTTTTTTTTTCAAACTGGTCCCCCGTGGGAATCGAACCCACAACCCTGGCGTTGCAAACGCCATGCTCTATCAACTGAGCTACATCCCTGCCGGCCATTCCCTCCCCTACCCTGGACAACGCTAGGCCAATTGTGCGCCGCCCATGAGTCTCTCAGTCGCGGCCGGCTGCGACAGAGCCTGGATTCGAACCAGGATCTCTAGTGGCACAAATCATGTCCAATCAATTTAATTTACCGCAGGTTGACTCCAATCAAGTTGTAGATTGGAAATAGGATGCACCTGAGCTCAATTTTGAGTCTCATAGCAAAGGGTCTGTGTATTTCAGTTTTTTTTTTTTTTTTTATAAGTTAGCAACATTTCAAAAAAACCTGTTTTCGCTTTGTCATTATGGGATATTGAGGTTAAGGAAAATAATTGAATCCAGTTTAGAATAAGGATGTAACGTAACAGAATGCACTGTATATATTCTTCCTCCCGTTCTATTTGTCTTCCACCATGTTCTCTCCCTCTACTCTTCTTGTCATCCTCTTCCTCCCACCCCTTCCTCCTTTCCCCCTTAATCCTTTTCTCCCTTGACCTCTTCCCCTGCTTTGCATCTTTTCCCTCCTTTTCCACTTCCCTCTCTTTCCTTTCCACCTCTTTTCCTTCTTTCCATCCTACTCCTCTTCATCATGTCACCTCTTCTTCCGTTTAAATGTTAATGTTTGTTCTAAAAAGAACATGAATTGGTATAAGGTTGCTTGGTACTACAGCAAACTCACCATGTAACCACAAAGTGTGTGAAGGTCGTTTTGGCACCAGAAATCCAGCTGTTTCCTTGTTTTGACACCCCTTTGACACCCTTTCTTGCCCCTCTACAATAAACACAGGAACCGCCTTTGACTATGCTTCCAACGGTGATGTCATGCTCAGTGCGAGCTGGCCAGCTGCAGTGCATTGGCACGGCTGGATGGAAGATCTGAGCCTTGTTGCCCCCAATGTGCTTCCTCCGTCTCGTTATTGACTGACCTGAACTTGTTCTAGTTGTGTTCTGTACATTTTCTCCCAGGCTTTCACTTAAGTCACATTTTTGTCTAAGACTTAGTCATGCATCAATGGGAGACTAAGTGAAAATTCTACTTAAGTGGAAATTAGGATTCACCCCTCAAACAGTCTCCATATATACTTCCATTCCTTTTTTCAACTGGTACCGGGGTTTCTTCAGACGAGTCTTGTGAGGCCTGTTGGCATCCTAGAGTCTCACCTTTGCACAGATCGGTCATATTAGTGTGTAGCCCAAACGGTTCTGATGCTACAGACCGAAGTAGAGCATAATGGAGAACACCATCTTGTTCGTGAGAGTCTCATAGAGGGGTTGTAATATTTTTGTAGGACAAACCGTTTGACTATTTTGTGAGAAGACTGATTTTCGGGATGTCTCATGGTTCGACAAACACCTCTCTAGCTCTGTCACCTTTCACTGCAGATGCGGAAGTGCGACATAGGCAGATACGGTGGATTGAGACGCATCCAATGCAAAACAAGATATATATTTAGCTTAAACTGATGGATTTTTATGGGGATTTTTTTATTATGCTAATAAGATTTCTGCGGGGGCGCAGACATCAACCTTAGGGTGTTAATGAGTTAACCCTTTAAGCTACAAGTCTAAGCTCCACAGGTGTAAGCTGTAAGCAGATTTCAACCTAAAATGCAGGGCACATGCCCCGATGCATGGTAGACCACACTGATATTGAGGATGTGGTAGAGTGAGGAAAATTGAGGTGTAGTCAGTCGATGGACTATTTGAGGATGTGGGAAGATAGTTCCATTTTAATTTGACAAGCACATTAAAAAGTTAGGCCGTCTCTACACTGACATCAAAAAGTGAAGTAAAAGTCTGATGAAAGGCGGTCAAAGGGAAGTTTGGCTGCAGGCATGCAGATGGAAATAAGGTTCAGATGAGTAGACTAGAGAGAGAGGGGAGGGGATTGCATCAGGATTGCCAAACCATCTGGAATCTGTGGAATCCCAGATCATTTTGCTGTCATTTTTCTTTTCAGAGCACTTTATGAATTTAGAAGGGGTGGAATGTGATTTAAAGGAAATGCGTGCCCTATACCAACCAATGATGTGCTTTCTGTTTTCTCCACTGTTGTATTCTGGTGTGGCGTATCTACTTTGGCCTTTGATCTGGTGAACGCTGCCCTTGCTTACCCTTGGGGAGTTAGCTTTTGAAATACGTGATTCCTAGAAAATAGAGCACAGAGAAGAGAAAACCCACCAGCTTTATCGCCCTCTTTCCCTCACGCATTTGAAGAATTCTCCTCAGAAGGGTTTCACCACCAAACTGATTACTTGGGTTAATTTTTAAAGCATGACTTCAGTCCCAGTATGCCACCCGACCCCCATGGAGGTCATTAATGCGGCTGAGAAGACTTTCTATGGCGTTTTGGATTTTGCTTCTTGCCCTAAACCATTTTACATAATCATTTTAGTGGAGTAACCAACTTAGTTAGAAAATAATAGTAAAGAATCACAAAAAGTAGATGTGTAATTGTCTCAGATTAATAATTTAGTTTTTGTTAAAATCTTTGTCTTTGTTCCAGCACTGTATGCTGTTGGGAGGGATGAAGAGCACAGACATTCCCCTGGAGGGGCACCTGCTATCACCCATTCAGAGAATCTGCAAGTACCCCCTTTTACTGAAGGTAAGGTCCTGCTGACCCCAAGGAGAATGAAACTCAGTCCTGCCTCCAAGTCAGAGGGTCAGTGTACTTTATGGCCAATTCATTTTTCCTATTAGAAGACAAGATTTTAAAAAAGGGCCATTCTTTGATTACTTGATTTGAATCTGAAATCAAACAACACAAACAGTTTAGTTTTTTTAGTTTTTATTGTCTAAAGTAAATATTAAATTACGAGAAACGGAATAATGATTTGATTATTCAAAAGTTGTGTTTTAAGGCTAGGCTCTATAACATGCACCGATCACCACAAGCTTCAGTGCCTAGGAGCTTAGACACCATGACCACATGGTCAGTCAGCCACGGTCCTGTGAAATTCGCACATCATGACCATTGATCTATACAGGGGTCATGACCCATGGAAAACAAATTTTAGTTTCGCCTATGTCAGGATCTGGCCATTTGTGATGAGCCTATAAGCTACATTAATAAGGTATGGTATGAAAAAAAAAAAGCTCTGTCCACGGACCTATAGCATATGACACGTCCTTTGAAACTCTCCGATGCGCAACTGTTCGTAAAGACCAGGGCCGGTTTCCCAAAATCATCTTGGTTCATCGTTAGAACCTATGGTTCTAATGATGAACTTAGCTTTAAGATGCTTTTGGCAAACTGGGCCCTGGGCCTCGTTTCCCAAAGCCTTCGTATAGCGTTAAAATCATCGTTGGAACCATCTTACAATGTGTCTTTAGTAGCCAAGGTGTTTCCCAGCGCCTTTGTTAGTAACGTGACTCTTGAAATCCTTGCACATCTATGAGTGATCCAGACCACTCATAGAGCAGCCAAAGTGCAAGGTTAGGCTTATTTTCTGCCTTACCACACAATATATAATTCTAAAACAATTATGTGAATGGGCATGATCATACGATGATAAATGTTTCATTTGGGTAATGTATAGGATCTAATGTAATATTTGAAATATGTATTTGTAACATTTTGTCAAGATTAGTTTTATCCCAAGCTGCATCTTATCCGGTACCAATTGGAAACACCTGGAACACTATACATTGGGGGAAAAAAGTATTTAGTCAGCCACCAATTGTGCAAGTTCTCCCACTTAAAAAGATGAGAGAGGCCTGCAATTTTCATCATAGGTACACGTCAACTATGACAGACAAATTGAGAAAAAAAAACCCCCAGAAAATCACATTGTAGGATTTTTAATGAATTTATTTGCAAATTATGGTGGAAAATAAGTATTTGGTCAATAACAAAAGTTTTTCAATACTTTGTTATATACCCTTTGTTGGCAATGACACAGGTCAAACGTTTTCTGTAAGTCTTCACAAGGTTTTCATACACTGTTGCTGGTATTTTGGCCCATTCCTCCATGCAGATCTCCTCTAGAGCAGTGATGTTTTGGGGCTGTCGCTGGGCAACACGGACTTTCAACTCCCTCCAAAGATTTTCTATGGGGTTGAGATCTGGAGACTGGCTAGGCCACTCCAGGACCTTGAAATGCTTCTTACGAAGCCACTCCTTCGTTGCCCGGGTGGTGTGTTTGGGATCATTGTCATGCTGAAAGACCCAGCCACGTTTCATCTTCAATGCCCTTGCTGATGGAAGGAGGTTTTCACTCAAAATCTCACGATACATGGCCCCATTCATTCTTTCCTTTACACGGATCAGTCGTCCTGGTCCCTTTGCAGAAAAACAGCCCCAAAGCATGATGTTTCCACCCCCATGCTTCACAGTAGGTATGGTGTTCTTTGGATGCAACTCAGCATTCTTTGTCCTCCAAACACGACGAGTTGAGTTTTTACCAAAAAGTTATATTTTGATTTCATCTGACCATATGACATTCTCCCAATCCTCTTCTGGATCATCCAAATGCACTCTAGCAAACTTCAGACGGGCCTGGACATGTACTGGCTTAAGCAGGGGGACACGTCTTGCACTGCAGGATTTGAGTCCCTGGCGGCGTAGTGTGTTACTGATGGTAGGCTTTGTTACTTTGGTCCCAGCTCTCTGCAGGTCATTCACTAGGTCCCCCCGTGTGGTACTGGGATTTTTGCTCACCGTTCTTGTGATCATTTTGACCCCACGGGGTGAGATCTTGCATGGAGCCCCAGATCGAGGGAGATTATCAGTGGTCTTGTATGTCTTCCATTTCCTAATAATTGCTCCCACAGTTGATTTCTTCAAACCAAGCTGCTTACCTATTGCAGATTCAGTCTTCCCAGCCTGGTGAAGGTCTACAATTTTGTTTCTGGTGTCCTTTGACAGCTCTTTGGTCTTGGCCATAGTGGAGTTTGGAGTGTGACTGTTTGAGGTTGTGGACAGGTGTCTTTTATACTGATAACAAGTTCAAACAGGTGCCATTAATACAGGTAACGAGTGGAGGAAAGAGGAGCCTCTTAAAGAAGAAGTTACAGGTCTGTGAGAGCCAGAAATCGTGCTTGTTTGTAGGTGACCAAATACTTATTTTCCACCATAATTTGCAAATAAATTCATAAAAAATCCTACAATGTGATTTTCTGGATTTTCTTTCCTCAATTTGTCTGTCATAGTTGACGTGTACCTATGAAAATTACAGACCTCTCTCATTTTTTTAAGTGGGAGAACTTGCACAATTGGTGGCTGACTAAAAACTTTTTTTCCCCACTGTACATGGACGATACATGGAGATGATATACGACAACTCTTAGAAATAATCTAAGAAGGTGTCCATGTATGCCGATGACTCAAGTTTTATATTAAGTCCGCAAGCTAGATCCCTGCAATGTCTAATTCAAGATCTAAGTAACTTTTCTGGCCTCTCAGGTCTAAAACCTAATTATGATAAGTGTACCATATTACGTATTGGATCTTTAAAAGAAACAACTTTTACATTACCCTGCAGTTTACCTATAAAAAGTAGACATGCTTGGTATTCATATCACAAAATATATAAATAAACTCTCCACAATGAATTTCAATAGAAAACTAGTAAAAATAGACAAGATCCTGCAACAGGTAAATACCTGTCTATTAATGGAAAAATTACACTGATTAACTCCTTAGTCATATCTCAGTTTACTCACTTACTTATGGCGCTGCCTACTCTTGATGATTCGTTTTTTAAATAATCTGAGCAAAATTGTTTTTGCTTTATCTGGGAAGCTAAACCAGACAAAATAAAGCATGTCTATCTATGTAATGAATATGAACTTAGTGGGTTGTGATTATTAAATATAAAAGCACACAGTTTTACTTGAACCCAAAATGGTTCTCAAGTAGATTACTAAGAAAAGGTCATCCACTGTTTAAAAATTGCCTTTTTGCCTTTGTGCCGATTGCCATGTCTAATTTTTGATTAATTGAAAATTAAACCTTCTTCAAAGTATCTCTCTTTTTCAAACAAGCATTGCAGAGCTGGTTACAATTTCAATTTCATCCCCAAGAAAAGAGAACAAATATGATGGTTGAACTCAATTATACTCGTTGGTAAAATACCAGTATTTATGGACAATATGTTTGATAAGTGTATTTTGTTTTTAAATTATATTGTAATTTGGAATGGTAGAGTTATGTCTTTCATGGAGTTATCGCAATTGTATGGAAAGGTCTGGTCAATCCAAGATTACAACCAATTGATTACAGCATTACCCCAAAAATGGAGGAGGCGGGGCAGCGGGAGGAGGTAGGGAACTGGTCTGTCTGCCCAATATATAGTATAGTCCACCAAGTATCCAAACTGGTGGAGGAACAAAAATTGCATAAATAGGAAAGTATACCAGTTTAATTTGAGGACCAGGATGTTGACTGCTGTGCCATATAGATTGCAAAATAGCTGGGAAGAGATTTGTGATGTACCGATTCCATGGCACAGGGTGTAAGAGTTGATATATAAACCGACGCAAGGTTAAAGACTTCGTGCTTTTCAGCTAAAATTATTGTGCAGAATGCCACCAACAACATTTTGAATATTTGGGGAATACAATCATCGTAGCTCTGCAGATTTTGCTGTGAGGATACAGAATCAATAGACCATTTGTTCTGGTATTGCCCTCAGGTAGCCTGTTTCTGGTCTCAGATTCAGGAATGGCTAAAAAAACATAACATAAATCTAAAATTGACCCTAGAAATAGCATTGTTGGGAGATCTGGAGAGACCTGGTCAGTCAATTACTAGTATACTAATACTCTTAGTAAAAGTATTTATCTTCAACTCTCTATGTGGATTCTATTTGATTAGATAAAAATGGTATGTTAAACATCACAGCATAGTTGAAAGATATATGGCGAGAAAGATTCTGAAGGGGGGGGGCTGGAGAGCTATCGTGGAAACAGTGGTGGATCTTGGATGGTTGGTGGCCTGGCAGTTGGGAGCTTGGGCCGTTGGCCGATAGGTCGCTGATTCGGGTCCCCGATTTGACTTGGTGGGAGATCTGTCGACGTGCCCTTAGGCTGGGCGCTTGACCCTGGTTGTTCCTGTGGGTCGCTCTGGATGGGTGTCTGCTAGATGACTGAATGTAATGTAAATGTTGAGCGGCTTCACTGCAGGTAGATTGTATGTTTTATTTTCACACAAAAGAAAATATCCCAAAAAACCAGCCACTCCTAATTAGGATCTCCATTTTCCACCCCACGTCCAACTTCTCCCTTTTCCAACTTCTACATTCAACCTCCACACTCCATCCTCCAACATTTCCCCAAAACGCTGTCGTGACTTCATCCCATAATCTTACCTGACCTTTGCACCCCCACATCCACCATCGACCCTTATTGATGAGATGATTCCTAATAATGAGCATGGTGCTTATCATCCAACGCACCAGGGCTGTTCTCTGAAACATTTTCAATGACTGTTTATGTACTACAGTACTACTGAAGACATTCTGACTCTTTGGCTTTATCCCCTACTCTCTCTCCCCTCACTAGGAGCTGCTGAAGCGGACGCCCAAGAAGCACGTGGACTACCCTGCGGTGGAGGAGGCCCTGCAGGCCATGAAGGCAGTGTGCTCCAACATCAATGAGACCAAGAGGCAGATGGAGAAACTGGAGGCCCTGGAGCAGCTGCAGTCGCACATCGAGGGCTGGGAGGTGAGGGATTCTATTCTATTTTAGACCATGGGGCTAGGATGCACCCTATAGGTCACCATTGATGGAGGGAGAGGAGAGAGGTAGAGCGGAGGGGGATGGGAGTGAGGGCAGAGGAGTGCTCGAAGGTGAGAAAAGGGGGGGGGGGAGTGTACGATAAAGTTGAGGGGAGATAGAAGGGTGAGAGGGACATGAAGGCAGAAGGAGGGGTGTGCTAGAAAGGTGAGAGAAAGGGGGGGGAATTAGAAGGAGGAGAGAGAGAGGGGTGGGAGGTGAGGAGAAAGATTGAGAGGTGTGAGATAAAGATGGATGAGAGTCAGATGAAGATGGATGAGAGTCAGATGAAGATGGATGAGAGAGAGAAAAGGGCAAGGTTCTCCTTTATATAGAAATGGGACATGTGACCGGAAAGGGATGGAAAAGGGAAGCTCTGAGTTTGGAGATTTGTCAATGGATTGCCCCACTCTCTCTCTAGCTCTCTCTCTATCTCTATCTCTCACACACACATTATGTACACACATACTGTACACACACACACACTGTCCACCTCCTTGACCCCATCTCCACAGCTGTGGCGAAAAAACTTTGGCCAGTTTTCGAGAGTCCACTGAACCCTGAGCACATTTCATTTTCTGTGACGGTAAAACACTCCTCCAGCCTCCCAAATCCAAATCACCAGCGTGCACAGGGCATGGACAGGGCTTGGGAGCGGAGCTGGGTGCCCAGTGCGTTTTTCACACCTCCCTCACCCTCCACAACAGAGCCCTTGTCTCCTGACTCCCCTCGGGCCCCCGAGAGGACAATCCACCCTCTCAGGAGCCAAGGGAAGGCCAATGGGGCACCCTGCCCAATATCACGATGTCATTGCGGTCCCTTCCACAGATCAATGTGTTGTGTTGATATAGGAATGTGATCGTCGTTTTTTTCTCTCCAATATCTCTAATTCAATTCTACCCACTGACGTGGGGGCAGTTGGACATCTGTGTTTGGAATTGGTTCTCTCATATCACTTTGCATTGACCCCTAGAAGTCAAAACATGTCTTAGGATGAACGAATAATGGGACATAGAGCCTCCGTCTACTCTCTTCCGTATCACAGTCCATCCTCATGAAAGGCACTGCCCTCCCTTGCTCCCTTTAAGCACTCCATCTTTAGCCCATTAGTCCTACTTTCTCCACTCCTCCACGCTCCAGTTTAATTACCTCTCCACTCCTAATGGGAATGTAGGAGTGCAGAATCAAGGCCCAGGCGCATTACCGTTGCACTGATAGACAGACAGCTCCCTCCCGCCCTCCTTCCCCCAATCCTCCATCCCTCCATCCCCCACTTGCCTTTCTGCACAGTTAAACATGGAATTGGATTGATCGGGCGAAACGTTATCTGTCTGCTAGGCCGGTTGGAATCCATCTGACCTGAAATGGCACCCTTTTCTCTTTATAGTGCACTATTCCCTATATCTGGGGTACTCAAGTACTATTTGAGAAGGTCTGGTCACACAAATTTCCTAGGTGGCAAAGGTCCAGATGGATAATGTAATTTATCAACGTAGTAACAAACCCCCACCTCACAACCCATGTGACCCCAAACTGTTCACACACCTCTTTTTGGTTGAGAGAACATTTTGCAGTTTTAAACCTAAATCCCACAATTCTACACATTTTGCATGGGGCAGAGATATAATTATTTTCTGTTTTAAAGCTAATTTCCTGCAGTTCTACGCATTCTTCCATGTCTTATGTGTGTTTATATGATACCAGGGGTCAAAGCCCGACAAAGGAAAAGAAAGTGGGGCCTGCGGTCTGTATTGACCCTGTTCTGGGTCCAGATCCGGTCCGCCAGTTGAGTATGGGGGCCCTATATAGTGCACTACTTTCGACCAGGGCCCTTAGGGTGCCATTTCGGACGTACCCCCTTACATTATTAACGTCACAGCTAAAGTCACATAGGTCAACCTTTTGAAAATCCCTTTAGCTTTCTTGTTTACATTTTGTGGTAGTGTATAACCCTAAAAATACTGCCTTAAATATGTCACATCTAATGACTAAATAGTGATTAATTGAGCTAAAGTTCAACCACGTTGTCAAAAAGGTTAATTGGCCACACACTGAGTCATATTAATTTGGTTTGACATGACTCCTTGTTGGTCCGTTTTCAGCTGTTCGACTTCGACATTGAAAGGCCACCAAGCTCTTGTTCCCTGTGAGAAAGTGAGACTGTGGTTTATGTTTTCCATAAGAAGCAACGCAAGCAGAACAGTGTTTTTTGCACTTAACCTTTTCACAAGTACCAACAAATGTGTGGGATCATTCTACAGTGGTCCCTGCAGCGTACGCTCAATCCGGTGTGATTAGAACGCTTATTTAGAATGTTGAGTTTCGAGTAACGCAACAGTCAGCATTTGAGCTAGCCACACTGTTTTTTTCACAGAAACATTTGGCGAAAACACAGTCCTTACAAAGTTATGTCCTGAATGTGACCAGTTGATTTTTGTAGCGACAGCATACACAATCATCCAAACCGGAAAATGTAGGCTACATTAGTCCTAGCGCTAACTGATGAAAGATTGACGTAACACAAGCCGTCATATTTAGAGAACTCTCGGCTGACAGAAACCACAATATAAATTAGCTAATAGCAATTACTATTTATAATTCATCACATCACGGGTGAGCTCACCATTGATCGAAATAATTCAGTAAAATACTTTCTAGAAAACGAAAATAATCAGACGATGGGTAGTTTGTGCGCGCCGCCGTGTTTGTTTTTCTTGTCAACCAAAGATAATAAGAGGATGAGTTTGGTCTGTTTGCAGTGTGCATGTTGAAGGGGGTGTGTCATCTACGATCATTCACGTCCCTTCATTCACTTCCGGAAGTTTACTTGAAAGATGAGTGAACCATTCCTTCACCTCATTATAACATCTCTGGTCAGACAGACGTTTATGTGACAGCCAGAATGCATTGCATAATGTCAACAAACATGGCGCCACACATAGCTGGCAAATAGCTTAGCATTAGCTCATTATAATCAGTACAACCTTCAAAAAAGTATTTTACACACATCATAGGTGTCCATTACAATCTATGCAATAATCGGAATGCATTATTTGTCACCAGTACTTGAAGACATGTGAATAAAACTGTAAATACATTATGCTCCATATATACATACACTACCGTTCAAAAGTTTGGGGTCACTTAGAAATGTCCTTGTTTTTGTCCTTGTTTTTTGTCCATTAAAATAACATAAAATTGATCAGAAATACAGTGTAGACATTGTTAATTGTGTAAATGGCTATTGTAGCTGGAAACGGCTGATTTTTAATGGAATATCTACATAGGCGTACAGAGGCCCATTATCAGCAACCATCAGTCCTGTGTTCCAATGGCACGTTGTGTTTGCTAATCCAAGTTTATCATTTTAAAAGGCTAATTGATCATTAGAAAACCCTTTTGCAATTATGTTAGCACAGCTGAAAACTGTTGTGCTGATTTAAAGAAGCAATAAAACTGGCCTTCTTGAGACTAGTTTAGCAATTGTGGGTTCGATTACAGGCTCAAAATGGCCAGAAACAAAGAACTTTCTTCTGAAACTCGTCAGTCTATTCTTGTTCTGAGAAATGAAGGCTATTCCATGCGGGAAATTGCCAAGAAACTGAAGATCTCGTACAACGCTGTGTACTACTCCCTTCACAGAACAGCACAAACTGGCTAAAAACCAGAATAGAAAGAGGAGTGGGAGGCCCCGGTGCACAACTGAGCAAGAGGACAAATACATTAGAGTGTCTAGTTTGAGAAACAGACGCCTCACAGGTCCTCAACTGGCAGCTTCATGAAATAGTACCCGCAAAACACCAGTCTCAACGTCAACAGTGAAGAGGCGACTCTGGGATGCTGACCTTCTAGGCAGAGTTGCAAAGAAAAAGCCATATCTCAGACTGGCCAATAAAAGATTAAGATGGGCAAAAGAACACATACATTGAACAAAGGAAGATTGGAAAAAAGTGTTATGGACAGACAAATCCAAGTTTGAGGTGTTCGGATCACAAAGAAGAACATTTGTGAGACGCAGACCAAATGAAAAGATGCTGGAGGAGTTCTTGATGCCATCTGTCAAGCATGGTGGAGGTAATGTGATGGTCTGGGGGTGCTTTGGGGGAGATTTGTGCAGGGTAAAAGGGATCTTGAAGAAGGAAGGCTATCACTCCATTTTGCAACGCCATGCCATACCCTGTGGACAGCGCTTGATTGGAGCCAATTTCCACCTACAACAGGACAATGACCCAAAGCAAAGCTCCAAACTATGCAATAACTATTTAGGAAAGAAGCAGTCAGCTGGTATTCTGTCTATAATGGAGTGGCCAGCACAGTCACCGGATCTCAACCCTATTGAGCTGTTGTGGGAGCAGCTTGACCATATGGTACATAAGAAGTGCCCATCAAGCCAATCCAACTTGTGGGAGGTGCTTCAGGAAGCATGGGGTGAAATCTCTTCAGATTACCTCAACCAATTTGCAACTAGAATGCCAAAGGCCTGCAAGGCTTTAATTGCTGCAAATGGAGGATTCTTTGATGAAAGCAAAGGTTGAAGGACACATTTATTATTTCTATTAAAAATCATTATTTCTAACCTTGTTAATGACCACATTTCCTATGCATTTTGCTGTATTTCCTATTCAAATTCATTTCATGTATGTTTTCATGGAAAACAAGGACATTTCTAAGTGACCCCAAACTTTTGAACGGTAGTGTACATACATACATACATACATACATGCATGCATGCATGCATACATGAGTGTGCAAAGCTGTCATCAAGGCAAAAGGTGGCTATTTGAAGAATCTCAAATATAAAATAGATTTTGATTTGTTTAACACTTTTTTGGTTACTAAGTTATTCCATATGTGTTATTTCATAGTTTTGATGTCTTCACTATTATTCTACAATGTAGAAAATAGTAAAAATAAAGAAAAACCCTTGACCGGTAGTGTACATACTGTATGCTACAGTAGAAACAACAACATGATATACAACAAATAAGGCACTTACTTATGGAATGTATTCATGTCCAAAGTTATTATTTGTAAGGAAAACAACAACTAAGGCAATGCGAGCGTTTGTTCACGACTGTGCAAATGTCTGCATACTTGATCTGCGGAAACACTGGGGAAGTGCTTGGGCTCTCCTCGAAGAGAGAAGTTTGGCCGGCTCAGTAAAGCCTCAAACATAAATTGTCCACAACACTGAAATGGGCTACTTCTATGTGAATTAATGAGGAGGCGGAACACACCTCAATTCAAACTGCTGTTAGAAAATAATACTTAGCCTGTAGATAATTAGCAGGCAGCGGGTGTTAATAGTCCTGTTGCGTAACAATCACATTTTGGAACAGTGAGTGCATTCTGACATCACGTGCATAAAACAACTCACGCTGGGTGAGACCGTTAGAGATATTTGGAACTCAAGTGTGAAAAGGTTAAAGGCTGGTTTCTGGTTGCACAGCTGACTTTTGTCTTATGTTAAGGGTAATTTAAAATGTTCAGGGAAGGACTTGATTGTGTTGTGTACTCTATTGATATGTTCTGTAACATATCTGTAGCTCAATTGGTAGAGCATGGCGCTTGTAACGCCAGGGTAGTGGGTTCGATCCCCGGGACCACCCATACGTAAAAATGTATGCACACATGACTGTAAGTCGCTTTGGATAAAAGCGTCTGCTAAATGGCATATTATTATTATTATTATTAACAGTAGGAGTGAATAAGGGTGTCGGCTGTTGTTCATTCCATCCTATTGGCACAATGAAATGGAAACAAATAGTTTGAACGAATCCAATGTCATCTGATGTATGAATTTTCACAGCTGCCTTTTGTATTGTTTGATTGGGGTCTTGCACTCCTATGGTAAATCAATTCTGTGTGAAGGGTGAAAGAGAATTGGTAATCATTTTTGAAATCATTATTGTACTTGCGTACACACTCACACAATAAACAGCTGCTACTGTTTATTATCTATCCTGTTGCCTAGTCACTTTACCCCTACCTATGTGTACATATATACCTCAATTACTTCGTACCACTGCACATCGACTCGGTACAGGTACCCCGTGTATATAGCCAAGTTATCGTTACTCGTTGTGTATTTATTCCTTGTGTTATAATTTTTTTATGTTCCGCTGCATTGTTGGGAAGGGCACATAAGTAAGAATTTAACTTCTAGTCTACACCTGTTTTTTACGATGCATGTGACAAATACAATTTGATTTGATTTGAGAGATGATGACAGGCACCAGTGATTTAATTGCCACCCTCTCTTGACTGTCCTGACGGGCCACCCCCAGGGCACCAATCTGACTGACATCTGTACCGAGCTGCTTCTCCATGGGAACCTGCTCAAGATCTCCGCCGGCAACATCCAGGAGAGAGTCTTCTTCCTGTTTGACAACCTCCTGGTCTACTGCAAGAGGAAGTCCAGGTGAGATTGGGTAGGATTGGAAGGAGGGAGGAAGTCATGCACCTCAGGAAAGTGGCAGGAATGTGTTTTCATTCATTGACGAGAAGTCACCATAGAAAGAAGCCATACGGGGAAAAACAGAGTAAATCGCCAAATCCTGTTTGTGTAGTGTGTACCAAGCTCATTTTATATGCAAACAAAACAAGCCAACCTAACGCGTGCGTGCGTACTTACGCCTGTGTGTGCTTGAGCACTGTAAAGTTGTTTTTTCAAAGTTGCCAACAATAAACTGCTGGCACCCGCCCACCCGACTAGAATCACTACTCTCGACGGGTCTGACCTAGAGTATGTGGACAACTACAAATACCTAGGTGTCTGGTTAGACTGTAAACTCTCCTTCCAGACTCACATTAAGCATCTCCAATCCAAAGTTAAATCTAGAATCGGCTTCCTATTTCGCAACAAAGCCTTCTTCACTCATGCTGCCATACATGCCCTCGTAAAACTGACTATCCTACCGATCCTTGACTTCGGCGATGTCATTTACAAAATAGCCTCCAACACTCTACTCAGCAAATTGGATGTAGTCTATCACAGTGCCATCCGTTTTGTCACCAAAGCCCCATATACTACCCACCACTGTGACCTGTACGCTCTTGTTGGCTGGATCTCACTACATATTTGTCGCCAAACCCACTGGCTCCAGGCCATCTATAAATCACTGCTAGGCAAATCCCCGCCTTATTTTAGCTCATTGGTCACCATAGCAACACCCACCCGTAGTATGCGCTCCAGCAGGTATATCTCACTGGTCATCCCCAAACCCAACACCTCCTTTGGCCGCCATTCCTTCCAGTTCTCTGCTGCCAATGACTGGAACGAATTGCAAAAATCTCTGAAGCTGGAGACTCTTATCTCCCTCACTAACTTTAAGCATCAGTTGTCAGAGCACCTTACCGATCACTGCACCTGTACACAGCCCATCTGAAATTAGCCCACCCAACTACCTCATCCCCATATTGTTATTTATTTTGCTCATTTGCACCCCAGTATCTCTATTTGCACATCATCTCTTGCACATCTATCATTCCAGTGTTAATACTAATTGTAAATATTTTGCACTATGGCCTATTTATTGCCTTACCTCCATAACTTACTACATTTGCACACACTGTACATATATTTTCTGTTGTATTTTTGACTTTATGTTTTGTTTTACCCCATATGTAACTCTGTGTTGTTGTTTTTATCGCACTGCTTTGCTTTATCTTGGCCAGGTCGCAGTTGTAAATGAGAACTTGTTCTCAACTGGCTTACCTGGTTAAATAAAAAAATAAAACGTTCTGAGCAGGAATTTCACATTTTCACCATTTTATGTTCAATTTCGTAGGGTTACTGGGAAGAAATCCACAAAGAGGACCAAGTCCTTCAACGGCCCCCTGTACATGTTCAGAGGAAGAATCAACACAGAGGTGATGGAGGTGGAAAACGTTGAGGATGGAACAGGTTCGTGCCAGCCCCACCAGTCTTCAGTTCATATAGGAGCATCCACCCATCCCTCTATCCACACTCTTTTCATTCGTTCATTCATTCATTCATTCATTCATTCATTCATTCATTCATTCATTCATTCATTCATTCATTCATTCATTCATTCATTCATTCATTCAGTCATCCATTCATCCATTCATCCATTTTCTTTCTATGTATTCTTTCTTTGCTACGGTGTTAATTAGGCTTTATACCTGTTTGTTTCATGTGAATTCTTTACCCTCCCCAAGACAATATTTTAGATTAGCTGGTAGAGTAGATTACACAAAGCTAATGAGTGTTTACAGTTTGGGTGAGGCGATAAAATCTTGCATAGGTTTTTCACATTTGAACTGCTTACAAACGGTCAGGTGATTTTATATGAATCTGAGGTCTGCACATTGGTTCAGAGCGGATGCACCAACCTGCATTTCAAACCTTTGAACTATTGGGATGCCTGCTGTTGCAAGAACTGGCACTTACCAACTACAACACTGTTTTGTTCGTGTGGTTTATTGCACACCAGCATGTTATTTTCAGGTCTTGGGTTCAGATATTAGTTAAAATCATTCAAATACTTTAGTTGTGCTTAATCGAGCTTGCCTGGGGCAATAGAAATGATGAAGTAGGCCCTAAAATGCTAACCCCACCGATCTTGCACTCCAGACAGGCTCAAGGAAATGTTCAAAGTATTTGAAAGATTTCAAGGACTATTTGAACCCAGGTCTGGTTGTTTTCTGTGAGGGGGTTATAGTTGTAGCCCTAGCTGCAGGGGTATGAATGCACTTCTTCTTTAATCATACCCATTTTCACTCACCACACTGGCAAGATGAAGCATGGGTTCACATGCCTCTTCTCTGTGCCCCACGGGCTGTTTGCTGCCTGTCGCTTCGTGCTTTCAGAGGAAACCACAAAGAAAAACATGTTCTCTCTCCGCATGTTTCTCAGAGAGACCATATAACCCGATAGTGAGACCAAGGTCATGTGCCATTTTTACACTGCCAGCTTAGCTTGTGTCTGTCTAAGGTTGATCATGTGTTGATTTGTAGCATTGTAGAAGCCCAGCGAATCACCCTTGAAATAGCTGCACTTTTACACCATTCCATTGACAGTTTTAGAGTATTAAGGACAATACCGAGTGAAGATGTTTGAACAAGATTTGTGGTTTGTTCTTCAACTAAATATTACAACATTGACATGCACTGACAACCGCAGCTAGACAACATGTAAAAAAACTCATCCATATGTAAACAAAGCGAAGGCCAGTTCCTCGTTCGCTCAAGGAGACCTTTTTAGCGTGAGTGTGTATACACGGTCACACCTCTTTCATTGGATGAATGCAATAACATCATCCTCCTACATCTACTATTGTTTGATACCATTCCCCATGCACACCAAAACATGATTAGCTCTCCCTATGCCTCCCTCCCTCCAGGCCATGGGGTTTCACATCTTTTTATGTGACCTTTTAACATTACACTAATGCACCTCCATTAGCCCAGCTCATTCATTATGCATTACAGTCACCTGGAGCCAAATAGCTGATAAGATTGAGAGAGAGAGAGCGAGAGAGAGAGACTTTCTGTCGAGTCAGCAGAAAGATGTATTTTACTGCTCTGTTTGGTAGTTTTTTTTATTAGCAGTACTTACAGAATGATGGATATTTCAACTCCAAGGTGTTTCAAATATAAGTGACGCTTGAGAGTGGTGTGGCCAGGCAGGCTGTATTACCCTCCAAGTTTGTTACAACTGAGTTCAGTAACACTGCATGTTTTATCGGCAAGTAAAAAAGGTAGTACAGTGTTGATATCAATGTCTATCAACAGAATTGCGGTAAAACATTTTAATAAAGGTTATTTCTAGAAAAGGACTCACGTGGGGGGTGTACTGTACCATGGTCCCTTACTTGTTTTGTTCCTCTTTTCTCAGCTGACTACCACAGCAACAACTACACGGTGACCAACGGCTGGAAGATCCACAACACGGCCAAGAACAAGTGGTTCGTCTGCATGGCCAAGAACGCAGAGGACAAGCAGAAGTGGCTCGACGCCATTTTGAGGGAACGAGAGCAGAGAGAGAGTGAGTAGAATGAAAAGAGGGATGTCACTCACACTCCTTCCCTCCCACCTCCATGGAGTGTGTGAAAGAATGCTATCATGTTTTCTGGTTGTACTGGCTGACCACCTAGACTGATACAGTATCTCAGCAATGCTACGCTATGGGTTGCTAACACAATAAGGGTTCAGATAAACAAATGGTTAGCGTTGCAAGAGGGAACAAAATAATTCCTTCTGTCTGTTGTGAGAGCTCCAATTGTAGCACGCATGCATGCAAATGAATTGGTACATCACTAGGGCTGTTGTGGTATGCTTATGGTATGTGGATTATGATACAGTATGTCTTACTACCCAGAGTCTCTCTAGCTAGCTTTTGTTTCATAAATAAAGTCTTAAGATCGTGACATGATGACCTAGAACTGTGTTGCCAAATATATGCAGAAGAACATGACCTGGAGTTAAACATTCAAAGGAAAGAGCCAGTCGCTTCATACGTTGCGAGACCCATGTTTGCTAATCAACACCCCTGAGAGAGAGCACTTTATCGAGCAGTTAATTCACAAACAAACCCAAGATGCGCAAAAAACAGACTATTCAATCCCAGC
Source organism: Coregonus lavaretus (assembly GCF_964263955.1). Lineage (NCBI taxonomy): Eukaryota > Metazoa > Chordata > Actinopteri > Salmoniformes > Salmonidae > Coregonus > Coregonus lavaretus. Next base: position 41,985,960 of record NC_140009.1, on the reverse strand, counting down.
CAGAGCCCGAAAAAGAGCAATAGCAGCAGCTTGGTCAGAAACAGTAACGCACCGAGAAAGTATTGCAACACAGTTCCCATCACGGGTGTTGTCTAGACGTCTATACCGTGGTATGAAAATGAGACTCGTAACACATTTTGGATGCCATTTTTCGAACTGGTGTGGAGTGATTGCAGACTTTTGATATGAATTGGCAGCTTGGGCGCAGGTTTCCCGAACTGTGTAATTAATAGTGTGTTCAAATTGAGTCACACCCAAAACATCCAGTCACTCGAATAAAGTTCTTATCACTTTGTCCTCTCTAAAAAGAATGGCACTAAAACACCACTTCATCTGGTTAAAACATATGCTATTTGCTATAGTGTTTGACTAAAAACATGTATTTTGAGGAAGATGGGTTATTTGTTGTTGTTAAGTGTCATTGTAAGCACACTTACTCCTCTTGTTTAATGACTTTCCCTAAACATTTTAGCTTACTTCCATCTTTTGACTTCAAAATGTAAAAGTGTCTTCTTGTGGACTAAGGACACCTGTTCAGCACTGGCCACCTGTCTTTATGTTTGTGCGCATTGGGGGGGGGGGGGTGCCAATAAAGCTTTAAAGGCTTTTACAGGATTCTGTGGCTGTAGGCATGCCCGGTGACACCTGATAGCATTGGAGGCAGAAATCACAACAGCTTACCACCAAGCTGTACGTGTATGGCAATGACTCAACTTAAACAGCCGTGGGTTTTGAACACATAACCACACCTGGTTCTAGCTGTGTACAACAAAGCTTGAATATTTCAAATGTAGCAAATGAGCCTTCCGCATGGACTTGAGTGAGCGGTCACAGCAGAAGTCATGGTATCAGCACTTGATCCTGTGGCTAAAGTCGAGAAGTGGAACTTTCCAGAGTACAAAGGGCCATGCTGGGTATTGGGTTACGTTAGGCGGAAATTGACCTGAGGCTAATAAATGCCAGATCAGTCACAGTGCAGCCAACCCTACCCCCCAACCTTAACCCCAACCCCCCTCCCTGAACCCCCGGCCTAGCCCACATCTGGAAGGTTTGACCATGGCCATTGCATCCCTTTCATCCCTGTTTCACTATTGATACCTGACCCATTGTTGCATTCCAATTTCCCCCAGCACACCTCTTTAAAATGGCACTGACTTCAGTTGGACGTTTTGGTTGTGGCCCCTTTAAATACTCCCAAGACAGAGCCGTTGTTTTTGCCCTGCCAGCTGGATGGGTCTGGGATCATCTTATCAGAGCTTTTGTGGTGGTTGAGGGAAAATGAGTGGGCTAGCATGTTAGCCGGTTAGCTTGTGCCTGTGAGGGTGGGAAGAGGTGGCCTCTCGTCAGGCTCTGACAGCTGGGGCAGCATCCCAGGGTTGAGGCCCCCTGCACCAAGACCAGAACCCTGTCTGTCCAATGGCACTCTTTGTTTGAGTCCACTCCAGCTACTGTCAAGTGTAATCCAACCACACCTCCGTCAGCGGCACCCAGCTCTGGCACACCCGCAAATTGAGTTGGAATTGTCAGAGTCCCATGGTTTAGCAGGACAGAGAGGCTGACAGTGGAGTTTAGCCAGTCAGAGAGCCTGATGATGGATCTCCAAAGTTCAGAGAGCCCAACGGATAGTTTTATCTACAGTATATGGTTTTGAAGCTCTATGAGCATGGTCAACCTTCAAAGGGCTCAACATCAACTGTTGTTTTGAATTGTCTCTGCACATTTTTCATAATTTAACATATTTCTCACTCAGTTGTGTTGCAGCTTGGTAAACATAACTGCTGCTCTACACCAAATATATAAAAACTCAGTGGCGTCACAGTACATTAGCAGGCGAGCGTCAATACAGTACATTGTTCTAGACCTGGACAGATTAACATGTGGATTTCCATCCGAAGGAGGTGGCAGATTTGAGCCGCCATGCTCTGTTCTTCTCCTATCCCTGTACCGTGTCGGATACCCCAACGAGGCCCACAGGCAGGGGCATTGCATCTTCTGACAGCCCGGTGACAGCCTCTCCCCCCTGGGGGCTGAAACGCGTAGACGTCAGAGGGCTGACTGGAGGAAATGGTGGTGTCCTTCAGGGTTCGGTGTTGTGCCCTCTCTTGTTTTTTTTTTGGCAATGTGAGACAAAAGCTGCTGTGACTGCTGCAGCCCCCCCGTGCCAGTCATGGGAATCAGCATGGCTTGTTATGCAGTGAGAGGAGTGATGTAGTCTTTCTCTCATTCACTCTCTCACCACACTGTCTCTGAAAACAAATATCACTGTTGGGTTAGACAACTATTAATAGCAGTTTCTAACACCTTAGGCTTTCGATAATAACAAGTCTCATGAACTTCATATGCAAAATGTTTGGTGTCTGACCCCTTGAGTTTTTCTCTGTTGGTAACAGGTCTGAAGCTGGGGATGGAGCGGGATGCCTACGTTATGATCGCCAAGAAAGGCGAGAAGCTCTACCACATGATGATGACCAAGAGCCGCCACCTGATCAAGGACCGGCGCCGAAAGCTGACTATCGTGCCCAAGTGCTTCATGGGAAAGTGAGTTCTTTCCCACCGAATAGTTAACTGATGAGTGAGGTGTCTGGGAGTTGTTTTCCTCCCTGTGTTGGCAGCCAATCACTTTGTTGTCGGAGGCAACGATTCCCAACGTATACAGAAAGAGCTTCATTAGAGAAGAGACCTTCCCTTTAACTACAAGAGCATAATTTGGAAGACCCTCCCCTCAAGGTGTCTCTGTGAATTAGCATGAACACACACGCCACAGGAATCATACATTTACCCTGCTTTCACAGTGATATGCACAAGCACGCACACCCAAACACACATACATTGCATGAACACACACATACATATATTTTGGCATTAACCCACACACCCACAGAAATTACACATTTAGCCTGCTTTCGCAGAAATGCTCATGAACACACACACACATACACATTTGGCATGAACACACACAGGAAGCACACATTTAGCGTGCTTTCTCAGCAATGCTCACTCACACATACACATTCACACAGCGAGCCACTGGACTGAGCAGCGCTCTCCTTTTTTCTTTCCCCCCAGTCTTTCAATGCCATGAATTAACAATGAGGGCTGGTTTGCCTTCAGTAATGCATTTTCCATTATGCCCCACAGCTCCATAACACAGCGAGATTCCTTTCGGGGGAAGGGAAAAAAGGGGCAACACGGTGTTGATCACTAGGCATTCATTATGGAGTCAGTCAGCATCCAAACCAGGATTTCATTAGTTTGTCAGTTGTCATTATGTCTTATAAGAGTGTGAATTTGAACCCAAAATTAATCTGATACAGAATCCTACACTACAATCAGTGCCCTCCCAATTCCTACTGATAAGAGAACTCATAATGACAACAATTCTTTTTCCAACATCCTATTTGGGCAGTTGGTCGTATTTGGTTCTTCTTTTAGCCTTCCTCTTTCTCAGCCCATTTCCTAATGCAGGTTTCTTTGCTCACATTGGTGCTTGTATTGCATCTTGGGTATGGCAATGCACCAGGACTGTATTCATTGGCACGAAATGGAAGAAAACCGGCCCAAACAGGGAGGGATTATTCTTATTTTATTGTCCAATAAGAAACGCTTGTTTTAGTTTTGTTACAAAACATTTTTCTATGTTTTGCTATTTTGTGCACTAATGAATACGACCCAGGTCTTGTGTATGCTGGATGTGCAAACTGATGTGGTTTTCACAAGATTAATTCATTTGACAGATTAGTATCTTGCACAATAGAACCAACATTTGCAATATCAAGTCAACATAAGTGCTCTATTTCACAAGCGAGTGACCTACTTGACATTTTTACCTCCAGTCCCTTGTTCAAGATGAAGCAAGCCTCATGTTGACTCTGATACAGTATATCCAATAGCTAACTTAGATGACATCATTGTAGCATGCTGTAGCAAAGGAATGTTTGAAGCTTAGGCTTGCTAGCAGAATGTCCGATACACACACATATGCATGCACGCACACATACACACACACGCACGCACACATACACACACACTGAGATAATCCCTTAACTTTATTGTCCACCCTCTCTCTGCTCATCAGCTTGTTTTGCCACACACATACACACACACACAGCCTCACTGTTCCCATCCTTAGCAGTGATTTACTCCTCTGTGTGACTGCTCCAGCGCCCAAATTAACCAGCGCTATTACGTAACAACCCCCCCCCTGTCCTCCACCCCACCAGATCCACGTGAGTCCTGTGTCAATTAGCAGCATGTTGATTTGAGAGCGCCACACATATACACACACACACACGCACACACACTTGCACAGATAGACACAGACTTGTGAGAGGTGCAGTACAGAGACCTGGCTGACAATCACTTCACACACACACACATATCACAGAGCTAAAAGAGCAGCAGCAGTTGGTAGGTGGTGATTTACTCTTTTGATGATGGTAAAATATGCCCATTGTAAATCAGCCGGACAGGCAAGCTCAGGTGTGAGCAGATGGCTCAAGGTGTCTCTGTGATTTAGCATGAACACACACGCTACAGGAATCCCACGTTTACCCTGCTTTCATGGTGATACGCACAAGTACACACACCCAAACACACACTCACACTTTGGCATGAACACACATGCGGGGATCACGCTTTTAGTCTGCATCCGCATCAGGGTAACGCACGCACACAAACATACAAACATTGCATGAACACGTACATGCATACATACATTGCATGAACACACACATACATATATTTTGGCATTAACGCACACACAGAAATTACACATTTATCCTGCTTTGGCATGAATGCTCATGAACACACACACACACACATTCAAATTTGGCATGAACACACATGCAGAGGAATCATACATTTACCCTGCTTTCTCAGCAATGCTCACTCACACATGCACTCGCTCACATTCACGGTTCGTCGTTCAATGGGAAATTGAGTTTGCTCAGTGGCATGGAACATTGAGAAGAGGGAAATTTAATTTCATCTGCTTCAAATATCTGGTTTGCTCAGTGTCTCGAGGGAGAATACACTGAGGAGAGAAAATGCTGTATTTAAGTATGAGGAGGCATATATATGAATGGTGCCACAAAAGCCATGAATTCAGATTGGCACTTTTTGGAGTGAGTGAAAAAAGAAAGCGAGAAAGAGGGTGTTTAAGGCTGGTGGGAGGGAGGACAACGGGAGCAAGGGAGAAGGGGCAGAGGGATAGAAAGGGGTAGGAGATGTGGAAGAGGGGATAAAGAAGGGAAGGGGGAGAGAGAAGGCACAAGTACCGTACCTTTTGGAGCGCTTACCTGTTACAAAGGGGTTTAAAAGGTGTGTGTGCCATATACAATACAGGTGACTGCATACAGTCTAAATTGAATAGCACTAATATCCAGCATCAGGAGTGTCAGTGCCGGGCTGGAACAAAAGCCTGCACAACCTTTGCCTCACCCAGAACAGTAGTTTCCCCTCTCATTTTGAACTAGCCTTGCCTAAAGCTGTATCTGTATTATATACTGTAAGCTGTACTGTATTATATACCATATTCTATACCAGTGGTTCCCAACAAGGGGTACTAGGACCCCTGGGGGTACTTGGCCTATCCACAGGGGGTACTTGAAAAGACTGAAATGCACATGAGAAGGTACTTAAGGGGTACTCTGGGCAGAGCAAAATCAGTCAGTCTGGACCCCAGGAAGACTAGCTGTCATCATGGCATCAGCAAATGGGGATCCCAATAATGAATAATTAAATAATTTATTGGGATCCCCATTTGCTGATGCCATGATGACAGCTAGTCTTCCTGGGGTCCAGCCTGACTGTATCCCATAATATTGGATCTGTGTGGCTCAGGGTTCGATTCCTGCTGGGGCCACATCACACAAATAATGTATGGACTCACTTTGGATTAAAGCATCTTCTAAATGGCATTTGGTCTATTGTCTTTTAAACTCTTAGAACATTGTTTTGTATTTTCTTCTGTGCAAATAAATATGGTCTACATTATTATACTAAAGTGTTGTGTCCTTGTCCCCACAGTGAGTTTGTGTCGTGGCTGATAGAGAGTGGAGAGATCAGCAAGCCAGATGAGGGGGTCAACCTGGGTCAAGCTCTGCTGGAGAACGGAATCATCCACCATGGTGAGAGAACCGCCTCTGTCCTTCATACCATTCTGTCATTCTTTCGGGCTTTTCCCACCTCTCACTTTTTTCTCTCTCCCTCTATGGTTCTCTTTTTCTCCCTCGTTCTCTCTCTCTCTCTCTCTCTCTCTCTCTGTCTCTCTCTTGCTCTCTCTCTCATTCTATATATGTTTCTCTCTATTTCTCCCAATCTTTTTTCTCTTCCTTCTCTCTTTCCATATGCCTTATTATTTGCACTTCATGGGTGTATTTGTTAGCGTTATATTTTCAGTCTCACACTTTCCACGTTCTCTTTCACTGTCTTATATTATTCACACTCTGTTTTACTCATTTCTGTTATTCTCCTCAGTGTTTACTCCTTTCTTACTGTCTCTATCCAATGAGAAAAAATAAGATTCATTTTTCATAAATAGTTACAAAACCATTTCCCAAGGTTTCCACCAGCAGACTTAGTAACTTAGTCACAGGTTTGCAGGTTTACCGATCTAAATTATGCATTGAAAACGGAACGCACAGACACACACACTTAAATCATGTATTTGGCGCTGACAGTGAATCACTTCCTGCCTGCCTGCGTCTAACGCAATAACAGATCTGAGCTATGAATATACCTATTTTGGTCATTGGTAGCTCAATTTGTGTGTGTCGAGTCTCAGCATCTCATACACCAATTTCCCCGTGTTTTCCCCTTTGGACTTTTCATTTATGAAAATGTTGTCAATGGGTCTCCCCTTGCACTGGCTCAATGGATGTTCTGAAAGCGTGTATCTATACTCAGCAGCAACCCTACTGGTTCAATGATGGCTGATAGTGATGAATGTTTAACTAATAAACCAATCAGTTGTTGACCCCTCGCTCTCTCTCTCTCTCGCTCCCTCTCTCTCTTTCTCCCCTCTTTCCCCTATCCCCGTCTCTCTCTCCCCCTCTTCCCACATCCCCGTCTCCCTCTCTCTCTCTCTCTCTTCCCCCCCCTCTTTCTCCTCTCTCTCTCTCTCTCTCTCTCTCTCGGTCCCCCCTCTTTCTCCCCCATCCCCCTCTTCCCTCATCCCTGTCTGTCTCCACCTCTTTCCCTCTCCCCATCACTCTCTCTCTCCCCATCTCTCTCTCTCTTCCCCCCTCTTTCTCTCTCTCTTCCCCCCTCTTTCTCTCTCTCTCTTTCCCCCCTGTTTCCCCCCCCCCCCTCTCTCTCTTTCTATCGCTCTTCTCTCTCTTCTCTCTCTTGACATTTCAGTGTCGGACAAGCACCAGTTCAAGAACGAGCCGGTGTTGTACCGTTTCCGCTACGATGACGGCACCTACAAGGCCAGGAGCGAGATGGAGGACATCATGTCAAAGGTATCGATCTGTGTTGGTGTCAGTTCCATTTCAATTCAGTCAATTCAGGAAGGAAACTGAAATTCTTATTTTCTTCAATGCTTCTCTATGAGAAACATTTGGAATTGGACTTCCAGTTTACTTCCTGAATTGTCTGAATTTAAATGGAACTGACCCCAACCCTGTTATATATCAAGATGAAAAACAGCAAGAGTGCATGTTAGCGCCAAAGCCATAAATAGATATACGTCTGAAAAGTAGTTGTGGGATGTTGGACTTGGGGAGGGCAAGAGCTGTTACTAGATCAAAGCTTAAAGTGATGTCTGAACACATCTGACTGACTCATGTTTTGTTGCGTGAACTATCACTAAGAAGTCAACTTCCGCCAGGTGTCTCTAGCCGACATCCTACAACACTGCTTCTGCTTTTGGACTCTCAGGGGGAATCCTGACTTCCTCTTAAGTCAAATTTTCATGAAGTCATGCATTGATGTCAATAGAAGACAAGGTAAAAATTTGACTTAAGTAGAAGTTAGAATTTGCCCCTGATTTTTAGGGTTGCCTGTTGAGGAGACAGTGACTCAAAACTCGTTCTCTCTCTACTTCTCGTAGGGTGTGAGGCTCTACTGTCGTCTGCACAGCCTGTACATCCCTGTCGCCAAGTAGGTATCCCTCCTCACACTCCTTCTCCTCTTCCCCTCCTACTCTTTCTCCTCCTCCCCTCCTACTCTTCCCCCATTTCTTCCTCCTCCCCTCTCCACCTCCCCCTCTTCCTCCTCCTACCCCTTTTTTTCTGCCTACTCTTTCTCTGTTTCTTCCTCCTCCTTCTCCTCATCTCTCTTCTTCCCCCTGTCCATCTTATCCCTCTTCCTTCCTTCCTTCCTTCCTTCCTTCCGTCCGTCCGTCCTTCCTTCCTTCCTTCCTTCCTTACACACACACACACACACACACACACACACACACACACACACACACACACACACACACACACACACACACACACACTGCTTCGGTCATGCCACCGCCTTTCCCTCTTGCTCTGGGGCATTGATTGGTGTCGCCAGGGCGTCTGTCTCAGACTTAACAGAATGGGTTTGGGAAAAGGTCACACTGATAAAAATATGTCTGTCTGTCACCCTGTCATTATGTAACACTGTTGGACCCATTTGGTATTTACAATGCAGTTTAGTGATAACTAATCTGCCATTTCAGAATGCCTATCGTTAACTGGCTTTGTACAAGGTTTTAAGAACACAGATTTTCGTTTTCCAATGCAAAAAGGCCTATTGCTTATGTTTTTGTTGGTGACACTTTGATATCTCGATAATTTGCAGCTGTTTAAGTTTATCAAAAGTGTGCGAGTTTGAGCATGTGTCCATTAGGTCTATGAATTATACTTTTTTCATCAACATGAATTAGATTGAGCAATAAAATCCCCATTTGTGGTCTTCCTAAATTCAACTGGTGTTTGACAGTATGTGGAGCACAAAACCATGGAGGAGTTTAGAAGGGAGGAACTCCCTCAAACTTTTGTTCCATAGGCTGGGATCCGCACTATGCAGCTGTTGCAAGAGCTCATTTTTCACTGGCTGTCAACTGGTCACAAAACAATGATTGATAGGCAGCTAAAACTTATTCAATTCAACCATTATTTGGTTAAAATACACATACATTTGGGAACCGCCATCCACAACAGCCACAATCCGTAAGGTGCAAATAGCTGAACGAGAGAGCAGCAGTGGGATTCACATCATTGCACAATGTACACTACATGGCCAAAAGTATGTGGACCCCTGCTCGTCGAACATCTCATTCCAAAATCATGGCAATTAATATGGAGTTGGTCCCCCTTTTGCTGCTATAACAGCCTCCACTCTTCTGGGAAGGTTTTCCACGAGATGTTGGAATATTGCTGTGAGGACTTTCTTCCATTCAGCCAGTGAACTTTGGAGATATGGAAGTCCCTTTTCCAAAGCTTGTTGAATGAATTCTGTTATTTTCCAGAACTGTAAAAAAAAAAATCTGTAAAATTTCGGTCAATTACTGATGCAAATAGCTTACAAATTGTTACACCTTTCCCATTTTAATTTGACAGATTTTCTTATTAGCCTTATCAACATACACTGAACAAAAATATAAACGCAACATGTAAAGTGTTGGTCCCATGTTTCATGAGCTGAAATAAAATATTGTTTCTCTCAAGTTTTGTGCACAAATTTGTTTACATCCCTGTTAGTGAGCATTTCTCCTTTGCCAAGATAATCCATCCACCTGACAGGTGTGGCATATCAATAATCAGATTGAACAGCATGATCATTACACAGGTGTCCTCTTGTGCTGGGGACAATAAAAGGCCACTCTAAAATGTGCAGTTTTGTAACACAACACAATGCCACAGATTGTGTTGTGTGCAGCGTGCAATTGGCATGCTGACTGCAGGAATGTCCACCAGAGCTGTTGCCAGAGAATTTAATGTTAATTTCTCTACCATAAGCCGCCTCCAACGTGGTTTTAGAGAATTTGGCAGTATGTCCAACCTGCCTCGCAACCGCAGACCACGTGTATGGCGTCGTGTGGGCGAGCGGAGTGCCCCATGGTGGGGTTATGGTATGGGCAGGCATAAGCTACGGACAACGAACACAATTGCATTTTATCAATGACAATTTGAATGCACAGAAATACCGTGAGGAGATCCTGAGGCCCATTGTGAGGCCCATTTTTTGTAAAGGTATCTGTGACCAACAGAAGCAGATCTGTATTCCCAGTCATGTGAAGTCTGTAGATTAGGGCCTAATACATTTATTTCAATTGACTGATTTCCTCATATGAACTGTAACTCAGTAAAGTCTTTGAAATTGTTGCATTTATATCTTTGTTCAGTATAGAAACTTGGTTGTACTACAATGTTGAAAAATGCCATTACTGTTTTTGTAACAATATAGCTAAAAACACTATTGTTTGACAGTGTTAGAGTAGCTTGTCATTTGTGTGGTATTACATTATTTTTTATTTTTTTACTAAGGTCATGTAGAATTGCATGAAATTATTTTAGAAAAGGCAATTATTTCCTGGGGGGATTCCAGGTTCCCACCGCATTGCTAGCACAATCATTCCATTGCATAATTTATGCTGCTTTCAAAGATTGATAATTATTCAATGCCAGTGAGCTGAACATGTATCGAACTTGAAAATGTTCCCTATGTTCATTTCCAATTGATTTATTGGAGTAGATTAGGGGCATATACAAACAAACAGTTGAAACAGTTATTCAGTACAATGCATCGTAGTTAAACCAATGCTATTTGTGATACAATTTGCTGATTTCCCATGGCCACCCATGACTGGTTCTTTGTCCCCCATTGGTCCTCCCATTAAAAAAATCCTAGAACTGCCCATGTCTGGGAAGTGTGTGTTTGTGTGCACCTGATTGCTTGAATGTGTGTTGGATGTACAGTGGGGAGAACAAGTATTTGATACACTGCTGATTTTGCAGGTTTTCCTACTTACAAAGCATGTAGAGGTCTGTAATTTTTTTATCATAGGTACACTTCAACTGTGAGAGACGGAATCTAAAACAAAAATCCAGAAAATCACATTGTATGATTTTTAAATAATGAATTTGCATTTTATTGCATGACATAAGTATTTGATCACCTACTAACCAGTAAGAATTCCGGCTCTCACAGACCTGTTAGTTTTTCTTTAAGAAGCCCTCCTGTTCTCCACTCATTACCTGTATTAACTGCACCTGTTTGAACTTGTTACCTGTATAAAAGACACCTGTCCACACACTCAATCAAACATACTCCAACCTCTCCACAATGGCCAAGACCAGAGAGCTGTGTAAGGACATCAGTGATACATTTGTAGACCTGCACAAGGCTGGGATGGGCTACAGGACAATAGGCAAGCAGCTTGGTGAGAAGGCAACAACTGTTGGCGCAATTATTAGAAAATGGAAGAAGTTCAAGATGACGGTCAATCATCCTCGGTCTGGGGCTCCATGCAAGATCTCACCTCATGGGGCATCAGTGATCATGAGGAAGGTGAGGGATCATCCCAGAACTACACGGCAGGACCTGGTCAATGACCTGAAGAGAGCTGGGACCACAGTCTCAAAGAAAACCATTAGAAACACACTACGCCATCATGGATTAAAATCCTGCAGCGCACGCAAGGTCCCCCTGCTCAAGCCAGCGCATGTCCAGGCCCATCTGAAGTTTGCCAATGACCATCTGGATGATCCAGAGGAGGAATGGGAGAAGGTCATGTGGTCTGATGAGACAAAAATATAGCTTTTTGGTCTAAACTCCACTCGCCGTGTTTGGAGGAAGAAGAAGGATGAGTACAACCCCAAGAACACCATCCCAACCGTGAAGCATGGAGGTGGAAACATCATTCTTTGGGGATGCTTTTCTGCAAAGGGGACAGGACGACTGCACCGTATTGAGGGGAGGATGGATGGGGCCATGTATCGCGAGATCTTGGCCAACAACCTCCTTCCCTCAGTAAGAGCATTGAAGATGGGTCTTGGCTGGGTCTTCCAGCATGACAACGACCCGAAACACACAGCCAGGGCAACTAAGGAGTGGCTCCGTAAGAAGCATCTCAAGGTCCTGGAGTGGCCTAGCCAGTCTCCAGACCTGAACCCAATAGAAAATCTTTAGAGGGAGCTGAAAGTCCGTATTGCCCAGCAACAGCCCCGAAACCTGAAGGATCTGGAGAAGGTCTGTATGGAGGAGTGGGCCAAAATCCCTGCTGCAGTGTGTGCAAACCTGGTCAAGACCTACAGGAAACGTATGATCTCTGTAATTGCAAACAAAGGTTTCTGTACCAAATATTAAGTTCTGCTTTTCTGATGTATCAAATACTTATGTCATGCAATAAAATGCAAATTAATTACTTAAAAATCATACAATGTGATTTTCTGGATTTTTGTTATAGATTCCGTCTCTCACAGTTGAAGTGTACCTATGATAAAAATTACAGACCTCTACATGCTTTGTAAGTAGGAAAACCTGCAAAATCGGCAGTGTGTCAAATACTTGTTCTCCCCACTGTGTGTTGCTTTTTGAAACCATATTTTTACTCCCACCATCTCCTTCTCCCTTACAGGGATAGAGACTACCATTTAAAAACCTTTAAGTCTGTGGTGCCTGCCAGCAAACTGGTGGACTGGCTCCTGTCACAGGTACAGTGCACGCATGCACGCACGCACACACACACACACACCCCACTGTGTCAACGAGGTGAAAACAACAAGGCTTAACAGGTGACACGCTTAATTGTGACTGTGCGGCATTCTGTTTCCAAGGGTGATTGTTCCACACGTGAGGACGCGGTGATGTTGGGGGTCGGACTGTGCAACAACGGCTTCATGCACCATGGTCAGTACAACACAAACACACACACACACCAACGTCAGGTGTCAGTTGTCATACACGTACGGTGGTGTTCTTATAAACAATTAACACCTGGTATTGCATTATAATATTTGGCACTAGAAAGGTTTCCTATTCACATTGGGAGGAATCCATGCTTCCACTTATAGCAACATTTCACTTAATCATGCATTGATGTCAATGGGAGACTTCCTCTTAAATTGGAGTTAAATGCAAATAAGGAATTGCCCCATTTATGACAGTCAGTCAGTAAATGTAGAAGGTCGTCCCGCATACATACATTGGAGTCAAGTCAGACGACCATAGACCACAGTCAGACCCACTCTGTTGTCAACATCAACAGTATTTGCAGTGTTCCCTGACCACAGCTGTTTGGCGTTTCCACACTCATGGTCTAGGTCATAGCATTGAACCATGGAGCATCTTTAAAAGGTATTCCCAGACCCCAAACACATCCCATAGCCTGGTGAATGCCGACAGAATGTTCTGATTGCCAGTGAAACAGTAGTGAGTTGAGCTAGGCTATAGACATTCCTATTCTTGGTAGCTATATCCTTGGGAACGTCGAACACCCTCAAACCAGCACAATATACTACATGTCCCTTGCATATACACACAAACACACACTCATAAAGTATGCACACATTTTTTACATTTAAATTTTTAGTCATTTAGCAGACGCTCTTATCCAGAGCGACTTACAGTTAGTGAGTGCATACATTATTATTATTATTTTATTAAATTTTTTTCCCATACTGGCCCCCCGTGGGAATCGAACCCACAACCCTGGCGTTGCAAACGCCATGGTCTACCAACTGAGCTACATCCCTGCCGGCCATTCCCTCCCCTACCCTCGACGAGGCTGGGCCAATTGTGCGCCGCCCCATGGGTCTCCCGGTCGCGGCCGGCTAGGACAGAGCCTGGATTCGAACCAGGATCTCTAGTGGCACAGCTAGCACTGCCACTCGGGAGTCACACTCGGGAGTCACACACAGACAGGCAGACCAGACACACAAATACAGCAGACTCACAGTCACACATAATCATACACACACACCCTTCTGTTGCCATCTGCTGGCTAGTTCTTCTCAAGTTCACACGTCTCTTCTCTGCCTGCTGAGGACATGGCATGTCTGTTCTCATCTATCCCATCACACACTCCATCTTAGTTAGCATGTCTATTAACGTCTCTTCCTCTCTCTCACCCACTTTCTTGCATGCACACGCGCACACTCTCTCTCGTTCCACCTGCTCTCTCTCTTCGTCCCTTTTCCTCTCTCCCTCCCTTTTCCTCTTTCTCTACCACCTCTCTCTCTCGACACTGTATGACAGGAAACGCATCGTTTTCCCTAGATATGTAATCTTAAGCAGGTCGAAAGGCGGCAGGTAGCCTAGCGGTTAGAGCGTTGGGCCAGTAACCAAAAGGCTGCTGGTTCGAATACCCAAACAGACAAGGTGAAAAATCTGTCTGTGCCCTTGAGCAAGGCATTTAACCTTAACCCTCATTTGCTCCAGGGGCACCGTGCTACTATGGCTGACCCTGTAAAACAACACGTTTCACTGCACCTAGCCAGTGTATATGACGACAATATAAAATATTGTCCTGCAAAGCCTCATACAATAGAAGGCTGCGTACAGACTTCAACATTGTCTGCCTTATGTAATTATAGGGGAACACTGCAGTAAGTAACAGACTGCATTGGTGACTGCATTGGTTCATAGCTCTCCTGGGGTGTTCAATTTACTGCGCACTCACACATGTAACAGCAGGCACCAATTTGAATGGGATACCAAATTGAACGAGACACCGCTTTAGCGTAGGTGGAAGTCTACGTCTGTTTCTTTGTGTATTGGGAATTATTCCAGAGTGTGTGTGTGTGTGTGTGGGTGTGTTTGTGTGTTCGGAGTTTCCTGATGCCTTGTCCTCCATTTTGAATACGCGGTGTTCGAGGTATTCAACAGATATCACTGTCTGACCGATAGGAAATGCCCCCAGGTTGGGCTTAATTCTCTTGGCATTGTGCCAGACGTGAGTGTCTGTATTGTTAGTGCTGTGTGCGTGTCTGTGTGTGTATGTGTGGGCAGCACAGATCTGTGTGATGCTTTTGTTCCACTTGGCCTACCAGATGCTCTCCCATACAGCTGGGTATCTTTTCCCCTGATACCACTGTTGTTACACCCCTTCACTCCCTCAGACGGAGACAGACAGACACGGAGACGGAGACAGACAGACACGGAGACAGACAGAGACGGAGACAGACAGAGATGGAGACGGAGACAGACAGAGACGGAGACGGAGACGGAGACAGACACGGAGACGGAGACAGACAGACACGGAGACGGAGACAGACAGACACGGAGACGGAGACAGACAGACACGGAGACGGAGACAGACAGACACGGAGACAGACAGACACGGAGACAGACAGACACGGAGACAGACAGAGACGGAGACAGACAGAGACGGAGACGGAGACAGACAGAGACGGAGACAGACAGAGACGGAGACGGAGACAGACAGACACGGAGACGGAGACAGACAGACACGGAGACAGACAGACAGACACGGAGACGGAGACAGACAGACACGGAGACGGAGACAGACAGACACGGAGACGGAGACAGACAGACACGGAGACGGAGACAGACAGACACGGAGACGGAGACAGACAGACACGGAGACGGAGACAGACAGACACGGAGACGGAGACAGACAGACACGGAGACGGAGACAGACAGACACGGAGACAGACAGACACGGAGACGGAGACAGACAGACACGGAGACGGAGACAGACAGACACGGAGACGGAGACAGACAGACACGGAGACGGAGACAGACAGACACGGAGACGGAGACAGACAGACACGGAGACGGAGACAGACAGAGACGGAGACAGACAGACAGACACGGAGACGGGCAGACAGACAGACATGGAGACGGGCGGACAGACAGACACTGAGACGGGCGGACAGACAGACACTGAGACGGGCGGACAGACAGACACTGAGACGGGCGGACAGACAGACACTGAGACGGGCGGACAGACAGACACTGAGACGGGCGGACAGACAGACACTGAGACGGGCGGACAGACGGAGACGGGCGGACAGACTGAGATGGGCGGATAGACTGAGACAGGCGGACAGACGCAGGCAGGCAGGCAGGCAGACAGACGAAGACAGGCAGGCAGGCAGACAGACGAAGACAGGCAGGCAGGCAGGCAGACAGACAGACAGACGAAGACAGGCAGGCAGACAGACAGACGAAGACAGGCAGGCAGGCAGACGAAGGCAGGCAGGCAGGCAGGCAGGCAGACAGACAGGCAGATGGAGGCAGGCAGGCAGACGGAGACAGGCAGACAGACGGAGGCAGAGGATATACGACCAAATATTAACAATGATTACTTTATTCTACATTATGTTAAACTGTCCAATGTTTTTTGATGCACGAAAATGGGGGGGACCATGTACAAAAGGTGCTGTCATTTCTAAATGGTTAATCCGATATGTATGAAAATACCCTCAAATTAAAGCTGACAGTCTCATTGTCACCCTCATTGCATCCATTCAAACTCAGTGCTAGAGTACAGAACCAAAATAACAAAAAAATGGTCACTGTCCAATGAATTATGGTGCTCACTGTATATACACTACCAGTCAAAAGTTTGGACACACCTACTCACTCAAGGGTTTTTCTTTATTTTTACAATTTTTTACATTGTAGAATAATAGTGAAGACCTCAAAACTATGAAATAACACATATGGAATCATGTAGTAAACAAATCAAAATATATTTTATATTTGAGATTCTTCAAATAGCCACTTGATGACAGCTTTGCACACTCTTGGCATTCTCTCAACCAGCTTCATGAGATAGTCACCTGGAATGGATTTCAATTAACAGGTGTGTTAATTTGTGGAATTTCTTTCCTTCGTAATGTGTTTGAGCCAATCAGTTGTGTACAGAAGATAGCCTTATTTGGTAAAAGACCAAGTCCATATTATGGCAAGAACAGCTTAAATAAGCAAAGAGTACTACATAGAGACATGACTACATGGAACTCTATTCCACTGATGCAAGCAGTAGAATCAGATTTAAAAAACTGATAAAAATACACCTTATGGAACAGCTGGGACTGTTAAGCAACACAAACATAGGCACAGACACATGCATACACACACATGATAACATATGCACTAGACACACACGTATACATGGATTTTGTGTTGTAGATATGTGGTAGTGGAGTATGGGCCTGAGGCCACACACTTAGTGTGTTGTGAATTCTGTAATGAATGTATTGTAAGGTTTTTTTAAATTGTATAACTGCCTTAATTTTGCCAGACCCAAGGAAGAGTAGCTGCTTCCTTGGCAGCAGCTAATGGGGATCCATAATAAATACAAATACTACACTGGGAATAGGGAGATTATTATTATTCCTTCTCAGACTCAGTTTAAAGCTTTATTCGAGTGACACATATTTCTCTTCAATTCAACCCTTTCTCTCTATCCCTTTCTTTGTCACAGTCCTGGAGAAGACCGAGTTCAAAGACGAGTCACAGTTCTTCCGTTTCTACGCCGACGAGGAGATGGAGGGCACCAGCTCCAAGAGCAAGCAGCTGCAGCGCAACGACTTCAAGCTCATCGAGAACATCCTGGCCAAGTCCCTAGTGGTGAGTGCAATTACACACACAAGAATGTACACAAATACACACACATGAATGTATCCCCACGCACATGAACGTACACACATACGTGAATGTACACGCACACATAAATGATCTCATACACTTGTGTGAACATAACAGCACTGTACATTGTTACCAGTCAGTAATTCATTGCATGGTTTGTCCGCTGGTGTAACAATAAGCTACCACACAGTAGTATTTAGAGGAGCAGGTTTTTGACTTCCCCAGAAGTCTGGGCATGATTGGAAACAGCCATGTCCTTCACTCCGCAAGGCCCAAGTGTGTGTGTGCGTATGTTTGTGTGGTGAAGTTAACCACATCTGGCTGTGGGTATCAGAGAGCACTTGGAGACGTCTCATCCCCTTAGTGTCTGATGCAGCTCAAAACATCTCCTCACACCTTTGAAGATGAGACAGGGCTTTGAAGTCCCACGGATCCATTTATGGCAGTTGTCTTTTGGAAATCAGCTGTGTGTGTGTGTGTATCGGTGTGTGTGTAAGGAGGTCTCATAGGATGTGAGCATCAGGAAGAACAATTCAAATGATTCAGTCCCTTTGGTTGCGACATACACTTCACAGTTTGCTCATATTCAAACCGAACATTCGATAACATTTAGTTCCGATAAAACACTGAACGGTTAAGATATAAATATAATCTACAATATATAAGGAATATCACGTATCAACACCCACAAACGGTCATGAGTTCAGTTGAAATAGATTTTTTATCCACGGGGGTAATTTGAAAAAGATGTTCCAAGAGAGGAGCCGTCACGTTACGTGCTTCCATGCGTGATCCGCAGTTAGACTTCTGGCTTGCCAGAAATGTCTCTCTAATCAAATGAAATCAAATTTGTTATTCGTCACTAACAGTGAAATGATTACTTACGGGCCCTTCCCAACAATGCAGAGAGAAGATTAATGATAATAATAAATACACAATGAGTAACGACAACTAGGCAACAGAATAGCAGCAGCATAGGTGATGAGTCAAAAGAGTCAGTGCAAAAATGTCAATGCCGATAGTCCGGTTAACTATTTAGCAGTCTTATGGCTTGGGGGTAGAAGCTGTTCAGGGTCCTGTTGGTTCCAGACTTAGTGCATCGGTACGACTTGCCATGTGGTAGCAGAGAGAACAGTCTATGACTTGGGTGGCTGGAGTCTTTGACAATTTTTAGGGCCTCGTCTGACACTGCCTGGTATAGAGGTCCTGGATGGCAGGGAGCTCAGCCCCAGTGATGTACTGGGCTGCACGCACTACCCTCTGTAGCGCCTTGCGGTCAGATGCCGAGCAGTTGTCATACCATGTGGTGATGCAGCCAGTCAAGATGCTCTCAATGGTGCAGCTGTAGAACATTTTGAGGATCTGATGGCCCATGCCAAATCTTTTCATCCTCCTGAGGGGGAAGAGGCGTTGTTGTGCCTTCATCACGACTGTGTTGGTGTGTGGACCATGTTAATTCCTTAGTGATGTGGACACTGAGGAACTTGAAGCTCTCGACCTGCTCCACTACAGCCCCGTCGATTTGGATGGGGGCATGCACAGCCCTGCGTGTCCTGTAGTCCACTATCATCTCATTTGTCTTGCTGATGTTGAGATAGATGTTGTTATCCTGGCACCACACTGCTAGGTCACTGGCCTCCTCCCTATAGTCTGTCTCATCGTCGTCAGTGATCAGGCCTACCACCGTCATGTTGTCAGCAAACTTAATGATAGTGTTGGAGTCGTGCGTGGCCACGCAGTCATGGGTGAACAGGGATTACAGGAGGGGACTAAGCACGTACCCCTGAGGGGCCGCCGTGTTGAGGGTCAGCGTGTCCGATGTGTTGTTCCCTACCCTCACCACCTTGGGGCGGCCCGTCAGGAAGTCCAAGATCTAGTTGCAGATAGAGGTGTTCAGTTCCAGGGTCCTGAGCTTAGTCATGAGCTTGGATGGCACTATGGTGTTCAATGCTGAGCTGTAGTCAATGAACAGCATTCTCACATAGGTGTTCCTCTTGTCCAGGTGGAAGAGGGCAGTGTGGAGTGCAATAGAGATTGTGTCATCTGTAGATCTGTTGGGGCGGTATGTGAATTGGAGTGGGTCTGGGATGATGGTGTTGATGTGAGCCATGACCAACCTTTCAAAGCATTTCATGGCTACAGATGTGAGTGCTACAGGGCGATAGTAATTTAGACAGGTTACCTTGGCATTCTTGTGCACCGGGACTATGGTGGTCTGCTTGAAACATGTAGGTATTACAGACTGGGTCAGGGAGAGGTTGAAAATGTAAGTGAAGACACTTGCCAGCTGGTCAGCGCATGCTCTGAGTACGTGTCCTGGTAATCCGTCAGTCCCCGCGGCCTTGTGAATGTTAACCTGTTTAAAGGTCTTGCACACAATGGCTACAGAGAGCGAGATCTCACAATCAGCCGGAACAGCTGGTGCTCTTATGCATGGTTCTGTGTTGCTTGCCTCGAAGCGAGCATAGAAGGCATTTAGCTCGTCTGGTAGGCTCACGTCATTGGGCTGTTCGTGGCTGGGTTTCCCTTTGTAATCTGTGATAGTTTGCCAGCCCTGCCACATCCGACGAGTGTCAGAGCCGGCATAGTAGGATTCGATCTTAGTCCTATATTGACGCTTAGCCTGTTTGATGTCTCGTCGGAGGTCATAGTGGATTTCTTATAAGCATCAGGATTAGTGTCCTGCTTCTTGAAAGCTGCAGCTCTAGCCTTTAGCTCATTGTGGATGTTGCCTGTAATTCATGTCTTCTGGTTGGGATACAGTGGAGAAAAACAGTATTTAGTCAGCCACCAATTGTGCAAGTTCTCCCACTTAAAAAGATGAGAGAGGCCTGTAATTTTCATCATAGGTACACGTCAACTATGACAGACAAATTTAGAAAAAAAAATCCAGAAAATCACATTGTAGGATTTTTTATGAATTTATTTGCAAATTATGGTGGAAAATAAGTATTTGGTCACCTACAAACAAGCAAGATTTTTGGCTCTCACAGACCTGTAACTTCTTCTTTAAGAGGCTCCTCTGTCCTCCACTCGTTACCTATATTAATGGCACCTGTTTGAACTTGTTATCAGTATAAAAGACACCTGTCCACAACCTCAAACAGTCACACTCCAAACTCCACTATGGCCAAGACCAAAGAGCTGTCAAAGGACACCAGAAACAACATTTTAGACCTGCACCAGGCTGGGAAGACTGAATCTGCAATAGGTAAGCTGCTTTGTTTGAAGATGTCAACTGTGGGAGCAATTATTAGGAAATTGGAAGACCAGACCACTGATAATCTCCCTCGATCTGGGGCTCCACGCAAGATCTCACCCCGTGGGGTCAAAATGATCACAAGAACGGTGAGCAAAAATCCCAGAACCACACAGGGGGACCTAGTGAATGACCTGCAGAGAGCTGGGACCAAAGTAATAAAGCCTATCATCTGTAACACACTACGCCGCCAGGGACTCAAATCCTGCAGTGCAAGACGTGTCCCCCTGCTTAAGCCAGTACATGTCCAGGCCCGTCTGAAGTTTGCTAGAGTGCATTTGGATGATCCAGAAGAGGATTGGGAGAATGTCATATGGTCAGATGAAACCAAAATATTACTTTTTGGTAAAAACTCAACTCGTCGTGTTTGGAGGACAAAGAATGCTGAGTTGCATCCAAAGAACACCATACCTACTGTGAAGCATGGGGGTGGAAACATCATGCTTTGGGGCTGTTTTTCTGCAAAGGGACCAGGACAACTGATCCGTGTAAAGGAAAGAATGAATGGGGCCATGTATCGTGAGGTTTTGAGTGAAAACCTCCTTCCGTCAGCAAGGGCATTGAAGATGAAACGTGGCTGGGTCTTTCAGCATGACAATGATCCCAAACACACCACCCGGGCAACGAAGGAGTGGCTTCGTAAGAAGCATTTCAAGGTCCTGGAGTGGCCTAGCCAGTCTCCAGATCTCAACCCCATAGAAAATCTTTGGAGGGAGTTGAAAGTCCGTGTTGCCCAGCGACAGCCCCAAAACATCACTGCTCTAGAGGAGATCTGCATGGAGGAATGGGCCAAAATACCAGCAACAGTGTGTGAAAACCTTGTGAAGACTTACAGAAAACGTTTGACCTGTGTCATTGCCAACAAAGGGTATATAACAAAGTATTGAGAAACTTTTGTTATTGACCAAATACTTATTTTCCACCATAATTTGCAAATAAATTCATAAAAAATCCTACAATGTGATTTTCTGGAGAAAAAAAATCTCATTTTGTCTGTCATAGTTGACGTGTACCTATGATGAAAATTACAGGCCTCTCTCATCTTTTTAAGTGGGAGAACTTGCACAATTGGTGGCTGACTAAATACTTTTTTTCCCCACTGTATGTACGTACGGTCATTGTGGGGATGACGCCATTAATGAAGCCGGGACTGATGTGGTGAACTCCTCAATGTTATCGGATGAATCCTGGAACATATTCCAGTCTGCACTAGTGAAACAGTTCTGTAGCTTAGCATCCGCTTTATCGGACCATTCCCATATTGAGCGTCACTGGTACTTCCTGTTTGAGTTTTTGCTTGTATGCATTAAACAGGAGTAAAGAGTTATGGTCAGATTTTCCAAATGGAGGGCGAGCCTTGTATGTGTTTCTGTATGTGGAGTAAAGGTGGTCTAGAGTTTTGTCGCCTCTAGTTGCACAGGTGACCTGCTGGTAAATATGATTTCAGTTTCCCTTCATTAAAATCACCAGCCACGAGATGTGTATTTTCTTGTTTTCCTATACAGCTCGTTGAGTTTGGTCTTAGTGCCAGAAACGGTTTGTGGTGATAAATATACAGCTATAAATACATTGGTCAATAGTGTGGTCTGCAGCTTATCATGAGGTATTCCAACTCAGGCGAGCAAAAACTAGAGACTTCCTTAACATTAGAGATCACGCACCAGCTGTTGTTAAGAAATAGATACAACCCTCCCTGTTCGTCTTACCCGAGGCTGCCGTCCGGTCTTGAAGATGCATGGAAAAACCAGCGAGATGTAAATTATCCATGTCCTTGTTCAGCCACGACTACGAGGAACTTAGAATATTACAATTCTTCAGGTCCCGTTGATAGGATAGTCTCGAACGGAGCTCCTCCAGTTTGTTCTCTAGTAACTGTACGTTCGCCAATAGAACGGAAGGTAGAGGTGGTTTATTTG
Organism: Coregonus lavaretus; assembly: GCF_964263955.1. Classification (NCBI taxonomy): domain Eukaryota; kingdom Metazoa; phylum Chordata; class Actinopteri; order Salmoniformes; family Salmonidae; genus Coregonus; species Coregonus lavaretus. The sequence goes on along the minus strand of NC_140009.1, from coordinate 41,963,247 downwards.
CTCGCCAACGTAATCTTATCAGGATACTGGCTCGTCTGCCTCTCTTGCATCGTCGCTTCCTCTTTCGAGTCCAGGGGATTATGGCCTGGTCTGGAGTAAGCAGAACGTCCAGAGCTGCCGACTCATTGAAGTAGAAATTGTTATCCAAATCGAGGTTAGTGATCGCTTTCTGATGTCCAGAAAAAAAAAACACACAAAATATCAGAATTGGTCACATTTACCAACAGGTGCTGGAAGAATGAGAGGAATTTCGAACCCCCTTAACCTCTTAAGAAAATGGTGGGAAACTGGGAGTTACATTGAGCTACATTGCCAGGCTAACGAATGAGGAAGTAGACATTTTTGTTTTGCTTGGAGATGCCCCATCCCTAATGATTAGCTCAAATGCTAATCCTTCCCAGTCCTTACAGCTGTGATTGAAGTGATGGACCCCAACATACACACACAGCTCCTTGACGCTGCTGAGCCCATTGTTTAACCGTTCTCCTGTTACCCGTCTCCTCAGACGGGCGTTAGCAATAGCCATCTTATCACAACTATGCAGCAGGGAAATAACCCCCACCTGGCAATTGCCGATGCTCGCGTTAGTGCTCGGTAATGGAATAGTCACAAATAAACCCAAATGTGATGTACGTATTTGACCCAGGTCTGTCATTGCCATTGTGTCATTTGCTTGTTATTGACCGCACAACGAGTGCCAGATAAAATGTCCTGATTTTGTTGGTTCGTTGATCTAATGCATAAATTAATGAATGAATCTGAGCTCCTTTGTTGATGATGTTTGTCTCCCCATAGATCCACCCGGAGGAGGAAGACTATGGCTTTGAGATCGAGGAGAAGAACAAGGCCATCGTGGTGAGGTCTGTCACCAGGGGCTCTCACGCTGAGGTGAGGAGTCTACAAACAAACACACACACAGATGAAGATGACACACACACGCACACACAGACACGTAAAATACACACATACACACACACCTTCCTATGCTTCCTCCTCCTTTCTGACAGAGCCCATTAGTCCCAATGTGTGAGGCAGTGGTGGTGCTGTCACTCCACCTGTCCCTCTCCTCATGGGGGCTTTATTCTCAGTGTGGGGATCAGATCAGACCTATTAGACATGCCTGCTTACATTCTCCTCACTGCCACAACACACTGACATCTCAGCTCTCTCTGCGTACGTGTGTGTGCGTACGTCTTTATCTGTCTCTCTGTCTGCAGCTGGAGGACAGCCCTTTCTTTCTTTCTTTCTTTCTTTCTTTCTTTCTTTCTTTCTTTCTTTCTTTCTTTCTTTCTTTCTTTCTTTCTTTCTTTCTTTCTTTCTTTCTTTCTTTCTTTCTTTCTTTCTTTCTTTCTTTCTTTTTGAATTAACTCCTCAAGGTCTTGTTGACTAGTTGAATCAGAGCATATGTGCAATGACTGGGGATCCCTGAGGAAGGGATTGGTAAATGCAGCCTTACAGCACTCCTTCCCTAACTGTCCCTCAGTGTCCCTTTAATGTCTTACTCCCCCCCCCTCGTTCCCTGCCCACTCATCTCACTCCTCCCGCCCTAAGGCCTACAGTGGTACCATAATCCCTACAGTTCCTAAAATGAATCACTCACACTTCCTCTGTGTCCCCTACCCTATTTTTCCCCTCACTCGTTCCCACTCCATCTCACTCCTCCTCATCCCCTCTCTATTGCTCCCCTCCTCCGCTCCAGACAGTGCCAGTGTAGTTGGGCCCTGGCTGACACAGAGCGTGTGAATCCGAGACTGGCCAAACACTGAGTCCGTCTGTCTGTGTGCTTTGTGAATGAGGCCCAGCTGATTCCCAGGGCCCAGTGAAAAAACCCTGGGAGACTCATGGACTCCGGGAGGGTTGCGGGGAGAATACCAAACACACAAATGTGAAAACGCACGCAGGCACTCACTCACTGAGGGCAACTGTGCCTCCTTGTTCTACCAGCCCCCCAGACATGCAAAGCCAAGCGCGACACCAGTATTTGTATTTGTATTTGTATTTATTATGGATCCCCATTAGCTGCTGCCCAGGCAGCAGCTACTCTTCCTGGGGTCCAGCAAAATTAAGGCAGTTCATACAATTTTAAAAACATTACAATACATTTACATATTTCACAACACACTGTGTGCCCTCAGGCCCCTACTCCACCACTACCACATATCTACAGTACAAAATCCATCTGGTTGAAAATGATTCACACGCTATTTTACATTTGAAAAACAAAATGGCCGCCAACGTACCATGAAATGAAGAGACAACCTACCCTGATGCGCCACTGTTGTTGTCTCTCTCTCCATCCTCCCCTCCAGATGGCGGGGCTGCAGGCGGGCAGGAAGATCTTCACCATCAATGAGGACCTGGTGTTCCTCAGGCCCTTCCAGGAGGTGGCGACCATGATCAACCAGGCCTTCTGCATCCGCCGCTCCCTACGCCTGCTGGTCAACACCAAAGCCAAGGAGTGAGTACAATAGTATGCATGCACACACAGGCATGTGTACACACACGCACACACACAAGTGTCCTCTACACACCTACACTAGTGGCAGTCGGTGCTGTTTAAGATGAGGGAGGACGATTATTTTTTAATGAGCATGGCCTTATTTCTATTACAGCATATTGGAAGACGGTCATATTCGATTCACCCAGATGAATGTAACACCAATAGGTTTAGGTTACTACATGATACTCAAATTTTCCCTATACCCATCATGAGGTTGCTACAACCTAGCCTATGAATGAAAGTTTACAACGTAGGTGCACAGGTCGAGAGAAATTTGAGTATTCAAGGTGACAGACGTTGGCACATTCAATACTGCCTTGCACAATCTTGCCTGCATCTAGCTGATCTAGTGTGTAATCATTAGTCCAACCGTTGCAAACAAGAGTTTCTATTGGACATTGCTTCTGTTTAAGAAATGTTTTTCAACAGAATCGGCGGAATGAATACACCCCTGATCATACGCAAACACAGTTCACTTTCATATAGGGGTGTGCTGAGTAATCAGACAATACGAGTATCGTAACAGATATGGGCAATTTTCTGCATACGATTACATAGCCGCAGGAAGTAGGGGTGCTGAGCATGCTGCAGCACCCCCTGAAAAATCGGAATTAAAAAAATATATAAATAAAAACGTTTATTTCTTCACAAAAGTAGTTCACTTTGGCTTCTGCTCAGATGGATGAAGCCAGCGGGGAACACATGCAGCACACAGACACCACCGGCTACAGACCTACCGCACATCTTACTTGCGGTGGTGTAGTGCTATTTTTGTAGATGAGGGAGCGCAAAGAATATGTAAATGACGCCATAATTTCCTCAATCAAAGTTTGTACTGACAACCCTGTTCCTGGAGCGCTACTGTCCTGTAGGGTTTCAATCCAACCCCAGTTGTAACTAACCCCATTCATCGTATAAACCAGCTAATTATTAGAATTAGGTGTGCTAGATTAGGGTTGGAATGAAAACCTACAGGATGGTAGCTCTCCAGGCACAGGGTTGGGGATCCCTGTTATAAAGTATTCATAAAATGTATCCAATTGCAACGTCTACCTATGACCACACATATTGTCTCAAACACCAAGTTAGGCATACCTATAGGCCATCATCACTGTCAATCATGAATTATAATTATTCACGTTTTACCGGTGAAACTGCCAACATGCCAATCATTTGATTGCGCAGAATTAGTTTCATGGGAATAGCCTATGCATTTCGATCTTCTTGAATTACTGTTTTTGTGAGCGAATTACAGCAGATGTTAACAAACTATTAGCCTCTTTTGTATTTTGTTTCAATCAAAGCATATATCCTGCCTAGAGTTTTTGCGTATTATATATATTTTTTTACTTTTCAGCTAAAGCTAACGTTCCTAAAATCTTATTAGAAATTAGGTGTAATTAATCGTTATGTGATCTTGCAATACATTGATTCAGCTTTGATCTAACTTGACTAAACAAGCACCATTATGAGAAGTGATAATCTTCTATTTATTATAATAATAATAATCATAATAAGGGATGAGTAGGACTATTAGGTGTATAGGTAACAGATCTTGATGAGTGTTGTTTTAAACGATTGGAGCGCCCTTTGTGGCTCTAAAATGACATATTTGATTTGATTAGCTTGAGCACATGGTTACAATATACCCTATTACAGAATAAAGTAAAACAGATGTTGCTAGGGAGTAATCATGTTAGGGACAATATAAGATGAATCGCCAAAAATGTAATTTTTGTATTGGCAATCCTGGTTAGAGGTAACAATCCTTTGCATGAACTGCCTACATTATTACGAATATTATTTGTTAATTATGGATGTTAAGATACGCAGGATTTTACATACAGTGAGCAACATAATTCATTGGACAGTGACCATTATTTTGTTATTTATGTAACACCCTGGCTCTGGGACTCTATATGTTGAGCCAGGGTGTGTTCTTTCTAGTTTGTTTATTTCTATGTTGGCCTGAGTGACTCCCAATCAGAGGCAACGAGTGTCAGCTGTGGCTGGTTGTCTCTGATTGGGAGCCATATTTAAACTGTCTGGTTTTCCCTTTGTGTTTGTGGGTTCTTGTTCCGTGTTGGTCTATGTTACCTAGGACGTTACGAGTCGTTTGTTGTTTTTGTTTACTGTCCGTGTTTATCGCTAATGATAAATAAACATGTTCGTTCATCACGCTGCGCCTTGGTCCTCCTCTCTTAACGACGATCGTGACAATTTAGGTTCTGTACTCTAGCACTTTGAGTTGGAAAGGATACAATGACAATGAGGGTGAAGTGCAGACTGACAGCTTTAATTTGAGGGTATTTTCATACATTTAGAAATGACAGCACCTTTTGTACATGGTCCCCCCATTTTAAGGTACTGCAAGTATTTGTTAAATTGGCTTCACAGATGTGTGTCATTAGGCAGGTGTATTCATTTGTGTCGTTAGTGAATGCAGGAGAGCTGTTGATGAATAGTATTGATTCTAGACTTTGCTATTGCCTTTGGAGGTTATTTTTGGGGTGTGACAACATGAGGAAGACTGCAGTGTCGATGCAAATGAAGCTGGCCGTCATAACGCTCAGAAATGAAAATTAATCAATCAAGAACATTGCAAAAACCCTGGCCATGCCCAAGTCAACAGTTTGTTTCATCATTAACAAGAAAAAAACTACCGGTGAACTCAATTATGTGAAAAGACCTGGTAGACCGAGGAAGACCACTGTAGTGGATGACCGAAGAATACTCTCTATAGTGAAGAAAACCCCCCTGACAACAGCCCAACAGATCAAAAACACTCTCCTGGATGCAGGTGTAGATGTGTTAAAGTCTACCATACATAGAAGACTACACCAGCAGGACTACAGAGGGTACACTACAAGATGCAAACCACTGATAAGCAGTTTGCTAAAAAGCACCTAAAAGAGCCCCAAGAGTTCTGGAAAAAAGTATTGTGGACAGATGAGACAAATATTAACATGTACCAGAGTGATGGAAAGAGGAAAGTGTGGAGAAAAAAAAGAAATGCCCATGATCCAAAGCATACCACCTCATCTGTGAAACATGATGGAGGGGGTGTTATGGCTTGGGCCTGTATGGCTGCCAGTGGAACAGGCTCACTTATTTTATCTGCTCAGATAAAACCAAATGCCTCCAAACTCATTGGACGGCACTTCATCATGCAACAAGACAATGACCCTAAACATACTGCTAGAGCAACGAAGGGGTTTTTGATGGCCAAAAAGTGGAAAATCCTTGACTGGCTGAGTCAATCACCGGATCTGAATCCAATTGAACATGCATTTTACATGCTGAAGAGGAGACTGAAGGCAATAAGTCACCGAAACAAGCAGGAACTGAAGATGGCTGCAGTACAGGCCTGGCAGAGCATCACCAGGGAATATACCCAGCGTCTGGTGATGTCGATGCATCGCAGACTTCAAGCAGTCATTGCATGCAAAGGATATACGACCAAATATTAACAATGATTACTTTATTCTACATTATGTTAACCTGTCCAATGTTTTTTGATGCACGAAAATGGGGGGGACCATGTACAAAAGGTGCTGTCATTTCTAAACGGTTCATCCGATATGTATGAAAATACCCTCAAATTAAAGCTGACAGTCTCATTGTCACCCTCATTGTATCCTTTCAAACTCAAAGTGCTAGAGTACAGAACCAAAATAACAAAAAAATGGTCACTGTCCAATGAATTATGGTGCTCACTGTATATACACTACCAGTCAAAAGTTTGGACACACCTAATCATTCCAGGGTTTGTCTTTATTTTTACAATGTTTTACATTGTAGAATAATAGTGAAGACATCAAAACTATGAAATAACACATATGGAATCATGTAGTAACCAAAGAAGTGTTAAACAAATCAAAATATATTTGAGATTCTTCAAATAGGCACCCTTTGCCTTGATGACAGCTTTGCACACTCTTGGCATTCTCTCAACCAGCTTCATGAGGTAGTCACCTGGAATGCATTTCAATTAACAGGTGTGCCTTCTTAAAAGTTAATTTGTGGAATTTCTTTCCTTAATGCGTTTGAGCCAATCAGTAGTGTTGTGATAAGGTAGGTATACATAATATAGCCCTATTTGGTAAAATACCAAGTCCATATTATAGCAAGAACAGCTCAAATCAGCAAAGAGAAATGACAGTCCTTCATTACTTTAAGACATGAAGGTCAGTCAATACGGAAAATGTCAAGAACTTTGAACGTCTCTTCAAGTGCAGTCGCAAAAACCATAATGCGCAATGATGAAACTGGCTCTCATGAGGACCGACACAGGAATGGAAGACCCAGAGTTACCTCTGCTGCAGAGGATAAGTTCATTAGAGTTACCAGCCTCAGAAATTGCAGCCCAAATAAATGCTTCAGAGAGTTCAAGTCACAGACACATCTCAACATCAACTGTTCAGAGGGGACTGTATGAATCAGGCCTTCATGGTTGATTTGCTGCAAAGAAACCACAACTAAAGGACACCAATAAGAAGAATAGACCTGCTTGGGCCAAGAAACACGAGCAATGGACATTAGACCGGTGGACATTGGTCCTTTGGTCTGGAGTCCAAATTTGAGGTTTTTGGTTCCAACCGCCGTGTCTTTGTGAGACGTGGTGTGGGTGAACTGATTATCTCCACATGTGTAGTTCCCACCGTAAAGCATGGAGGTGTTATGGTGTGGGGGTGCTTTGCTGATGACACTGTCTGTGATTTATTTGGAATTCAAGACACACTTAACCAACATGGCTACCACAGCATTCTGCAGCAATACGCCATCCCATCTGGTTTGGGCTTAGTTGGACTATCATTTGTTTTTCAACAGGACAATGACCCAACACCTCCAGGCTATTTTACCAAGAAGGAGAGGGATGGAGTGCTGCATCAGATGACCTGGCCTCCACAATCCCACGACCTCAACCCAATTGAGATGGTTTGGGATGAGTCGGACGGCAGAGTGAGGGAAAAGCAGCCAACAAGTGCTCAGCATATGTGGGAACTCCTTCAAGACTGTTGGAAAAGCATTCCAGGTGAAGCTGGTTGAGAGAATGCCAAGAGTGTGCAAAGCTGTCATCAAGGCAAAGGGTGGCTAGTTGAAGAATCCGAAATAGAAAATATATTTTGACACTTTTTAGGTTACTACATGATTCCATATGTGTTATTTCATAGTTTTGATGTCTTGACTATTATTCTACAATGGAGAAAATAGTAAAAATAAAGAAAAACCCTGGAATGAGTAGGTGTAGCCAAACTTTTGACTGGTACTCTATATATATATATTTTGTAATAACTATATATAATGCAAATCGAGGTGAGGGTGATGGAAATGCTTTTGGTGGTTGATCTGCTTCTGTTCTGTGGGTGGCACTGTGTGCTCTTTTCGAAGGATTGGTCCCAGTCTCTCCAGGGCCCTGGGATCCGGGGGGACGGAGGTGGTCTGCTGGTCACTGGGATAAAAACCCATCTTGGGATGGGAAGAGGTTTTAGCGGGTGGAATAGTGGGGAACAATTGGAGGTTTACTTAGTAGCAATGCAAATATCATGGTACAGCTATATGGACACTCAATCACTATGGTACTTTTTAATGGTGAGTTTACATTTCATTTTAGTCATTTAGCAGACGCTCTTATCCAGAGCGACTTACAGGAGCAATTAGGGTTAAGTGCCTTGCTTAAGGGCACATCGGCAGATTTTTAAACATATATTATGATAAATAGATTTGAAACTTGTATCTCATTATGGTAAATGGTCAAATAAGTATAGACAGTTATAAATGTAATGGCTTAGCAGATAATAAGAAAAGACAATGAGTATTTACCTGGCTAAAAGAGAAGGAATATAATATCTATTGTTTACAGGAAACTCATTCAACAATGTTAGATGAAGTTGTGTGGAAAAGGACTGGGGGGGTGAAATATATTTCTCCCATGGGCAAAGAAATTCAAAAGGGGTGAATTATCAACGGGTGAACTATCAATTCATATAATGTATTTGCATATATTTAATCATCAAATAAATTGGCCGAGTAGTGAACATAAATAATTACTATGTAGAATTACAGGAAATTCATTTTAAAGCAGCCAAAAAATCAAGCTTTTGGTGTATTCATGCACTCAATATACTTTAACCTAAATGCATTATTACCTTCAACTTGGCCCAATTCACATTTCCAATTTCCCACCCTGACATAGCCTAACAAGCTAGAACGGGCCCTGCCTCTCAACCAATAGCCAATGTAGGCTAAATATCCCAAGCAGGGCTACAGCAACTTCCAGAGAGGGTCAGACTCTTGGGCTTTGCGGTGGCCAATCTGGTTTGGATGTCCTCAGCAGAATGGTGTTGCTGTAACCAAGTGGTCGTTCTGGGTTCCACTGCACAACAGCAGGTCGGTGGAGTTTTATGAACATCAAGGCAGACACTGTGATTATCATTAATTTTTTCAACGTTCTGAAGCTGTCAAGCCTCCAACAGGCCTCTGCAGTGCACAAATGTAGCCTACAGTTCTTCAACATTAGCCAGAGAGAAGACAGGGAAGAAAATCACAGCACACCCACCCCCAAACTACTTCCTGCGGCTTTGTACGATTATGATCCGAATATTTTTTGGAATTATCCGTGATTGAAAAAAGTATAAATAATTTGGGTGCCAGCAAGCGTCTTTATCGTGTCAGTCAGTCACAGAGTTTCTAAACCATACTGTACTGTCTTCAGTTCAGTCATGTGCGGTCTAAATATCTCAACCTGCTAGTTTGCCTGTCTGTAAAGAGAAGGATGTGTTGTGCGTTGATCCTGCTGCTCTGATTGGATAGAGTGAAGCTGTATTTCTCCGTCCATTCGCTTCATAATTTCAGCTGATCACTTTTCCTCACGTTTCAGTCTGATCATTTAGATTTCTGCTGCCTGCTACTATGATAAATCACATGGCAATGATGTTTGCTATCAAGCTGGCAATGTGTGTAATATCAAGTGGGGCAAGGGTAGGGAAAAAATATTAAACTAATGTACATTCTGACTGAGTGACAGCAAACTTGGCTGCCAGCTGCAGGTTGAGGACACATACACTGCACGCTGCTCCTGCAGCTTTTTTGCAGTGAGAAAGTGCAGTGAGGTATTTTGCCAACATCTATTTAGGCATATTAAATCACGATCACGAGTATCATCCGATCCGACTATCAACTGTCAATTTACGGATACGATTACAAATAAGAGTATGGCCATGTTGGCAACACCCCTACTTTCATAGCAGCCACATACAAATAGCATGAGCCCTTTGATCATTGGATAATTTTTTCTCACATCTACGCTCTCTCCTTTCACCTTTTCCCTTCGCTTGTGGACTTCAGTGCACAATACATCAGCTGTCTGTGACCAGGTGAAAATACCTTTCCAGTCCAAACCTTCATATCATAACAGCTACACACAGCCTACATCGTTGTCACCATATTAGCTAACATCAAGTCAACATACTTACTAGAACTAAAGCGTTAGTAAACCGCTACAATCATGCAGCACAGTGTACAGTTAGCAAGTAGTTTAGCAGTTACACCGGTGGGTCCCGGTGGCAATAAATTAATAAAAACCAAAAGCTTACTCTGAATTGGAAGAGTGTTGGATAGCCATAGCCAGCTAGGTAACATAGCATCCTTCTCTGTTTGAGCCAGGTGTTTGAGTAGGCTACACTAGCTAGCTGCATTTGCTAGCTAAGTAAGTAAAAGTGAAAAAAATACTAAATATAGCTAGCGCTCTCTCTCTCTCTCTCTCTCTCTTGCTTCTCCTTCATTTTTGAAGAAATGAATTTGTTCAAAACTGTTCAACTTTTGTCTTTATCTCTCTTTGAGTCAACTACTCACCACATTATATGCACTGCAGTACTAGCTAGCTTTCAGTACTAGATTAATTATCTGATCTTTTGATTGGGTGGACAACATGTCAGTTCATTCTGCAAGAGCTTTGATAGGTTGGAGGACGTCCTCCAGAAGTTGTCATAATTATTGTGTAAGTCTATGGAAGGGGGTGAGAACGACGAGCCTCCTAGGTTTTGTATTGAAGTCAATGTACCCAGAGGAGGATGGAAACTAGCTTTCCTCCGGCTACACCATGGTGCTACCCTACAGAGTGCTGTTGAGGCTACTGTAGAACTTCATTGCAAAACAGTGCGTTTTAATCAATTATTTGGTGACGTGAATATATTAAGTATAGTTTTATCTAAAAAGGCTAACTTTTTTAATGCTTCACTATTTTATGAAATTCACTGAGGATGGTCCTCCCCTTCCTCCTCTGAGGAGCCTCCACTGACCTACACACACATGTATTTCTCACGCACACACACTCTCTTGTTGTTATAGGATTGTGAAGATTCCAGACACTCCCGATGCCCTGTCCTTCAAACTCGGTGGCTCTGCCCCACCTCATGTACACGCAGTAAGGAAAGGTGAGTAACAACCGCTCTGATTGGGGAAAGGGAAAGGGGGATACCTAGTCAGTTGTACAACTGAATGCATTCAACTGAAATGTGTCTTCCGCATTTAACCCAACTCCTCTGATTCAGAGAGGTGTGGGGGGCTGCCTTAAACAACATAGAATTATAGGATGAGGCGTTACCTGCCATGCACCTGTTTGCTTCAATTCCAGTTTCTTGAGGCTCTGCTTTTTAGGACCACATGTTCGCCAGGCTAGGGTCAAAGTAAAAAATATATAAAAGACAGCGCCACCCCCCACACAGAACCTAACTCAGGTGCGCTGCCTGCTAGGCAGATGTTTATATATAAAAAAAATAACGCAAAAGAAGAAGGAAAAAAACAGATTTACAAGGGATGGGTCCAAATGTGTAAAACAGTTGGATGAGGAAGGAGGAAATATGGCCGCCGACTATTTTCTGCAGCATCAAGGGAGAAGGAGTCACGACCCGGGGTCTTGCTTCTCTTTTATTATGTCAGAGGGAGCTCATGCACTCTGTGACATGGCTGCACACACACACACACACAAGATCACACAAACACACGAACAAACACACACATGCAGGCTCTTTTCAGTTACTGGCCCCATAGGAGTTTCTGAATGATGATGTCATACTCCCCAGCTCCCTCTCTCCTCCTAAATCAGGATCCTGGTTGACAGCTAGGATTGGGTTTGCTTGGGTTGGCTGCTAAACTGAAGTTATGGCGTCGTGTGCTTTGTGTGAGGTGGATGACCGGGGAAGTGATGCTAGGGCTGGTATTTTTAAACGGGACAGGAGATCTGTTCTTATTTTAGGGCACAGCTAAAGTGTTACCAGACAAGTTATTTGAGGACCAAAATAATATAGGAACTATAATTATTATTATACACATAGCTTTATAATAATATTATAATGATAATAATAAGTGCCATATAGCAATGCTTTTATCCAAAGCGACATACAGTCATGTGTGCATACATTTTAAGGATGGGTGGCCACAGGAATCGAACCCACAACCCTGGTATTGCTAATGCCATGCTCTTCCAACTGAGCCACACACCTATCTACTTCTTTGATGAGCAGATGGTCTTGGATAGGCCTTATTCTCTGATAATGATAAATAGGTTCTTCATCTTTCCAAATAAAATAGAATAAACTAAATATTTACAGAATGGACCAAATAGATAACGATACGTTGTTTTTCTATAATAACAGCATGTGTACATTCATTCAACATGCATACATTCTGTGACATTGGTGGGTACAGGATTACACATAAGAACTGTGTCCCCGCCCACTTTAACCCCTGACCCCTGTGTGATTACAGGGTCAGAGGCGGCGTTGGCAGGCCTCCAGCCAGGTCAGTGCATCCTGAAGGTGAATGGCAACAACATGAACCATAGCGACTACAAGGAGGTCCTGGAGCACTTCACCTCCTCCCACCGCGACCAACAGGAACAGGACGACATGGTGAGACACAGTGTGCGTGCAGAGCCGTGGTCCAGCGGTAACACTACCGGCTCTGTACACACATGGGACGCCCTGCTGAATACCAGGGTGCAATCCCTGTCTCATCCCCCCTCTGATTCTTACTGTCTGTGTTTTAATACTGTATGCACAATATTAGGGAAACATACATGATCAAAGATTCAACCAAGATGGCATTAGCCTAATGTAACATTGCTACTTTTACCAGTGTCAAGATGTTTTTCCATCAAACTAGTGTGTTCCCTTCTACAGTGTCACATGCAAGGTTTTGGCTGATTTTGGTTTAATGCGTCACAACCAGGGTTCTTCCTCATCCTCAATTTCACTCTTCTATTGTTTACAGTGAACTGCCAATATTCCTACTTTTCCCCTCATTTTTATTTTCCTACTATGTCAAATATATTGGCTTTATCCAGCTTAGGACAGTGCAGGGTGTGCTATGGAGTTCTTTCATTAGGTGCTCCTGTGTTGATGTTTACTCTGGCTCTTCTCCTCTTGTCCAATCCCCTGCTTTGTTGATGTTTACCCTGGCTCCTCCTGTCCAATCCCCTGCTTTGTTGATGTTTAACCTGGTTTAACTCTGTTTGGAGCACATCTTAATGTCTCTTTTACTTCATTCACACACAACTGGTTCTTGCCAGTGTTTTTTGTACCAGTGCCATGTTCTGTGAGTCAATGCCAAAGAAGCACTTGTACTCTTGCACAGAAACATAGACACACACACTTGAATGTATGCACGCATATTATACACCTAGAGATAGACACACACACACATCAGTGTTTGACGCTAGTGTGTCCCTCCCTGTGTCCTGTCAGTGTCAGTGGGTGTACCGTGCGTTTGAGGACGTGGAGGAGGAGGGGGGCTTGTTCAGGACCTGCCCAGCAGAGAACGGCTCAGACATAGAGGAGGAGAATGGCAGGAACGGAACAGGTACTGTACACCACCTCACCACAGGAGTGTGTGGTGTGTGCGTGAGAGAGAAATAATCGGAACGGAGCAGGTACCTTACACAACCTCACTATAGAAGTGTGTGTTCGTGCCTGCGTGTCTGTCTGCCAACAGGTGTGTACTTGAAAGTATGCACTCAAAAGCGTCCCTTTGTGTTCCATCCAGACTACAGGGGGGGCCTGAGCCGGCTGTCTCTGTCTGATGACACAGTGCCCCTGGTGAGCATGACGGTGGACAACGTGCACCTGGAGCACGGCGTGGTGTACGAGTATGTCAGCACAGCCGGCATCAAGAGCCACGTCCTGGAGAAAATGGTGGAGCCCAAGGGCTGCTTCAGCCTTACTGCCAAGGTACAGCACACGTCCACTGATTTTTGTGGCGTTAGCATGCTCACACTGCTCTTAGTATTAGTGCGCTAGCAACAGTGTGTGGTTTACTGCTGAAGTACATGATGGAGCTCAAAGCTGCTTCAGCCTCACCACCAAGGTACAGCACATGTCCATTGTTTTTGTAGTATTAGCATGCTAACACTACTCTTATCATGCTAGCAGCAGTGTGTGGTTTAGTTTCCCGTTTTTTTGTCACGTACACTAGCACAGTGAAATGCTTTTGTTGCTTGCTCTTTCCCAACAATTCAGTAATAAAACAAATTGTCAATAAAACAAATTGTCAAACAAAAACACATGAGAAATAGAAATAGGAAGAAAAGGAATAAGTAAGAAACATGTATACAGGGTCAGTGCAAATACCACATTTACAAGTGGCAGGGATAGATATGTATAGGGGTAAGGTGACTTGGTATCAGGATAGATGATAAACAGTGTAGCAGCAGCGTATATGATGATTGTATGTGAGTGCATGTTTGTAGAGTCATTATGAATGTGTGAGAGTGTAGAATGTGCCTAGAGACTATAAAATAGAAGGGTCAATGCAGATAGTCACTGTAGCAATTTTGTTAGCTATTTAGCAGTCTTATGGCTTGGAGATAAAAGCTGTTCAGGAGCCTGTTGGTGTCAGACTTGCTGTGCGGAAGCAAAGAGAACAGTCTATGACTTGGGTGGCTGGAGTCTTTTAACAGTTTTGCGGGCCTTCTTTTCACACCGCCTGATATAGAGGTCCTGGATGGCAGGGAGCTCGGCCCCAGTGATAATAATAATAATATAATATGCCACTTAGCAGACGCTTTTATCCAAAGCGACTTACAGTCATGCGTGCATACATTTTTGTGTATGGGTGGTCCCGGGGATCGAACCCACTACCTCGGCGTTACAAGCGCCGTGCTCTACCAGCTAAGCCATGTAAAGCCATGCAATCGAGGGTGGAGCAGTTTCCATACCAAGCAGTGATGCAGCCAGTCTAGATGCTCTCAATGGTGAAGTTGTATAACTTTTGCCAAATCTTTTCAACCTCCTCGGGGGAAAGAGGCGCTGTCTCGCCTTCTTCACGACTGTGGACCATTTAAAGTCCTTAGTGATTTGGTCTCCGAGGAACTTGAAGGTCTCAACCCGCTTCATTGCAGCCCCGTCGATGATGCTGCTAACTATGTTGACTAACAAAATCACTATTTTAGTAGTTCTTTAAAGTAAAGAAGGCATACTTTTATGACTGCTGAATACCAATTATCAATCGATTAGATCATGTTTTTCAGATAGAGATACCTCGCGAAGCAACTGCTCTCTATCCCTCTCGATTGCGCGTTCTTCTGTGTCTGCGTGCCCTGCATAGACCGGACAAATAGGCGTGCAGTGGATTATGGTCATTGTAGTTAATCACCATGTTTTCTGTGCTTAAACTATATAGAATATTGGCCTGTTGGAAACTCCCTACCAAATCGCACAGTTTGGGCTTGATCGGATTTATCTCTAGAGAAACTGTGCATTGAGCTCACAGAAAAACGAATGAAATTGAATTCAAATAATTGAACGGACGTCAATTAATTGTTTAAAAAAACAAAAAGTAACTTACTTTTTTGTTAATCGCTCAGCACTAGCCTGAAGGCTTCTTCAGCCTTACCGTCAAGGAACAGGAAATGTCCATTGTTGTTGTAGTCTCCTAGCATTAGCATAAGCACTTTGGTTTGTCTTTACTGCATAGCCACAGCCATGATTTTCTACCATTAGCATTTATGACGAAAACAATAGGAGTGAATAGTTCCCAGGTTGCGTCATGCTCTTCTCTCCATGCAGAAATCACTTCAAATAACTTAAACTTGAAGACGTGAACCCAATGGGACTTAAAACATCCACTCTGCCCTGTCAGATCCTGGAGGCCTTTGCAAGTGACGACAGTCATTTTGTGCGTAACTGCAGCCAGCTGATCTCGCAGAGCGAACGCGTGGTGTCCATGTCCCAGTTTGAGTTCAGGAACATCTGTGATACCAAGCTGGAGAGCATCCGCCGGCGAATCAGCAGATACCAGCAGGTACAGGAACTACAGGATCCCTCTATCATAGCCCCTTTCTAGTGCAAGAGCAGCTACAAATGTCTTCAAGTTCTCTCTCTCTCCCTCTCTCTCTCTCTCTTTCTCCTTCTCCACCCCCCACCACACACACACACACACACACACACAGACACTCAGATCAGCAGCAAGTATTGATCCATCATTATGTAATAGCGGTAAATATAAAAAAATTCATTAGCTGTGGTTGTTTTCAGTTTGCTCAGGAGCTGAGGAACAAGGCGTGCCCCACGTTCAAGCAGGCCGGCGTGCTGCCCCACCCGCTGGGCTGCATGGACTTTGTGCCCACCAACTGCCACGTCAACCTGATGCAGGTGTCCTACCCCAAGACCACCACGGTGTCTGGCAGGGCCTTCAGCATCCGCTTCGGACGCAAGAACTCCTTCTTCGGCCTGGACCCCGACCAAGGTGAGGCGAGAAGACGATACAGAGCAGATGTGTTTGTGTGAATTAATTAATTAATTACAAATTAAAAGCTGAAATGTCTTGAGTCAATAAGTATTCAACCCCTTTGTTAAGGAAAGCCTAAATAAGTAAAAATGTGCTTAACAAGTCGCATAATAAGTTACATGGATTTTTGAATGACTGCCTCATCATTGACCACAAAGACCAGGGAGGTTTTCCCATGCCTAGCAAAGAAGGGCAACTATTGGTAGATGGGTTAAACTAGAAAAGCAGACATTGAATATCCCTTTGAGCATGGTGAAGTTATTAATTACACTTTGGATGGTGTGTCAATACACCCAGTCACTACAAAAGATGCAGGCGTCCTTTCTAACTCAGTTGCCGGAGAGGGAGGACTTTAAAACATGTACAGAGTTTAATGACTGTGATAGGAGAATATCCCAAAACATTTATCCTGTTTGCAACAAGGCACTAAAGTAATACTGCAAAAAAATTGGCAAAGCAATTAACTTTTTGTCCTGAATACAAAGTGTTATGTTTGGGGGCCAATACAACACATTACTGAGTACCACTCTCCATATTTTCAAGCATAGTGAGAGTGAGAATTTCTTCACTTACTTAGCTAGTGAATGCATCTAGCTAGTTTAGCCTACTCAAACAGAGACGGATGCTATGTTACCTAGCTGGCTATGGCTATCCAACACTGGAACTCTTCCTAGTTTAGCAGTTACACCGGGGCCCGCTGGTGTAACTGCTAAACTGCTTGCTAACTGTACACTGTACTGCATGATTGTAGCGGTTTTCTAATCTGTTAGTTCTAGTAACTACAGTATGTTGACTTGATGTTAGCTAATATGGTGACAACGATGTAGGCTGTGTGTAGTGCTTATGATATGAAGGTTTGGCCTAGAAAGGTTTTTTCACCTGGTCACAGACAGCTGATGTGTTGTGCACAAGCGAAGGGAAAAAATGAGAGCTTGATGCAAGAAGGAATTAGCCAACGATCAAAGGGCTCATGCTGTTTGTATGTGGCTGCTATGAAAGTAGGGGTGTGCCAACATGGCCATACTCATATTGGTAATCGTATCCGTAACTTGATAGTTGGATCGGATGATACTCGTGATTGGTAAAACACGGAAGTGTTTTAATATGCCTAAATAGCTTTACATTTACATTTTAGTCATTTAGCAGACGCTCTTATCCAGAGCGACTTACAGTTAGTGAGTGCATACATTATTTATTTTTTTATACTGGCCCCCCGTGGGAAACAAACCCACATCCCTGCCGGCCAAACCCTCCCCTACCTTGGACGACGCTGGACCAATTGTGCGCCGCCCATGGGTCTCCCGGTTGCGGCCGGCTGCGACAGAGCCTGGACTCGAACCAGGATCTCTAGTGGCACAGCTAGCACTGCGATGCAGTGCCTTAGACCACTGCGCCACTCGGTAGTCATGTTGGCAAAATACCTCCCTGCATGTTCTCACTGCAAAAAGCTGCAGAAGCAGCGCGCAGAGGGATGTGTATGTCAGTGGTATAAAGTACTTAAGTAAAAATACTTTAAAGTACTAAAGTCGTTTTTCGGGGTATCTGTACTTTACTTTACTATTTATATTTTTGACAACTTTTACTTCACTACATTCCTAAAGAACATGATGTACTTTTACTCAAGTATGACATTTGGGTACTTTTTCCACCACTGGTGTATGTGTGTCTGTCTGTCCTCAACTTGCAGCGGCCAGCCAAGTTTGCTGCAAAAATAGCACTACACCACCTCAAGTAAGATCTGCGGTAGGTCTGTAGCAGTCTAATCACAGTTGAGTTTTGCCAACAATAGCCAAGATCCCCTTTACAACATTACGCAGAGCTAGCCTATAAGCCACCTTAAAGCTTCAAACGAAGAGATCATTTCAACTAATTACCCCCTTTGACCAATTAAATCCCACAGTACAAATTACTTTATGAGCTCTTGTGATGAACCAAACTGAGTACATTAGCCTTTAGCCGCATATAGTGACAACTTTCACAGTAAATTAGCAGTAAAGTGGTCGTAATCCCACCACTCTAATCGTCTCTATCAGTTGCCCATTAAACCTCCATTAGCCTCAGGCGACCCCCACGCCGATACGTGTAGCCATCCTCTCTGTGGGTGTTGGTTAGTAATGTCATCAAAGCGGTCCCTCCAAGGCACCAAGGATGGGATATTCTTCAGAAAGTGAGGGGGAGATAAGGAGAGGGGGAGAAGGTGATCATTGGATTACTTTACTGTAGAGGTGTTTAGGTGGACAGGGAAAGAGAGAGGGAATGACAGAGAAGAGGGAGAGAAACAGAGAGAGACGACAGAGACGGTTATAGAGTCGTCAGGAGAGATCTTTTACAGGTGTAGCCTTTGGCCCATCCCCAGAATTAAATAGAACAGTATGTATCTCTATGGGCCCATCTGGTCCTCCTGTCTATGTTTTGTCGGTCTCTGCGGTTTCAGTAGCCTGCCGTTCGGCCTGTCACATGGGCCGCTCTGCCACAGCTCAGAGAAACACTAAGACAGGGGAAGAGACAGAGGAAGCTGCAACAGACAGCCAGCCGTCTGACTGGAAGATTAGCATTGTTAGTATTGTTTCAACCTTCCTCCCTCCTCTGTTCCTCGACTTAATCGTAGCCTGTGCTATTATGTGCTAACATTACACCCTCAGGCTCCAAGATCAGGAAGTAGAATTGTGAATTAGTTTTCACTGTGTTTTTATCATGTTCTAGGCATTTCGTAGTCCCCTGTAGCTCAGTTGGTAGAGCATGGCGCTTGCAACGTCAGGGTTGTGGGTTCGTTTCCCACGGGGGGGGGGGGGCAGTATGAAAATGTATGCACTCACTAACTGTAAGTCGCTCTGGATAAGGGCGTCTGCTAAATGACTAAAATGTAAATGTAAATTTCTTCATGACTCTCAAGGCAGTAGAATGTACATAGAACAGCAATATGTATATAGTCCTTTTTATAAAAGCACTCTGTTTTTGTCAAAATGATAGGTTGTATATTCACCAGAGTATTATTGTGTATGAAGGCTGAACATGTGGTGTAGGTATAGGTCTCTGGAAATGAAAGTTCATTGTCTCTCCCTCTCTCTCCCTCTCTTTCTTCCCTCCTCTCTATTTTTACCTCTGCTTTTCTGACATCACGATATGAAGTGTAGCTTTTCTGATAAAAAAATCTTACTTCCAGTTGAAAAATATAGATACTTATTTTAATACTCTTTCACTTCCTTTACTTTTCTTTGCCTCTTTCTTTATCTATTTATTTTCTCTCTCCCCACAGCTAACCTGAACCCCATGTCCCACACCCAGCACTGTGTGACCAGCATGGGCGCCCCGTCTTACAGCTGCAGTGATCTTGGGGAGGAGTGGGATGGTGAGGAGGACATCGAGGGCTCTGGAGAGGGCATCCCAGACAGGATACAGCAGGCCCACCGGGGGAATGGCCTCAGCTTCCTGCTCAAACAGGAGGACATGGAGACACAGGACGCCTACATCCGCCTCTACAGCCGCCTGAACATCGCTGTGCGAGAGATGAGGCAGTACGTCACCCAAATAGACGTGTAAGTACACATATATGAAAATCCTTGCGAAGTACCTACTGTACGTCAGGGATCTCAATCCGGTTGCCCTCGAGCCAGACACGGCCCGCGAGCTCATTTAATGTGGCCAAATATACAGTGGGGTTCCGAAATGTTTGCCACCCTTGATAAAGATGAATACAAATTACTGTATAAACCACAGGTTTTCAATGGGTTTCAAGTCTGGAGACTGAGATGGCCATTGCAAAATGTTGATTTTGTGGCCAATTAACCATTTCTATATATAATTTCTCATTTTTTTAGCATACAATATACTTTAGCTCAGTATTTATCAAGGGTGTCAAAGATCTCTGTTATTATTCTGCATGAAAATGGAAGGCTGGAAGGCCAAGATATTATTGAACCATTGTCCCCAGACAGTCTTCCTGAGGCCCAGCCCTGTTTGTCCGGCTGCCCTTTTTGCTTGTTTAAAGGAAAGAGTCACCCATTTTGAATATTATATCGTATTTGTGCATGTCTGAGAGATGCTCTATCGATTCCTGGGGTCGTTTTATGTATTCATGTATATATAAGCTATTCGCCGTTCAATCAGGCAGAAATACAGCTGGTATGATGTGTTTTGCTTCAAATGATGCGTTATTCCGGCTGTATTTCTGCCTTCTTGAATGGGAATAGCTCCGATACACATTCCCTCTCTCTCTCGCTCTCTCTCTCGTAAACGGGCAAATTCTTCAGTCCAAAACTGTTTATGGACTGGGCAAACAGGAACAGGTTGTGAAACCACAACCCCATTGAGAGGAGGGAAAACCTTCTTTACTGTGTGTGTAAACGACATGTGCGCATATGAAAGCAAAGTGTGTGTGCATAAAAGAGAGACACATTATGAGAATATTTCTAGCTTATACATATAGTACCCTTTTCATGTGTTTCCTTCTCCTATGTGGCGGGCGGGAACCGCAGCCTCCTTTCTTCCATCACGGAGCCCACCCAGCCGCAGGGCAGCGAGTCCCCAGCCTACGAGGCCATTCAGCCCCCTTCCGTGACCCCCGAAGAGGGGGATCAGGAAAAGGTGGAGCACGGGGGCATCAAGAGGGTCTGCTTCATGGTGACGGAGGAGGACCAAGAGGACTCAGGCCAAGACACCATGAGCTACAGGGACTCCTACAGGTAAGATAAGAACGACTTAAGATATAATGGTGACTTGTTTCAGGAAACTAAGCGTATGTCGCGCATCACTACTTCACAGGAGAGCCATTTGAACGTAAACTTTATTTATTTATCAAAGTGCGTTTTTTGGCAGAAATGCCTTCTGGAACATGTGAACTTTCATGTGCCTGTATACCATCTGTAAATACGAATAACATTGTGAAATTACGAGCCTAGTTGGTTTAGCCATAGAAAAAGACAGGAACCTTCCCACTACCCATGATTGGCTGAGATAATGAGTGGGCTGGACATGCCGAGAGATCGTGTTTTGAAATCATTAGAGTATGATAGCTAAGGAGATGGAGAAAACATCCGGAGACAGGTGATGGCATCTGAGGGAGAAGCGTCCATCCGTGTATACGGGTAAGATGGTCTAGCTAGCTACATTTTCAGATATTACACATTTCTAATTTTGTCAGAAAGTCATTTTCATTTCAAGTTAAAATGTACTGTTAGCTAGCTAGCTAACGTTAGCTGGCTGGCTCGCTAATGTTACGTGTATGATCTGTGTAGTAATATTATTCGTATCTCAGAGCCATTTGCTTTGCTAGTTATAGCATAATGTTAGCTAGCTAACATTGAACCTGGTTGGTTAGCTACCTGCAGATTCATGCAGGGTAGTAATGTCATGAGTTGGAATTATGGTTCATTGTTTAGCTAGCTAGCTAGCTACATGTCTTAACAAAAGACTCCACCATGCAAGTAACCATTTCAATAGAATGTGCATGATGTCAATGCGACAACTGTTGATAGACGTTGCTGGTAAATTCGCTCTGGCTATGTACTCCGATTTCAGAGCACTCTCGTCTGAGTGTGCCAGAGCGCAGAATAACTGTCAAATTTACAAACGCTCAACACCAGTTGAATATGGCCAGTGTCAGTAAACGTTGGCAAAAAAGCATAATTAAAGTGTTGCCAGCAGCACAGCAGAGCTGGTTAGCAGAGTCTAACCAGCTCTTCTAGAGCAAGTAAAATGGTCAGTGAGCTGTTCTCTCATTTGTGTCTGGAAGTAGGTAGCAAGCTAGCCAACGTTAGCCACTTAGCTTGGGTGCTTGACTGCTGTTGTTAGGACAGAATGTTCGGATCAACCCTACTCCTCAGCCAGAGCGTCCAGTGTGCGCTCTGAACGCTCCGAGAGCGAAACGCTCTGAATTTCCGAACGGACACTGAGTTTACAGGCGGGGCTATAGTTTAAGAGGGTGTGAACGATGCTGAATGGGTGTAGACAAAGAAGAGCTCTCCAGTGGGTGTACCAAAACATTCAAAGGCCCTTTTCTCAAAAGTGAGGTTACAAGTTGATCAACTTTCAAAGCAGAATTACTTTCCCATTGTTCCTCAATTGTAGTGTATGCTATACCATTTTCTAGCTCTGAGTCTCTACTTTTATACAATGTAAAAAACACAATTTCAAATTTTGCTACGTAAGACCGAATCGAGCCGGTCGGTCACATTAGAGTTAAAATAAGACAAATTAACTTTCTTGTCCCCCAAGGAAAATTAGTCTTGGACATTTAATGTGCTGCTGCTTCCCATTGAAATATCACAGATTACCATCGTACTAATAGTTGTGCAGTAGGTTAAAAGGTGTAGGTAGAGTAGAAAGTAAAGGATAACCCTTACCACTGATCCAGGGTCAGATCATGTTTAGATATTTCTTCATCCTCTGTAATGGTTGAGGTTAGTATTGGGGGATAGAGTAATCTGATCCTAGATCTGTGGTGGAGGGCAGCTATCTTGTGGTTGAGAAACACAATGTGAACTCCAAACAGGGGCCATCATTCCTATGCCACTCTGTTTCCCTTAGGCACTATTCTAGGATCAGGTCACCCTCTACTACTCTGTTGGTGCAAACGAGAATGTGCTTTTAATCAATTCACAATGGTAAAATAAAGGGTCATAAAAAGCTAAAAGTACAGTGAAGAAAACGGGTAGCCCTGGCAAACTAATACCAAGTGTTGTTTCCCAATTTCATGTACTAGCTTCATGTGAAATCACCAACAACAAAGATTTCCCCATAGTTTTATTTATATTTCCCACTGTGACGACATGGTTTCCCTTACTCTCCCAATAGGTTCCAGATTTACCTCCTCGCCAGCTTGAGTTCATTCAGATAGTTGGCGGCGGTGGTGTCATTTAGGCGCCAGTCCACGGTGTCCGCCCACTACCACCAACTAAGAGCAGTGGTGGGCTCCTGGCGAGAGCACAGTGTGTAACAGAGGCTAATTTAGTAGCCTGCTTGCCTCTCTCTCTGACCAGTCTGTCATTACAACTAGAACAGCTACTCCTTCTAGCCAACAACCTCCCACCGTTCAGGGCATAGTGAGCTCACTGAGGTTGCGTCTGCAGTAACACCCTATTCCCTATTTAGTGCACTACTTTTGGCCAGACCCTCATGGGCTCTAGCCAAAAGAAGTGCACTATATGGGTCTAGCCAAAAGTAATGCACTACAAAGGGAATAGGGTGCCATTTCGGACACAGCCTCAGTTTGGCTAGCACTGTTTTGGAAACACCCAGCGAAAATACAGTACATGGCAGGGTTAGTAGTGTAAGGTTAGCATTTAGCTAACCTCATCCCCAGGCTGTCACACGGAAGAGGCTGGGAACGAGATTAGCATTTAGCATGCTAGTAGAAACACATGGAGAGGGTGCTATAGGTTTGATGCTGGTTGTCCGTCCATCCAATGTGCTCTGGGACCCGGTGAGAAGGACTTTATAAATGCATGAAGTTCATGAAGATTGGAGAGAAATGGAGAGAGGCATACAAAGAATTAGGGAAAGAGTTAGGTGAAGGTCAACAGCAAAAGACAGACTGAGGGAGCGTTTTAGTGAGGAAAATGGAGGGAGAGACACCACAATCAGACAGTGAGTGAAAGGAGAGAGATGTATGGATGCAGACAGAGAGAAGGTGGGTAACATGCAGAGAGACTGAAAAGGTACGAAAGAGAGGTAGGTGTACACCCACCATCAGTCTAGTTTGTCTCTCAGACAGTCAGTCTTGTCACATCTGGAGAGGGTGGGCTGCTCCAAACCTACCATGAGGTGCGACTAAATTTGGAACCCTCTCCCAGGAGAGCGTGCGCGCACGTGTATGTGTGCGCGTGCGTGCGAGAGTGTCTGTATGTGTGGAGGAGAGAATCAAAGCCAAACTCCCATGTGTATTACGTAAAGGTTGGCACTTCAGTCCCAGCTCGTCGGGAATGATCCAGCATTCCATTGGGAGACACATTAAGATATACACAGTTTATAGGACAGGCAATAATAGAGACAACACCCCGACTCACAAACAACTCACTAAGCTGTAGTGGCTTCCAGTGGTTTCCAGTTTACATTGTGGGCCAGTTTGTCGCTGAGCCAAGCTGGATGATTATAGTAAAACAAAGTGATTGTTTTAGTGGGAAGCACGATGACAATGCTACTTCTGGCTCCATAATCTCATATGATTCAGCATTTACATCTTAAATCCACGACGCGCACAGAAATGTTCACAAAAGTAGGTCTGCCTATTAAAATGCATTTCAAATTTAGGGATAATTGGAGGAGAATAAATATTGAGCATTAAAGGGATGGTTCAGCAAATTTCGTACTTATTTCCTTATTTTAAAAGCACTCTATGGACAAGGAGTGACGGCAATCCAAACTTTGGTTTTGTTAAACTAGCCATTGGAATATGTACTTTTTTTCTGAATTATCCCTTTAAGGCAAAAACTTTGGAGTTGTGGAGGCATGTGATCTTCTTTTAATGTTTTTGTATCATTTGACTTCAACTTTTCTGGTATGTATTATTTTAACAATCTTATTTGGGACATTGGTGTTGCCACACCTTACGACATTATAGTGGAATACATTTTAGTCATGCCAGTGAAGTAAGTTGATGGTTGTGAGAAGCATTTGACTGCTGCTCGCTCTGCCTATTAAATTATGCAGTTAGTCAGTCAGATTATTTGACTGGATAATTACAAGACAGACTCCACATTTGACTTTGTGGTTTTTCTGTAGGGATTGAATGATTTTGTTATTCAACTGTTTCTGACTATCTCCCTCGCTCTCTGTGTGTGTGTTTTCAGTGAATGTAACAGTAACAGGGATTCCGTCTTGTCGTACACAAGTGTACGTAGCAACAGCTCTTACCTGGGGAGTGACGAAATGGGTTCAGGTAAGAAACAGTTTATAAAGTAACGACTAGACTAACATGTTCATACCCCTCTAGGATTAAAGATATATCACATTGATTTGCCTTATGTGGACAAATTTACAGAATGTCCCTTCCATCTCTCTCTATCTCTCTCTCTCTCTCAGGTGATGAGCTGCCCTGTGACATGAGAATTCCCTCTGACAAGCAGGACAAGCTGCACGGCTGTTTGGAGCACCTTTTCAACCAGGTGCACCATCTTTACCATTACATGATCTTTTCCACAATACTACCTTTACCATTACCTCTGTACAGTCAGTATCAATGGCGTTGTCAATCTGTTCACTCTGTTTTGTATGCCATGCTTTTGTTAATAAACTGTGAAGATACTGTTCTGCACTAATATTATACACGCACACCTTTTCCATTAGCCCTCAGAAACATTTGGCACAGATCATGTTAATAGTAATCAGTCTAGTATACATCTGTAGTGCATTACCTTGTTTTGCTATCTCTCCATTCTCCTCTCTTTGTCATCATGTCTTTCTCACTCTTTCTCTCTACACACAATCACACACACACACACAGACGTGTGTCCCTCCTTGCATCTCCTCTTACCGACATCACATGCCCTTTGACCTCTCCCATACTCCCCAAGGGACACCACCATTTTGTCTTCCGTCGATTTCCTGGGTCCTAGTTTCCTGTTGTTGCTGTTGTTGAGAGACTGAGGCCAGTCTCTGTGTGTTGAGGTCTGACTGGTTGTGACTGTCATCTGCAGGTGGACTCCATCAACAGCCTGCTCAAAGGGCCCATCATGACCAAGGCCTGCGAGGAAACCAAGCACTTTCACCCCGACCACACTAAGCCAGGTACCAGCTACATTTAGTGTGTGTGAGTGTAAGACATGTCTGAGTGTATGTTTGTTTAGAGAGAGAGACATGTTAGGGTATCACTGAGAATGTGTGTGTATAGATGTGTGAAGTGTTATACTGAAGAATTCTCATAGCATTTATATTGGTAATTAACTAAATCATTGACACCCCCTGTTTTCGGAGCAGAGTTCCGTCACACTGAGGACTGGACGGTGCGCTGTCACAACATCATCAACAAGAACATCCAGGAGGACCCTTGGAACCTGCCCAGCTCTATTATGACTCTGGTGGAGAGCCTGCAACGATTTGTGGACGGTCAGTAAAACAAAAACACACATGTGTAACAAATGCACACACCGCAGAAACCCACGTGGAACACACCCATCACGCAAACACACACACACAAACACACACAGACACAGCAGAAACACATGTGTATCACTCAGGTAATAAAATCCTCCTTGTTCTGTAGATGGGAAGAACCAGCTGCTTCTGGCCCTGCTCAAATGTACAGGTAAGCCTTATGTCAGATCTGTCTGTCTCTCTCTCTCTGTTTGTGTGTGTGTGTGAGAGAGAGAGAGAGAGCTCCTTTGAAGTGTGCCTTGCCATATGGCAGTTGTTAATGGCCCTGTCCTTATGAATGAGCCACCCTAATTGAGCAGATTGTAAACCCCCGGGCTGTGTTTGATTAGAGTTTACACACCACTCTGAGGTGGAAGGTTAGAAAAGACTTGGCTTTATCCAGGTTGATTAGATGATTGATTGATTCTCTTACTTCTCTGAGGGACCGGACAGAGGCAGTAATTCTGTCAGTGTGTTGGGTTGAGAGTAATAACGGTTGTCAAAATCCTGTCAACCGTCCGTCTCATGTGCCCTCTTTCACTCCTTCTTTTACCATCCCCTCCTCTCTATCATTGTCTATCACTCTATCATATCCTCTTTCTTTCTCAATTACCCCCTCCCTTACCTCTCTTTCTCCAACCTATCTCCCACCTCTTTCCATTATACTCCTCTCCTCTCCTCTCTCTCTCAACCCCACCCCTCCCCCTGTCTAATTACTTGTATAGTCCCCTTCCTTCCATATGGTTTGTATGTTGCTGTTTTTTAAATGTCCTGTGAAGAGTTTATATGAAGCAAAGCTAATTTCTGTGAAAACAGACACTAAACAGACAATTATTTCCCCCTCCCTCCCCCTCTCTCCCACTCCCCTCGGCCCCAGACACGGCTCTGCAGCTGCAGCGGGACGTGATCTTCTGCCAGAGTGCGGCGGGCGCCGTGTGCACGCTGGCCGAGCAGCTCCTGGCGGCGCTGCGGTCGCGCTTCAACAACGCTGGCGAGTACGAGGAAGACTGCAAGGACACAAGCCGTAAGTGGCTGGAGCAGGCGGCTGCCATCGGCGTGCTGCTCAACTTCCAGGCAACGCTGGCGCCCCACGTGGTAAGAGCCAGTACTGTGGAGAAAGAATATCCAGATACTGTGAAGAATAGCCAAATACTGTTAAAAATAACCGAATACCGTCAGAATGAAGAGATGCTGATTAACAGAAGACTTTAAACATTACTGCTGTGTTATTCATTTCCCCTTCGTCTATCAGCAGACCTGACTCAAATACTTGACTTGAGCTTGACCAATAATATGGAACCCATTTCATTTTTATATAACCTTTTGGTAGCACTTTATAACAACTCCATGTAATAAAGCATTTATATTGGATTAGTAAATAGTTTATTCATCATGCATTCATCATTACTCCCACATTTATAAATGTATGTAACCTAGTTAGTCACACACTTATAAACAACTTTTAAAGTATTTAATAATGATTCCTAAGACCATTCATTAGATGTTTAATATAGGTCCTTATAAACCATTTACTAATCATTAGTTAAGTGTTTTTGCTTGGCCTCATCTAAACTGTGGGCTATTTATATTTTATATACATTTCTACCTCAATCACATACACTTAGCTCAGCTGGTAGAGCACGGCACTTGTAACGCCAAGGTAGTGGGTTTGATCCCCGGGACCACCCATACACAAAAATGTATGCACGCATGACTGTAAGTCGCTTTGGATAAAAGCGTCTGCTAAATGGCATATTATTATTATTATTATTATTATTATTATTACTATATATACAAAAGTATTTCAGCCACACCCGTTGACGACAGGTGTATAAAATCAAGCACACCGCCAGGCAATCTCCATAGACAAATATTGGCAGTAGAATGGCCTTACTGAAGAGCTCAGTGACTTTCAACATGGCACCGTCATAGGATGCCACCTTTCCAACAAGTCAGTTTGTAAAATTTCTGCCCTGCTAGAGCTGCCCCGGTCAACTGAAAGGGCTGTTATTGTGTAGTGGAAATGTCTAGGAGCATCAGCGGCTCAGCCGTGAATTGGTGGGCCACATAAACTCACAGAACCGGACCGCCGAGTGCTGAAGCCCGTAAAAAATGTCTGTCCTCGGTTGCAACACTCACTACCAAGTTCCAAACTGCCTCTGGAAGCAACTTCAGCACAATAACTGTTTGTCTGAGCTTAATGAAATGGGTTTCCATGACTGAGCAGCCGCACGCAAACCTAAGATCACCATGTACAATGCCAAGCGTCGGCTGGAGTGGTGTAGTCCCCTGTAGCTCAGTTGGTAGAGCATGGTGCTTGCAACAACAGGGTTGTGGGTTCGTTTCCCACGGGGGGCCAGTGTGAAAATGTATGCACTCACTAACTGTAAGTCGCTCTGGATAAGAGCGTCTGCAAAATGACTAAAATGTCAAAATGTGTAAAGCTCGCCGCCATTGGACTGGAGCAGTGGAAATGTGTTCTTTGGAGTGATTAGTCACGCTTCACTATCTGGCAGTCCAATGGAAAAATCTGGGTTTGGCGGATGCCAGGAGAACGCTACCTGCCCGAATGCATTGTGCCAACTGTAAAGTTTGGTGGAGGAGGAATAATGGTCTGGGGCTGTTTTTCATGGTTCGGTCTAGGCCCCTTAGTTCCAGTGAAGATAAATCGTAATGCTACAGCATACAATGACATTCTAGATGATTCTGTGCTTCCAACTTTGTGGCAACAGTTTGGGGAAGGCCCTTTCCTGTTTCAGCATGACAATGCCCCCGTGCAGAAAGCGAGGTCCATACAGAAATTGTTTGTCGAGATCGGTGTGGAAGAACTTGACTGGCCTGCACAGAGCCCTGACCTCAACCCCAACGAACATCTTTGGGATGAATTGGAACGCTGACTGCGAGCCAGGCCTAATCGCCCAACATCAGTGCCCGACCTCACTAATGCTCTTGTAGCTGAATGGAAGCAAGTCCCCGCAGCAATGTTCCAACATCTACTGAGATGTTCGATGAGCAGGTTTCCACAATAGTTATAGTAGTAGTAGTGAAGGAATAAAAATCCACTAGAGAAAAACTGTCCAGTCCGGCCAGCTGTTGTGTGTCTGCTACATCTCCCTGAGTTATGATTAGTTTGCGTTTGCGAGGTTAACAACATTAGCAAAACATTCACAGTACAACTCTTTTTCAAGTTCTTGCAACAGTTTTTTCACAACAATAAAATGTGAATAAAATGTTAAATATATTTCCTTTAACATTCTGTGTTGTGTGCTTATTCAGTTACCATTGATATGTTCTAGAATATTTTTATGAATTGAGTAATGATTAATAAATTATGAATAAACGATTTACTAATCCATTATAAATGCTTTATTACATGGAGTTATTATAAAGTGCTACCACATTTTTATTACCAGATTGTTCCACTGAGGTCAAACGACCTCTCTTTCAAGGAATACCTGGCTAGGCAGCTCCAGTAAAAACATACACAAAAGAGTAAAGACATACATAAAACACAATTCAAAACACAAATACAGCAAAGTAACATAGGCATATGACCACCATGTATAAATGTTTAGCCATCTAGTAACCATCAATAGAATAGTGTAAGGGTGTACTTATAATGTCTCTGTACTGTTTTGATCAAGAAAGAAGGGTGCCATTGGCACACAGCTGTCTCCATTGACCACTAGGCTAAAACAGTAAGCCCTGGGCCCATATGTGACCGATCGGTTCGATTCGGTCTTATGTAGCAACATTGGAAATTGTGGTTTTTACATTGGATAAAAGTAGAGCTAGAAAATGGGGAAGTAATTCTGCGTTTGGAAGTCGATAAACTTGTAACCCCACTTTTGAGAAAATGGCCCTTGAATGTTTTGGTACACCTACTGAAGATCTCTTCTTTGTCTACACCCATTCAGCGTTGTTCACACAGTCTTAAGCCTTAGCCCCACCCATCTCTTTAACGATTCACGTGTGAGGCCCGGGCCCCGACGTCGTGGATGTCGATTAAGAGGGGTTGGGTTAAATGCGGAAAACACATTTCAGTTGAATGCATTCAGTTGGACAATTGACTAGGTATCTCCCTTTCCCTTCCCATGTGCTAAACAGAGTGAGTACGGTAATGCACTAAACAACCAAAGATTTCAAGATTAAAGGCTGGTTTATACTACCTCTATCGATGTCTGTAGACAGTTGTCGCAGTGACATCATGAACATTGTCGTCCGACATCAAACTTGTAGTCGTTATGAAAAAGTATAAACACAAAAAAGACAGGCTGCATGACATCCACAGCCTGGTGGTCCAAAATAGCATAGCTGGTGTATTTTAACACCAATAAACCCATCCGTTTAAAAATTAATTTAGTATAGGTCAATCTAGCAAACCAGACAACTAAAAGCAACTTTCTAAACAATGTTTTGGTTTGTTTCTAGTTTGTTAGCTTCAGCATTTTTTCTCTCTCATTATTACAGGAAGATAAACTCGCAACAAATCATTATTTACAAGTTAATGGCAAGCTAATTACAGAAAATAGCTTATGGTTGTGAGTGTAATGAAATAAAAGCAGGGCATTCTAACTGAGAATTTTAGAACTTGGACACTGCCTCGTTGGCCTTACGTTATATCCTAATTTGACTTTGGTGCAGGTCATGTAGTTCTTCACATTACCATCTCTGGTAAACACACACTATATCAAATAAAATCTAAGTTTATTTGTCAAATGCACTGGATACAGAAGGTGTAAACGGTACAGTGAAATGGTTACTTGCATTGTGGAGTATTTTGTTTAGACATGTAGCTATCTAGCTAAACAATGAACCATAATCCCAACTCATAATGTTACTACCATGCATGAATCTGCAGGTAACTAAAGCTAACCAACTAGGTTCAATGTTAGCTAGCTAGCTAACTTTAGGCTATAACCAGCAATGCAAATGGATTTCGGAGATACTAATGTTATTACTTCACAGATCATACACGTAACGTTAGCTGGCAAGCCAGCCAGCTAACGTTAGCTACCTAGCAATGAAAATGACTTTCTGACTAAATTAGAAACGTATAACATCTGAAAATGAAGCTAGCTAGACTATCTTACTTCTATACATGGATGAACACTGCATTGTCTAGTTCAATGAAAATGTTTTTACCTAAATCAGGGATTTCCATATCTTCTGATTTATTTTCAGAGTCGGAGAGAGTCAGCATGGCACGATCGTCCTCCAGAAAGTGGAGAGCATTAGCAACACTTTTGTAGTTCTTTGTGATTTCTTTAAAAAATCAGTGTTAGAAAGGATTACCTACACATACTGAGCAGCTCATGTTATAGACAGAAGCATGCTACATGGCAGACCAATCAGAACTCATGTCTCGGCATGTCCAGCCCATCCATTATCTCAGCCAATCATGGCTAGCAGGAAGGTTCCTGTCTTTTTTTCCCGACCAACTATGCTCGTAATTTAACAATTTTATTTGTATTTATAGATGGCATACAAGTTTGTTATTAAGGCACATGAAAGTGCCAGAAGGCATTTCTGCCAAAAAACACATTTTGATATGTGCCTCTCCTCTGAAGTAGTGACGTGCAACATACGCCTAGTTTCCTGAAATGAGTCACATATTCAGTAAGAGTCTCAGAATATGAGTGCCTATCTAGGATCAGGTCCCTCCTGTCCATATAATCTTATACATTTTGATCTAAAAGGCTAAACTGATTCTAGATCAGCACTCCTACTCTGAGACGCTTTCTGAATATGGTCACTGGCCTGTTAGCTTAGCTTTGTGTCTTCTCTCTGCTGTGTAGAAGGAGGAGAGAACAATGCTGGAGGATACACAGGCGGCCCTGTTGGACCTGGACAAAGTCACAGTGTTCTTCCGCCAGCTGGAGGATGAATGCCTGGTCGCAAGTAAGTAGACCCTTTCCCATAGCAACAACATCATTTTGCAATGGTGGCCAGTTTAAAGACTGAGTTGTGAGTTGTATTTACGCATGGTGGAGGAAGACCCACATGGACACATGCACACATACACATGCACACACACAAACACAAAACACCTCAGTCAAACCAGCCTTAGTAAAAAAGACTTGTACATCCCCAATCTGTCCCTTTTCACTAACTGTAATATGGTTAGCCGAGATTGCTGCGTTAAGCAAGCACATCAGATGCATTTCCCATTTAGGGGGAGAAAGCCACGGATAAAATGGGGATGTACTATTCTAGGTTACTACTCAGCAGTAAGCATAACACACACACACAATACAAAAAATTTTAAAAACCTGTTTAAATCACTTTTTGGAAAATGGGCCCACTTTAGCAGTATGGCACGGTCTAACTAACTAGCACCAGCACAACACAGTGGCTGTTGCTTAGGCGGACAGTTTGTGGAGGCTGTACTTTGAGGGAAAAAAGTATTTGATCCCCTGCTGATTTTGTACCTTTGCCCACTGACAAAGACATGATCAGTCTATAATTTTAATGGTAGGTTTATTTGAACAGTGATAGACAGAATAACAACAAATAAATCCAGAAAAACGCATGTCAAAAATGTTATAAATTGATTTGCATTTTAATGAGGGAAATAGGTATTTGACCCCTCTGCAAAACAT
Source organism: Coregonus lavaretus (assembly GCF_964263955.1). Lineage (NCBI taxonomy): Eukaryota > Metazoa > Chordata > Actinopteri > Salmoniformes > Salmonidae > Coregonus > Coregonus lavaretus. Next base: position 41,930,292 of record NC_140009.1, on the reverse strand, counting down.
GACTTAGTACTTGGTGGCAAAACCCTTGTTGGCAATCACAGAGGTCAGACATTTCTTGTAGTTGGCCACCAGGTTTGCACACATCTCAGGAGGGATTTTGTCCCACTCCTCTTTGCAGATCTTCTCCAAGTCATTAAGGTTTCGAGGCTGACGTTTGGCAACTCGAACCTTCAGCTATCTCCACAGATTTTCTATGGGATTAAGGTCTGGAGACTGGCTAGCCCACTCCAGGACCTTAATGTGCTTCTTCTTGAGCCACTCCTTTGTTGCCTTGGCCGTGTGTTTTGGGTAATTGTCATGCTGGAATACCCATACGACCCATTGTCAATGCCCTGGCCGTCAAGATTTGACGGTACATGGCCCTGTCCATCGTCTCTTTGATGCGGTGAAGTTGTCCTGTTCCCTTAGCAGAAAAACACCCCCAAAGCATAATGTTTCCACCTCCATGTTTGACGGTGGGGATGGTGTTCTTGGGGTCATAGGCAGCATTCCTCCTCCTCCAAACACGGCGAGTTGAGTTGATGCCAAAGAGCTCCATTTTGGTCTCATCTGACCACAACACTTTTACCCAGTTCTCCTCTGAATCATTCAGATGTTCATTGGCAAACTTCAGACGGGCATGTATATGTGCATTCTTGAGCAAGGGGACCTTGCGGGCGCTACAGGATTTCAGTCCTTCACGGCGTAGTGTGTTACCAATTGTTTTCTTGGTGACTATGGTCCCAGCTGCCTTAAGATCATTGACAAGATCCTCCCGTGTAGTTCTGGGCTGATTCCTCACCGTTCTCATGATCATTGCAACTCCACGAGGTGAGATCTTGCATGGAGCCCCAGGCCGAGGGAGATTGACAGTTATTTTGTGTTTCTTCCATTTGCGAATAATCGCACCAACTGTTGTCACCTTCTCACCAAGCTACTTGGCGATGGTCTTGTAGCCCATTCCAGCCTTGTGTAGGTCTACAATCTTGTCCCTGACATCCTTGGAGAGCTCCTTGGTCTTGGCCATGGTGGAGAGTTTGGAATCTGATTGATTGATTGCTTCTGTGGACAGGTCTTTTATACAGGTAACAAGCTGAGATTAGGAGCACTCCCTTTAAGGGTGTGCTCCTAATCTCAGCTCGTTACCTGTATAAAAGACACCTGGGAGCCAGAAATCTTTCTGATTGAGAGGGGGTCAAATACTTATTTCCCTCGTTAAAATGCAAATCAATTTATAACATTTTTGACATGCGTTTTTCTGGATTTTTGTTTTGTTATTCTGTCTCTCACTGTTCAAATAAACCTACCATTAAAATTATAGACTGATCATTTCTTTGTCAGTGGGCAAACGTACAAAATCAGCAGGGGATCCAAAACTTTTTTCCCTCACTGTAAGCTCATCTGACAGTATTAATTTGATAAAAATCAGTTCAGTAACCCCCCTGAACTCTAGGTTTAGTAGAGCCATGTGTAAGCATTATGGAGGCGGAGGGTTCCAGGAAGGTCTAAAACATCACAGCCAATCCCAAAGGATTGCGGGTGGATGGTCTTCAGAAGGAGGTCTGCTAACCTCACAGGGGTTGTGTTGTTCCCAGGGTTCCCACAGGGGGCGGAATGATTAAATGATAAATTAATCTGTTGCAGAGTTTACTACACTGAATACCGATATTGTCATTTGCAACATAGTATATGTAACATTGTAATAGCTATGAACAAGTTTAAACTGGAAGTAACCAATCATGCTGTATTTGAGGAAAATGTACTTACTATGACTGTGATATGTGGTTTTCTCACCTAGCTATCTTAAGATGGATACTCTAACTGTAAGTTGCTCTGAATAAGAGTGTCTGCTAAATGACTAAAATGTAAATGTAATGCCAATAAGGACAATCAGTAAGCCAATGGGTAATTGAAGGGAAAATCCACCATAACTAACCTCCCCTTGGGGTCAAAGGTGAAAGCTCAGCGGGTTTCTGTGGCATACTACGGGTGGGTGTTGCTATGGTGATCAATGAGCTAAGATAAGGCGGGGATAAGGCGGGGATTTGCCTAGCAGTGATTTATAGATGGCCTGGAGCCAGTGGGTTTGGCGACGAATATGTAGTGAGGACCAACCAACAAGAGCGTACAGGTCACAATGATGGGTAGCATATGGGGCTTTGGTGACAAAACGGATGGCACTGTGATAGACTACATCCAATTTGCTGAGTAGAGTGTTGGAGGCTATTTTGTAAATGACATCGCCGAAGTCAAGGATCGGTAGGATAGTCAGTTTAACGAGGGCATGTTTGGCAGCATGAGTGAAGGAGGCTTTGTTGCGAAATAGGAAGCCGATTCTAGATTTAACTTTGGATTGGAGATGCTTAATGTGAGTCTGGAAGGAGAGTTTACGGTCTAACCAGACACCTAGGTATTTGTAGTTGTCCACAAGTTCTAAGTCAGACCCGCCGAGAGTAGTGATTCTAGTCGGGTGGGCGGGTGCAAGCAGTGTTCGATTGAAGAGCATGCATTTAGTTGTACTAGTGTTTAAGAGCAGTTGGAGGCTACGGAAGGAGTGTTGTATGGCATTGAAGCTCGTTTGGAAGTTTGTTAACAGTGTCCAATGAAGGGCCAGATGTATACAAAATGGTGTCGTCTGCGTAGAGGTGGATCTGAGAGTCACCAGCAGCAAGAGCGACATCATTGATATACACAGAGAATAGAGTCGGCCTGAGAATTGAACCCTGTGGCACCCCCATAGAGACTGCCAGAGTTCCAGACAACAGGCCCTCCGATTTGACACATTGAACTCTATCGGAGAAGTAGTTGGTGAACCAGGCAAGGCAGTCATTTGAGAAACCAAGGCTATTTAGTCTGCCAATAAGAATGTGGTGATTGACAGAGTGTGTGTGTGTGTGTGTGTGTGTTTTGTTTTCCCCAGACACGCCAGTGTGTTACCACGTAGAGGGCAGCCGGCAGGCCCTAAGGGTCACCCTGTACCTGGACAGCTGCCACTTCAGTGAGCTCCCCAAACGCCTGCAGAAAGGGGGCAGCCTCAAACTGCACACTGTGCTCTTTACCAGGGGTGAGTAGAAACAGAACAGCCCGCTAGTCTACCATGTTGCTGAACTCAGTTGAGTCGAGTCGTCATCAAATCAAAGTTAGCTGAATTCAATTGAGTTGATTCGAATTATCATCAAATCAAATTTAGCTGAATTCATTTGAGTCCAGGCGGTGGTCATCAAATCCTCACTGAATCACAGTTTGATTAATTGAATTGAATTGGATGGAGTCGAGTCAAATCAAATGGCATTGGATTGAATTTGATGAAATGCACTAGAGGCACGTTCAGGAAATATGTTGCAGGTTTATAGATGCACAGATCTTCACAATGCAGAGGTATAACGCCTATCAATTTGCTATAATCTTGAATATGCACACAGTTTTACAGAGATAGTAGAAATGAGATGTATAGAACAATGTCTTCATCCATTCACCTGTAACATTAGCCTGGATAAGTCATGCCAGGCACCCTATTCCCTATATAGTACATTCCTTTTCTGCACTAAATAGGAACGTACTATATAGGGAATAGGGTGCCTACACTGACCATGTTGCGTCCCAAATGGCTCCCTATTTCCTATTTAGTGCCCAAAATGAATGTACTATTTAGGGAATGGGACCATTTGGGATGCAGCCCATATGTCTATAATAATCAAGTTCAACAGAGTCTTTTACTCAGTATCTCTAAATCCCTTTCTCCTTACTGATTAGTTGCTTAAATGTAATGTTCTAGTGAATATGCAAGCGTGATAGTGCCTATAGTCACAAACAAAATACGAATTATATTTCTTATGTAATTGCCATTTACGGTGTCATAACTACCATTTGAATAACATACTATGAAGTATAACCGGGAAATGTATTCTGTGCCTACCTATCTACTTCCTCAATGCTATTATTTCACTGCAGTGTCCCTTCGACCTTTGTTGGGTCCATATAAATGGCTGGAATTATGCTGGATTCCCTGTGTTAGGGAACCATTCATTTTCCATCCACATGTGCCAATTGGGACAATAACCCTACAGGGAGGCTCACATTGTTCAGTAGCCGCAAAGCAGAAGCCTGTAATGTAATACTATTCTGCAGTCGGAGACCCAGAGAACTAGGGCTAAATTGGGTGTCGTCGCCACCTACAGGCCACTCGTATTGAATACAGTTTTGTGTTCAGTGGTCTTATTCAGCTGTCAGACGGTATAAACTTGTAACTTTTAGCCATTTATAAAAGAATGTTAGCAATGTGTCTGTCTGTCTAGGTGTGTGTATGTACTGTATATTAATGTGTCTTCCTATCCATTTTACATTTACATTTTACATTTTACATTTTAGTCATTTAGCAGACGCTCTTATCCAGAGCGACTTACAGTTAGTGAGTGCATACATTATTTTATTTTTCATACTGGCCCCCCGTGGGAATTGAACCCACAACCCTGGTGTTGCAAACGCCATGCTCTACCCATGTCATACGCACACCAGTAGGAGATAACCATTGATAAATATCCCTGGTGTGTGTGTGTGTGTGTGTGTGTGTGTGTGTGTGTGTGTGTGTGTGTGTGTGTGTGTGTGTGTGTGTGTGTGTGTGTGTGTGTGTGTGTGTGTGCCCGTATGCCTATGTGCTTGTCTGCATATACTGCATTTTTACTGTGTTAACGCTGTCCCTGGATCAGCCCTGGAGAGGCCAGAGGGAGTGTCCCAGCAGGACTGTGTGTCCATGGAAGAGTTCCAGCAACGCATCAACGCCCTCTCACTGGAAAAGGTCAAAGCCTACTACCGAAAACTCAGGTAGCAACCCACGCACTTTATATTGTGTTATACTGTATGTATTGTACTACCCATTGTGTTGTACTTCCCACTTGCATTAAGGGGTATTCGTATGCTGATTAGTTTGACTACTGTATTAGCTTTGGAAGGTAGCATGGATGACGTTTGTTGATGTGAAGTTTTTACAGGAAATAGAGAAAATGTATAATATCAATGGATTCATTAATTGTTCAATAGCAGTCATATTGAATGATAACTTGAGAAAGGCGCTTAACCCTAATTGCTCTAGGGTCGCATTGATAATGGCAGACCCTTGCCGTGACCCCCTCTCCGAGGGTGTCTCGGGGAGAGTGAGATATGCAAAAAATACATTTCTAATTCATACATGCGTATTAATACACACTTGTACATGTGTGAAATAGGACAAATATAAGAACCACAATTGTTATTATTATCAATTATTATAACCCTTTATTGTGTTCTTAAAGGGCTTTTTACCTGGAGAAGTCAAATCTTCCCACCGACTCCAACACCACAGCTATGAAGATAGACCAGGTAAACAGAAATCAAAACTACTCTTTGTTTACAAACAAGCTCTGGGGCAGTACTTTTGACCTGAAAGGAAAGTTGGAGTACTTATTTTAAGAGTCTTAACGTCTTCTGTCCCCCCTCTCCTACCCAGCTCCTCAGACCCCTCAACACCCTGGACGACCTATGTCGTCTGATGCAGTCGTATGTCAACGTGCATCCCAACGCCGCAGGCCACCCCTCTGGCGTCAGCGTCCTCTGTGTGTCCTCGGAGCTGTGCGACCGCCTGGGCGCCTGCCACATCACCATGTGTGCCACTGGCATGCAAAGGTCTGTCGTATGACATTGAAACTGATGTAATAGTGCTGACAGTTAGCGTCAGCTGGAGCAAACCCTCATGCACATCTACAGTTGAAGTCGGAAGTTTACGTACACTTAGGTTGGAGTCATTAAAACTCGTTTTTCAACCACTCCACACATTTCTTGTTAACAAACTATAGTTTTGGCAAGTCGGTTAGAACATCTACTTTGTGCATGACACAAGTAATATTTCCAACAATTGTTTACAGACAGATTATTTCACTTATAATTCACTGTATCACAATTCCAGTGGGTCAGAAGTTTACATACACTAAGTTGACTGTGCCTTTAAATAGCTTGGGAAATTCCAGAAAATAATGTCATGGCTTTAGAAGCTTCTGATAGGCTAATTTACATCATTTGAGTCAATTGGAGGTGTACCTGTGGGTGTATTTCAAGGCCTACCTTCAAACTCAGTGCCTCTTTGCTTGACATCATGGGAAAATTAAAAGAAATCAGCCAAGACCTCAGGAAAAAAATGGTAGACCTCCACAAGTCTGGTTCATCCTTGGGAGCAATTTCCAAACGCCTGAAGGTACCACATTCATCTGTACAAACAATAGTAAGCAAGTATAAACACCATGGGACCACGCAGCCATCATACCGCTCAGGAAGGAGACACGTTCTGTCTCCTAAAGATGTGGGACCACCCATACGTAAAAATTTATGCACACATGACTGTAAGTCGCTTTGGATAAAAGCGTCTGCTAAATGGCATATTATTATTATATATTATTAACGTACTTTGGTGCGAAAAGTGCAAATCAATCCCAGAACAACAGCAAAGGACCTTGTGAAGATGCTGGAGGAAACAGGTACAAAAGTATGTATATCCACAGTAAAACGAGTCCTATATCGACATAACTTGAAAGGCCGCTCAGCAAGGAAGAAGCCACTGCTCCAAAACCGCCATAAAAAAGCCAGACCACGGTTTGCAATTGCACATGTGGACAAAGATCGTACCTTTTGGAGAAATGTCCTCTGGTCTGATGAAACAAAAATATAACTTTTTGGCCATAATGACCATCGTTATGTTTGGAGGAAAAAGGGGTGGCTTGCAAGCCGAAGAACACCATCCCAACCGTGAAGCACGGGGGATCATGCTGTGGGGGTGCTTTTCTGCAGGAGGGACTGGTGCACTTCACAAAATAGATGGCATCATGAGGAAGGACAATTATGTGGATATATTGAAGCAACATCTCAAGACATCAGTCAGGAAGTTAAAGCTTGGTCTTCCAAATGGACAATGACCCCAAGCATACTTCCAAAGTTGTGGCAAAATGGCTTAAGGACAACTAAGTCAAGGTATTGGAGTGGCCATCACAAAGCCCTGACCTCAATCCTATAGAAAATGTGTGGGCAGAACTGAAAAAGCGTGTGCGAGCAAGGAGGCCTACAAACCTGACTCCGGTACACCAGCTCTGTCAGGAGGAATCGGCCAAAATTCACCCAACTTATTGTGGGAAGCTTGTGGAAGGCAACCCGAAACGTTTGACCCAAGTAAAACAATTTAAAGGCAATGTTACCAAATACTAATTGAGTGTATGTAAACTTCTGACCAACTGGGAATGTGAAGAAAGAAAAAAAAGCTGAAATAAATCATTTTCTCTACTATTATTCTGACATTTCACATTCTTAAAATAAAGTGGTGATCCTAACTGAACTAAGACAGGGAATTTTTACTAGGATTAAATGTCAGGAATTGTGAAAAACTGAGTTTAAATGTATTTGGCTAAGGTGTATGTAAACCTCCGACTTCAACTGTATGTATTGCTATGTCAGGTGTAGTGCTTAAACATACCCTACGTACAGTATGCCTTACTCCTTTAAAACAGTGTATTTTCAACCCCTTTCCATTAGCTAATCATAACACAGTCCAAACACCTTTGACCTGCTGACCTCTGACCTTTGTGTTGAGCAGGTGCACCCTAAGCGTGACCCTTGATCAGGCCATGATCCTGGCGCGGAACCACGGTCTCATGCCCCGCTGCATCATGCAGACCATGGACATCATGCGCAAACAGGTGCCCTAACTACACCCTTTTTACACCCCTTGCAACAGATCTAAGTTCTGGGTCGTATTCATTAGGGTACATCGTAGCAAAACGTTTAGCAACGGAAACCAAAGATTAGCGTTTCTTATTGGACAAGTTCAGGTAGTCCCTCCCTTTTTCTGTCCGTGTTTTTCGGCTTGGTGCCTAATGAATAAAACTCACATCTCTCTCTATCCCCTTGCTAATCTTTAATGGCCAGTGGCTGAAAAATGGAAACGGAATATGAAAGGAAGCAACTTCCACCTACTGTATAACATAGCATTACTAAAAAGTACTTTACTGAATTCTAAGACATTCACTACATACAGTACATCAGGACAACGATGCAGTGGGATGGTTAAATGTAGGTTGCACGTAGTCTTTCCCCGATAGATGTGGGTTGCTCTCAACCTAAAGACATTAGGTAGAAATATACACATTGGGTACACTGTCTGATCAGCTGATTTGGGTACAGTAGCTGCAACCTTGTGGGCACTTGTCCTCAGTCTAAATATGTAAACATTGTCTAACCCTCTCTCTTCTCTGATAGGGCACCAGGGTAGAGATCTCAGCTAAAAACCTAAAAGTGATGGACCAGATGCCGCCCGCAGCCCCAAGGTATAGACAATAGGAATGAGTTCACTCTTAAGCCTTGTTCACATTGGCTGTTTGAACTGACTCGAATCCCAAAAAAATTTGCATGTCCGATTCAAATCTATTCGTTTTCCTGCAGTCTGAAAAGTCAAAAAGCACATGGAATCGGAAATTTCAAGCCACATTTCAAACCACCTTCTTAGGTGGTTTGATGTCGGATACAAATCTGATTCCTAGCCATGCGATTTGTGTGAATGGTCAAATCTGATTTGTTATTTGGCATATCTTAGCTTGCTAGCTACTCTGTTGACAGTTTGACAAGAACATATGGTAGCTAACTAACTTGTTAATTGTTCACAAACAAATTAGGGAATGTGTTACAAAGCTAAATAGTTACCTAGCTAGCGAAGTAACTGCTGTGGTTAGGCAAAAAGGACTTGTTTTGAAAGTTGGATCATCTGATCCTTAGAGGCTTTAAATGTGTTCTTACGCTTGACCATTCAAAGCAACTAGGAAAACATCCATGTCAGGAATTGTTGCCAATCAGCCTACACCATTACACACACATCCATCATTACTATGACAACTAGCGTAGCCATGTCAGCAAATGACTGCTGGTCACTTGTAACTTGCTGTTTGGACAGGCAGTATTCCAAAACTAATTTGAAAAACAAAATTGATTTGAGCATTAAGGCCTGCAGTGTGAACAAGACGGCACAAATAGATCTGGAACCAGGCTACACAAATATCAGATCTTAAAATAATGTTTAAAAATGTTTACTTCCCACAGGCTCTTCAAGTTGTGTCTGCCACCTGAAGATGGAGATCTATAAGAGACTAGGCATCGCTGTGTTTTTATTCCTGGTAGATGTATTTGTTTGTATTAGCGATAAAACGAGGCCTCAGTGACTAGAGGTCATGGGTGAACGGGGGCGAGGTAGGATGGGAGACCCCGCTCCCCCCAACCCCGCCCCCAATGGAACATTCCAGCACAGACACAGCAAGAGTCTGGATCCCACAGGGTCCGTGGTGTCCTGTATAGCACGACAATGCTCACATGGGGCTATTATTAACTGGATTAATGCAAAACTACCTGTAGCAGACATTCTTCTTCTTTATTCACTTTGCCTTGGACTGCAATGCCAGAGTTGTCTCTTTCTCCTTCAGGCAGAGTGTGTGGTATCGCAGCTGGGAACAGGTTGCCATGTCTGCGGTTTTCTAACAGAATTGGGCTATTTAGCCAGGATAGTCCACTTGCAGAAGAACCTCTGTCTTTATGTGTTCCCTCCATGAATGCCCGGTCATGATACGAGCAGCCCTGTTGATGATACCCTGTAGCCAGTTAAGACCTGTCTTATTGCACTGATGTAAGGTGGGAAGCCATACTGTGGCACAGTAGTCCAGGTGAGTAGTTATGGTGTGGTAAATTGTCAGGATGATGTCCTTGGAGACAAAGTCCCTTGCTTTTTTTAGAGCAACAAGCCCAGACAGTAGTTTCCCTGTGACCAGGCTGGCGTGTTCAGTCCAGTGTAGGTGTGGGTCCAACTTCATCCCCAGGTACTTTATGGCATTTACTTGTTCTTAAGTGTTTTGTCCGTCTGTTACTGTGATACTTTTGCCTGTCTATCTCCGCTTTTGTGGGTTGCCAAACAGCATTGCCTTGGTTTTCTGAGGGTATAGGAATAGCTTGTTGTCAACGAACCAAGCTGCTGCCCTCTTGATGTCATTTGACACTGACTCCTCACTCTCCCTTGTGGTATTTGCTGAGTAGTACAGGACTGTGTCATCTGCATATACAGTGCATTCGGAAAGTGTTCAGACCCCTTGACTTTTTCCACATTTTGTTACGTTACAGCCTTATTCTAAAATGGATTAAATTGTTTTTTTTCCCCTCATCAATCTACACACAATACCCCATAATGACAAAGCAAAAACCGGTTTTTAGAAATGTTTGCTAATTTATAAAAAAATAAAGAACAGACATACCTTATAAGTATTCAGACCCTTTGCTATGAGATTCGAAATTGAGCTCAGGTGCAACCTGTTTCCATTGATCATCCTTGAGATGTTTCTGCAACTTGATTGGAGTCCTCAGTAAAAGGCACATGACAGCCCGCTTGGAGTTTACCAAAAGGCACCTAAAGGACTCTCAGACCATGAGAAGCAAGATTATCTGGTCTGATGAAATCAAGATTGAACTCTTTGGCCTGAATGCCAAGCGTCACGTCTGGAGGAAACCTGGCACCATCCCTATGGTGAAGCATGGTGGTGGCAGTATCATGCTGTGGAGATGTTGTTCAGCGGCAGGGACTGGGAGACTAGTCAGGATCGAGGGAAAGATTAATGGAGCAAAGTACAGAGAGATCCTTGATGAAAACCTGCTCCAGAGTGCTCAGAACCTCAGACTGTGGCGAAGGTTCATCTTCCAACAGGACAACAACACTAAGCACACAGCCAAGACAACACAGGAGTGGCTTCGGAACACGTCTCTGAATGTCCTTGAGTGGCCCAGTATCTAAGCAAAATAACTATATCGAGACACTCTTCATTGACTGTCTAGCAATATTTTGCATGCTTAGATACTTAGAATTAGAACATGAATAGACATGTAGCAACTGAGGACAACAGATCTATCTTGATTGAACTTTTATGGACTGGCTGTAAACTGAGTAAAGGGTCTGAATACTTATGTAAATGTGATATTTCAGTTTATTTATAATAAATTAGCAAAAATTCCTAAAAGCTGTTTTTGCTTTGTCCTTATGGGGTATTGTGTGTAGATTGAAGAGGGGAAAAAATGATTTAATCCATTTTAGAATAAGGCTGTAATTAACAATGTGGAAAAAGTCAATACTTTCCGAATGCACTGTATATGTATATGGCATTTCTCCAGCACTGATGGAGGGTAATTTATGTAAATGCAGAACAGCAGGGGTCCAAGCTCACTCCCTTGTGGTACTCCATTCACCACAGGTACCTGGGCTGACTGCGTGCCTTGCAGTTTGGTGTACTGACTCCTCCCCAGTAAGTATGATATGAACCACTTGATTGCAGTGCTGTCAAAGCCTAGTTTCTCAAGCTTCCTCAGGAGTGTTGGGGAACAGTGTCAAAAGCTTTCTTCAGATCCAAGAAGATTGCTGCTGTGACCTCCTGGCTGTTACAAGCCGACTTCAAGTCCTCCACCAGGGGCGCAACTTTGGTTTTAGAAGTGGGGGGGAAATATTTTATTGTTATTATAATTTTTTTATTATCCTGTAGGATAAACACTCCAAACAGTCTACCCGACCGCTCGGAGACGTCCGCATGGTCCTTAAGCACACCGTTGCCTCGTTTTGTATCACATTCCAATGATAAAACTGGGAGGGACAAAAATCCCCCCGTCCCCCCCGTCCCCCGTCCCCAGTGAAAGTTGTGCCCCTGTCCTCCACAACCCTTTGCGCTGCTGTAGATGTGCTGTGTATCTTCCTAAAACTGCTTTGATTGGCTGTAAATAGACTGTTGACTGAGAAATAGTTAGCAACCTGTGTGTGCACCAGCCTTTCCAACACTTTGGAGACAGCACATAGAATTAACACTGGACGGTAGTTGGCCACATCCGATCTATCCCCTGACTTGTAGATTGGTGGATATAAGCCGTTTTCCATTGACGTGGGATCTCCACTTTTGAGATTGACAGATTGAGGATATGAGTCAGCCGCCATGGCATTTCTCTTTTTTTTAAATGTGCAATTCTTGTAAGCTATTACTGCAATATGAAGGAGTTAGTTATTTATTGTACTGGGACCAATGGCATGCCATGTTTTTTAAAGAACACCTTGTAAGAATGCCATGTAATGCTTATCAGTCTAATGATCTGATACACTTGTTGAAATTGAATAATAGAATATTAGTTTCAATTACTCAAGTTCTCAATTTTCTGATCCACTCGTTTAAATTGAATAATAGAAAACTGTTTGAATTTTACATTTCAAATTTTTCTACTCTGTAAAATTGAGATTTGGATAAAAATAAGTCAAATGTGCCTTTATTCGTTTGAAAAATGAAAGTTGAATTATTGGTGTGGCTGGGAAAACGGGGTGATTTCTAAGTAGGCTATGTGGTTCAAGTGGACGCTACCACTTCAATGTGGGGGAGATTAGCTTTGCCTACACTATACAATGCAGTATTAAATTAATGTGGTCCTTGGAGGCGAAGTCAAACATAGATACACACACACACACCAGAATGCCATACCATTCTAACGGCCATGTTGCGTTGTCAGGACACCGGGTGGAGTTAACTCTTGGTACTATCACTGACTGTGAAGACTGACCATGAAGAAGTTGCGTGCATCAGGCCCTGCAGGCTGCCCTTCGAATTCGCTACTATGTTATGCTCAATCCCCTGCGTATGCCAACACCTTGCATAGACAGTCTAACAGCTAGGCCTAGCCTATATGTCCAAACGGAATGTTAACTTACAAATCTGTGTGTAATGGAGTGGTGTTTTATGCACACGTCCAATGAAGTAGCCTCATAGACCTAGGCTTGGAGCTAGAAACACAAGCATTTCGCTACACCCGCAATAACATCTGTTAAACGTGTATGTGACCAATAAAATGTGATTTGATTTGATCATGTGAATGTAGCCTAATGCACGGATTGCGTCGTGAAGGAGAGCGCTTCCCTGTCGTGATCAAGGGCTGTGATGGACACCTTGCATAGCCACAGGGCACGGGTTTGAGTAAAGCCCCGTCTGAGACTGCAATTTTACGGTCCATTATTATAACCAATTACATGTCTTGAGTAGACACTAGCCTCTATACGATGAACAAGTAGCCGTTAGCGGTATAGCTGAGACGGATGCATAGCTTATAACGGAGACTATGTCCCTGTTTTGGGATAACCTATGCATGCCATCCTTGAAGACCTCATCGATAGATGCGTGAAAGGAGATTTTACGCTAGGCTACCAACCAAGTCATGTCAGATCAGTAATTATTTCTATAGCCTATGATCATTGATCATCATTAATCATCAAATACCATCTATATGCTGCTTTGCAGGAGTGGTCCTTGAGTTGCCTCTCCTCCAACAGACGCTTGCGTAAAATCCTTGCTTCACTCCTCCCGCAGCCATTGGATAGGCCTATAATGCCGTTATGCTATAGTCTAATTTACTTTCACTTGCCCACTGTAACCTACTGTTAGCCTACAGTGGGCAGCTATAGGTTTAGTCTGTGTTTTATAATGGGCTGCAAAATAGTGGTGTTGTAGCGAATTTGGAGGGCAGCTCAACATGGGACACGTACTCACTCATAGCTCCTGGTCTCCAGGATCCCAAAATAATTAGCCTTATTAGAAGGATAGTTGCCATAAGGGGGAAATACTGTTAGTAAAGCACCACGAATAATGTCATTAACCTCAACTCTAAAAGTCTAAGCCATTGGGGGGAAGGGGGGTACTAACATATGGAATTGTTTTAAGATGGTCATACCATGGATCATTTAGCTATTTGATTTAGAATTTTAGGTATCCGCCAAAAATATTATTTTATAAAATATTGAATTTGTCCTTTACTACTATAGCCCATAGAACCGCATTGAATAACACATTCATAAATGGCAAAATAGACAGTAAAAAAATTAATCATAAGGTATTGAAGTGTCTGTCCTATACAGTATCTAGGAGATATAAGAAAGCTCAGGATATATATATATATATATATATATATATATATATATATATATCTCACAAAAGTGAGTACACCCCTCACATTTTTTTAAATATTTGAGTATATCTTTTCATGTGACAACACTGAAGAAATGACACTTTGCTACAATGTAAAGTAGTGAGTGTACAGCTTGTATAACAGTGTGAATTTGCTGTCCCCTCAAAATAACACAACACACAGCCATTAATGTCTAAACCGCTGGCAACAAAAGTGAGTACACTCCTAAGTGAAAATGTCCAAATTGGGCCCAAAGTGTCAATATTTTGTGTGGCCACCATCATTTTCCAGCACTGCCTTAACCCTCTTGGGCATGGAGTTCACCAGAGCTTCACAGGTTGCCACTGGAGTCCTCTTCCACTCCTCCATGACGACATCACGGAGCTGGTGGATGTTAGAGACCTTGCACTACTCCACCTTCCGTTTGAGGATGCCCCACAGATGCTCAATAGGGTTTAGGTCTGGAGACATGCTTGGCCAGTCATTCACTTTTACCCTCAGCTTCTTTAGCATGGCAGTGGTCGTCTTGGAGGTGTGTTTGGGGTCGTTATCATGTTGGAATACTGCCCTGCGGCCCAGTCTCCGAAGGGAGGGGATCATGCTCTGCTTCAGTATGTCACAGTAAATGTTGGCATTCATGGTTCCCTCAATGAACTGTAGCTCCCCAGTGCCGGCAGCACTCATGCAGCCCCAGACCATGACACTCCCACCACCATGCTTGACTGTAGGCAAGACACACTTGTCTTTGTACTCCTCACCTGGTTGCCGCCACACACGCTTGACACCATCTGAACCAAATACGTTTATCTTGGTCTCATCAGACCACAGGACATGGTTCCAGTAATCCATGTCCTTAGTCTGCTTGTCTTCAGCAAACTGTTTGCGGGCTTTCTTGTGCATCATCTTTAGAAGAGGCTTCCTTCTGGGACGACAGCCATGCAGACCAATTTGATGCAGTGTCGGCATATGGTCTGAGCACTGACAGGCTGACCCCCCACCCCTTCAACCTCTGCAGCAATGCTGGCAGCACTCATACATCTATTTCCCTAAGACAACCTCTGGATATGACGCTGAGCACGTGCACTCAACTTCTTTGGTCGACCATGGCGAGGCCTGTTCTTAGTGGAACCTGTCCTGTTAAACCGCTGTATGGTCTTGGCCACCGTGCTGCAGCTCAGTTTCAGGGTCTTGGCAATCTTCTTATAGCCCAGGCCATCTTTATGTAGAGCAACAATTCTTTTTTTCAGATCCTCAGAGAGTTCTTTGCCATGAGGTGCCATGTTGAACTTCCAGTGACCAGTATGAGGGAGTGTGAGAGCGATGACACCAAATTTAACACATCTGCTCCCCATTCACACCTGAGACCTTGTAACACTAACGAGTCAAATGACACCGGGGAGGGAAAATGGCTAATTGGGCCCAATTTGGACATTTTCACTTAGGGATGTACTCACTTTTGTTGCCAGCGGTTTAGACATCAATGGCTGTGTGTTGAGTTATTTTGAGGGGACAGCAAATTTACACTGTTATACAAGTTGTACACTCACTACTTTACATTGTAGCAAAGTGTCATTTCTTCAGTGTTGTCACATAAAAAGATATACTCAAATATTTACAGAAATGTGAGGTGTGTACTCACTTTTGTGAGATACTGTATATACACACACTCACACACACACACACTACCGGTCAAAAGTTTTAGAACACCTACTCATTCAAGGGTTTTTCTTAATTTTTACTATTTTCTACATTGTAGAATAATGGTGAAGACATCAAAACTATGAAATAACTAATATGGAATCATGTAGTAACCAAAAAAGTGTTAAACAAATTGCCAACCTTTGCCATGCTGAGCACTTGTTGGCTTACATCTATTTAACCCCATATTTTTTGGGGCACAAAACCACCTCCGTACTTTCATTTGTTGGTATGAGATGCAATGCAAATAGTCCGGATAGCCATTTGATTAGCTGTTCAGGAGTCTTATGGCTTGGGGGTAGAAGCTGTTAAGAAGCCTTTTGGACCTAGACTTGGCGCTCCGGTACCGCTTGCCGTGCGGTAGCAGAGAGAACAGTCTATAACTAGGGTGGCTGGAGTCTTTGGCAGTTGTTAGGGCCTTCGTCTGACACCGCCTGGTATAGAGGTCCTGGATGGCAGGAAGCTTGGCCCCAGTGATGTACTGGGCCGTACGCACTACTCTAGTGCCTTGGGGTCGGAGGCCGAGCAGTTGCCATACCAGGCGGTGATGTAATCAGTCAGGATGCTCTCGATGTTGCAGCTGTAAAACTTTTTGAGGATCTGAGGACCCATGCCAAATCTTTTCAGAATCTACATGTATCTAATTATAGACAAGTTGACTAACAAATAGGCTTCCAACATGTAGGAAATTATAAGCAGAAACATATCTAAATCAGGCAAAATAAACATCCTGCACCCCCTTTCAAAAAATTGTTCCGCTGTCTCTGACTGTAGCCTGCAGCGCATAGGGTCAGGTGTGGGCCTCAGATTTTCACTTTATCAAATATAGTCGGGTGGTTGCGGATGGGTCATTAGCAATTGCGGGCGGGTGCAGGTGAACAAACAGCTGACCCGCGCACCAAACAGCTGACCCGCGCACCAAACAGCTGACCCGCGCACTGCTAGTGTGCACAGTGACGCCTATTATACATGCATGCACGCCAAATGTCTGCTCGTGTGTGTGTGTGTGTGTGTGTGTGTGTGTGTGTGTGTGAGAGAGAGATTTCTTCTACAAAGGACCCCATTCATTTACCACTTTGGATGAGCAGTGTCTCCCAGTTTTCCTGACTGCACCAAACTTAAATTTTTCAAATGACACAAGGGAAATTGGTTTCTATTTCTAAATTTTATGAATGGATCAGGACATTATGAAATTGAAACTAACATTATATTATTCAACTTGAAAGATCGTATTAGAACATTGGCTTGATAAGCGTTACATGCACCCTCCTTATTCAATTTTTTCATGTTTTGATTTTGTCTTTGTCATTTTCTCTGGTGTTTGATCTGTGGACAAATGTTAAACTCAACTAGCAGGTTGACAAGTTTTAATCAGAGTCTGGGAAACAAAGTAGCCATATCTAATCTCAGAGCTGTTTGTGTGTGCCAATCCGCACGCCTAGTCAAAAGGTTGGAATAACTTAAGCCTTTTAAAGTATTAATATATATTTGTTAATAGTGGGAGATTGCCTCCTGTTGACACAGCCAACTCACCAAACCAATGTTTAGCGGAGACCTTGTTGCGATTTTGTATTTAATTTAGCTGTAGCTAGCTAGCTGCATTGAAATCTTAATGTTTCATCCAATCACCCTGCAGTGTTAGCACAATGTACTGTAAACCGTCCGAGGATGAGGACAACAAAGGGATCATTGAAGTTAACTCTTGACATAATAGCATTATTTTATTAAAGATTTTATGTTATGTTATTTTTCTTGTACATACTTACAGGAACCAATGTCTTTGTCATAGACAATAGGATATGGTCTATGCCTTTGGCAGCAGAGTTAATGCTATAATTAAAATTATAAACTGGGTGGTTTGTGCCCTGAATGCTGATTGGCTGACAGCCGTTGTTTATCAGACCGTATACCACAGGTATGACAAAACATGTATTTTTACTGCTCTAAACTGGTAACCAGTTTATAATAGCAATAAGGTACCTCAGGGGTTTGTGATATATGGCCAATATACCACGGCTAAGGGCTGTGTCCAGGCACTCCGTGTAGCGTTGTGCGTAAGAAAAACCCTTAGCCGTGGTATATTGGCCATATACCACACCTCAGCGGGCCTTATTGCTTAATTATAATATTTTTATGGGATAACATAGTATCTAAAACGTTTTTAACAACTTTGTTTGTGTTCATATTGTACATTTTCTATAATGTATGGATTTTTGGTTCATGCATATCCACACTGACGTTGTTGTTGTTATTGACTATTTATTTAGAAGCTCTTGTCAGGTCCCAATTCTGCAGGGTCGTGTTCATAAGGCACCAAATGGAACAGAACAGCGTGAAACATGAAGGGGCTACCTGGACTTGTCCAATTTGGAAAAGCCTACTTTAGTTTTCTATTGCAAAAGGTTTTAAAACGTTGTCCGTTGCATTCCCTAATGAACACACCCCCAGGTTTAAATTCTCTTTACAGCCTCTGATGTTGACATAGATGTCATTAACAGGAAATATTAAATTGCATCTTTAGAAGTTAGAAGACACCCCTAAGTGATCAATTGACCAAATGTTGCACTCTCGCCCCTTGATAGAAATGTGTACAGCTATCCTGCCTCTTGGTCAGATTAATGTGATAATGAGTGTGTCTAACTTGCTTTGCTCCAATGTCAGTCATTAGCTAATGAATCCTGTATGTCGGTGTACAGGGAGAAATATATCACTGGTAACATTTACTTGTTCGAATTTCTCATCGCTGTACATACTTTATTTGCAATTTTATTTTGCCTGAAAAGAATTGTACAAAGTAGTTTTTGAATATTTCTTTTTAAAAGTAGTATTGTAAATTGAACTTTAACAAGCTAGTAAAATAAAATGCTATTCACAAAACATTGTGTTGAATTCTAAGGAGTAAGTATGAAGTACCCACACATTTTCTTGATACCAGGTAAATACCCTGATATATCAGTGTAAAAATAAGTGTTACCCCAAATTGTGACCCACTTTTCCGTTAAGCTGCCTCTTTTCTCAGGGGACCCTCCCTAAGAACACCTTCAGGCTCCATAATCATGGAGTCCACCACTTACTGCATTTAAACCAGTTGTGTGAGTAAAGGTCCATCATTGGTTTTACAGGCCAGGTTTAGGTGGTGGTCTTGGGGTGGGTGCACCATGGTAGTTATGGTTGCTTTTGTTCCAATTCCTACGCTATGCTGTCTCACCCTGGTGATGGAAATCCGCACAGACACACATGCAGAAACAACCACATCTTCACTCTTGCCTATGTCTAAGATTCTGTTTTGGATCATGTCGCCTACTGACCATTATAGGGGAGAAACATACATTTACATTTACATTTTAGTCATTTAGCAGACGCTCTTATCCAGAGCGACTTACAGGAGCAATTAGGGTTAAGTGCCTTGCTTAAGGGCACATCGACAGATTTTTCACCTAGTCGGCTCGGGGATTAGAACCAGCGACCTTTCGGTTACTGGCACAACGCTCTTACCCACTAAGCTACATGCCGCCTCGGCAGGGTGATTTGGTTTAAGTGTCCATTGTCTTGACTAAGGAAAACCGGACTCATGTTATACATATTGTATTACTGTGCAACATACAGTAAAAGCCTTAGGATATGCTCTCCCTCATAACGTGAGGGGAGTGAGGAACAAAACTTGAGTGATAGCAAATAGGGATATTGGAATGATTCTTGGATGGAGAAGCTCGATTTGTTTTAACAGCAAGTCATTGGGGGCTCTGCACTTGCATACAGTAATCTTGTCTACAATTTACAACTTGTTAATTAAAATTTAAGGTCATCCTAAGAAATCCATGTGCCATCACTCTAATGATAATAAACCATTAAGATATTGGAATGGAAACATTGGAGCAATTAAGGTATTGGTATTACTACACGTTTTGCTTCCTAGCGTACTTCATCACCATTCTATTTTTAACATAATTTTGCTTACGTTTTCCTATAGATTGTAAAATATTTAAAGCGCATTGCCCCCTACCCAGGCTTGTCAGATGGCCGGAAGAGAAAAGCCTATACAGTAGCCTATACTCATTGCAGATTCGCAATCGCATGAACATTGCAAGTGCTGTTCCAGGGGGACACCAACTGCCCTTACGAGCACATACACACCTCACCAGTGATGCCTCCCCGTGGCAACAAGATTAAAAACTCCCAGTTTGCGTTGCCTTGTCTTTAGAATGTTGCAGAAAAATTTCAACGGTGGAGTTTACCCAACTCAAGCCGGAGAGAAAAGGCACAAGGTCGGCTTTGTCGGATTGGACCCCGGGGCTCACAAATCAAGCAAGGACAGGGTGCAACTGATATCGGAATCAGAAAGCACAACACGGAGTAGGATACTATGCAGACGGAGGTTAAGTGCAGTAAGAGGTGGGAGAACTCAGAAGAAAAACCCCAGCTATAGGAAACTACAGAATGTTCTATATAATGTACTTGAAATACCGCGGGGATGGGTGTTTATCTACCACGCTTATGTGTAAGTAGCCTACCAAGCCACTTGGATATGGAACTAACTCATCATATAGGCTAGACAAGCATGATTATAATGAGTGCTATAGTTGGGGTAGACAGGCTATCATGTGTAGCTATTTGGGGTGTGAAGTTGGAGTTGTAGCCATTGTATTCGGCAGATAAAAACGGTTGAGCTGGAGTAGTGTGAATCACCCCTACCACAGCCCATATGCATGCTAAATGATAAATGGATAAAAAGCCTTGAGGGTTGCAATACATAGAAAATAGTTTAAGAGTAGATCTGCTCGGTCCGGGCAGGTGGGTGGTTTGCTTGGGTCATTGTGGTTCATTCAGTTGTGGTCGGGTTGGGTGTTTTATCTATCTCGTTCGGGTTGCTCATCTGGTCGGTTTGATCAATCCGCTTGATTTGATTGTTTTGTCTGACTCGTTTTGTACTCATCGAGGTCACTCGGTTGTTCGTCTGAACCGTTTGTTCAAATCGTTTGATTAATTTGTTCGTCCTGCTGGTCATTCTGTCTGATTCATTGTGATTCATTCAGTTGTGGTCGAGTTGGATGTTTCATCTGTCTCATTCAGGTTGCTCATCTGGACAGTCTGATCGATCTGTTTGATTCGATTACTCAATTCATTCATTCAATCATCGAGGTCGCTCGGTTGTTCATCTGAGGCATTTGTTCAATTCGATCGATTCATTTGATTCATCCTGCTGATCATTCAGTCTGGGTCGCTTCAGCGCGAGCGGCTGTCCATCGGTTTGGGCGATCAGAAAATAAATAAGAAGTCCTGCGAATACCGCTTTAAGTGGAAAGTGTATCACTAAAAGGACTGCATAGGTAGGCATAAGAAGTCCCGCGAATACCGCTCTAGGCGTGTCGAGGAAGTGAATCGCTTAGAGGGCTGCATAGGTGGGCAAAACTCCTGTATAATACCGCTTTTCTTGTGTTGAGGAAGTGAATCAGGAAAGGGGCTGAATTTGCAGGTCGCTTAAGAAAGCGTATGGAAGGGTGAGAGTGCAAGTGAGTGTGAAAAGAATTCTGCTCTGGTGGGGAAAGGTTTGCGCACCTCTTCTGGACCGTTGCTTAAGTGTAACCTGGTGGAGGGGTCGGCACCCGGTCTGCACCAGGGGGAAAAGGGTGAATGCATGTGTGTTTGAAATACTGAAAATAAAAAATAAAAGTGTGAAAGTTTCTGTCTTTGGTGGGGAAAGGTTTGCGCACCTCTTCTGGACCACTGCTTAAGTGTAGCATGGTAGAGAGGACCCACCCGGTCTCAAACTAAGAGAGGAAGAGTGAACGGTGTGCGAAAGCCCATGAAAGTACTAGGGTTAAGTTAAGAAAAACACAAGCAAAGGAAAGATTCATGAGGTGTTCCACACAAAAGAAAACTGGACATCAGGAAAGATAAGAGAAAAACCAAACATATATTTATGATAACTAGATATTCAGTGCCCTTGAGCAAGGCACTTAACCCTAATTGCTCCTGTAAGTCGCTCTGGATAAGAGCGTCTGCTAAATGACTAAAATGTAATGTAAAAATGTTGGGTAATAGGAGAAATACACAAGGGGAAGATTCATGAGGTGTTCCACACAAGAGAAAAGTGGACATCAGGAGATATGACAAATAACCAAACACACATTTATGATAAATAAGTTCTGGCTAAAATAATCAAAGGCACGAACAGATCAACAATAAGAGAAAAGCAGGTACCAATACAAAAAGGGGAAAAAAATAGGACGAATATTAAAATAGATCCCCCTCCAAAAAAAAGGGGGTTGAACTTGGGACTGGCATTGGGGAGTTCAAAAATACAGGCCATAAATATGAATAAAACGGTGGTAGAAATCCTGAGTGCTAGGTATCCCCTACACAAGGGAGAAATAATAGAAACGTCAAAAAAAAAATGGCCAGAAGGAGGAACGTTTGACGTCTCAGTGTGTGAGGAAATGGAAACACTAATAAAAAACGATAAAACAAAAGACACAGGAAAGAAGAGGAAGGCCAAAAGAGAAAAAGAAGTACTCAACATGTTTAAAATAGAGGGAGAAGGACTGCTAAAGAACATACAAGAAGCCAGAAACATGTTGAGAAAGGATGATGAGAAAACAAACAGAAAGAAAGTGGACTGGTCCACGGGACCTCCGCCATACACCGGTGGACAATATCCCCAGGTGTCCAGAGTAGTATCAATTAAAGGAGAAATAGAAATGGAAGAAGAAAGAAATCCTTTTACATCTTCCCAAAGGAGAGAAAAGGACCCGAAAAAAAGCAGGAAGAATCAAACAAAGGGCAGAAACACAGCCAAACAGATTGGACTGCTATGGAGGGTTAAGGGAGGCTTTAGAGAAAATGAAGATGACAAAAGAAGACAATGGGGAATCTCCGGATGAAGATATGACAACTATCGAAGCAACAAACAAACTAATAGGAAGAGAAATAGACAAAATGATGAGAAAATCTATGAAAAAGGGAGCGAGAACAGAGCTGGGTTAGACAACAGACTGACAGGGAACTAGAGGAGGAGGAAGAAAGAGCAACGGCTGAAATATGGGGGGGTCTGGAACCAAGAAGTAAGGGAGGAAAGAGTGCGGAATAGGAGAACACTGAAAAATATGAGGGGCAATATCCAATCTTAATAAAAGGTACGCAGGCACATTATGTTCCATGGCGATCGCAGGACCTGGAAGGATTGGTTGCCCGCCTGCCAGATTTGCTTGATGGGGCAGGAAAATGGATAAGAACCTTTGAGGAGCAAACCATGGGAAACTGCTGGCTGTGCGGGATCTGAAGGCACTGTTGGCAAGCGTGGTAGGAAAGGCAAAAATTGAGGATGTACTGAGGAACAGTGACCTGGGGAGAGAAGTGAGTGACCCGCAAGGAGACAGGATGGACTTTGACTCACACCGCCCTGAAGTCTGGCGAGCACTGAGACTGGAATATCCGGCGAGAATTGATCCCAAGTCACTAAAAGGGGGAACACTGGGGGAAACTGAGAATCCAGCTGCCTACCTACACGAACAGATGAAACGATGGAGACTGGAAACAGAACGAGACCCAGAAGGGGACCCACTAATGACAACTCTGTTCCGTAATCATGGTAGCATCCACATTAATGTAGAAGTGTTTAGAAACATATTCTATTCTTATTTACAATAAAAGTGACTCCAAAATGTTACTACATTATTTACCATTAATTTCTATTGGGCACAAAATAATCTGAAACACACCCAAAATAAACAGCAAATGCATACAACAAGTTTGTATTGTCACAAGCTTGATGTAATCATTGCGGGCTAGGAATATGGGACCAAATACTAAACTTTTGACTACTTTAATACACATATTAGAGAATTTGTCCCTGTACTTTTGGTCCCCTAAAATGGGGGGCTAAGCACACAAAGTGCTGTAATTTCTAAACGTTTAACCCGATATGGATGACAATACCCCCCATCCAGATAGCATTTGCTATGAAGACTGTTCGTACTGCATGGAAACCAGAGTTTGGCCCCCAAGACGAGGTTCCTCTCATCATTATCCATACCCGAGCCATCTCTCCCTGGTACCTTACATTACACAAACCCCAACTCATTCTATGGAATGCATGCTCAGTCAGACCGGAGCCATCTTCCTCACATGAATGGAATGTGGCTTGTTAGGTTTATCACCTAAGGCATCGTAAATCTACTGTCAGTGTTAACACACACATGAGAGTTTCTAAGAACCCTATTCTATTGCAGTAAACAACCATTTGATGCAATAACAGTATTATAACATAAATTCTAACCAATAAGGAGAGACTTTGTTAATTCTTCAAACAATCAATACTTTATTATACAAATTGCAATAACGAAGCTGGTCGACCCCACACTCTTGAGCGTGATACCGAGGCTTAAAATCGTACAGAGAATACAGGGCCTTATATAGCAGACCTAGAAATGCTTAGTCATGGCTGGTTCCACCCCTCCCCGGAGGATCAGGGCATCATAAGCTATTTTGTTTTCTTCTTGTGGCCAGGTGTATTGGGTGTGTGAGGTTATAGGCACAAACAAGTGATAACGGCAGTTTCGTTACTCCTTTCTCTACCAAGCTAGCATCTGTTCTCTTCTATCTCCCCACAGCTGTGCCCTTGGAAGATATGAGAAGAAACAGGATGGGCTAAGACACTGTGGTCACTTCTCAGAGGCTCTTTGTCTTATGCCATGTGACCAGGTTACTCAGAAGCAAAGAGAAATTGAAACAATACAGGTCTATCTGTTCCTCAAGTTTATCTCTATCTCGAGTGGCAAGTTACCTCTGAGTCGCCCCATGTCCTTGACGATAGGCCCAGACCAGCTGCAGGGAGCAGAAAGAGAGAACCATCCTTTCTCAGAAGCACATTATTGCAAGTTCTGAAAATGTCTTTACCAATGTTAAGCATATAGTTGTTAACTATCGATATATACAGTGGGGGAAAAAAGTATTTAGTCAGCCACCAATTGTGCAAGTTCTCCCACTTAAAAAGATGAGAGAGGCCTGTGATTTTCATCATAGGTACACGTCAACTATGACAGACAAAATGAGAAAAAATAATCCAGAAAATCAAATTGTAGGATTTTTAATGAATTTATTTGCAAATTATGGTGGAAAATAAGTAGTTGGTCAATAACAAAAGTTTCTCAATACTTTGTTTTATACCCTTTGTTGGCAATGACACAGGTCAAACGTTTTCTGTAAGTCTTCACAAGGTTTTCACACACTGTTGCTGGTAATTTGGCCCATTCCTCCATGCAGATCTCCTCTAGAGCAGTGATGTTTTGGGGCTGTCGCAGGGCGACACAGACTTTCAACTCCCTCCAAAGATTTTCTATGGGGTTGAGATCTGGAGACTGGCTAGGCCACTCCAGGACCTTGAAATGCTTCTTACGAAGCCACTCCTTCGTTGCCCGGGCGGTGTGTTTGGGATCATTGTCATGCTGAAAGACCCAGCCACATTTCATCTTCAATGCCCTTGCTGATGGAAGGAGGTTTTCACTCAAAATCTCACGATACATGGCCCCATTCATTCTTTCCTTTACACGGATCAGTCGTCCTGGTCCCTTTGCAGAAAAACAGCCCCAACGCATGATGTTTCCACCCCCATGCTTCACAGTAGGTATGGTGTTCTTTGGATGCAACTCAGCATTCTTTGTCCTCCAAACACGACGAGTTGAGTGTTTACCAAAAAGTTCTATTTTGGTTTCATCTGACCATATGACATTCTCCCAATCCTCTTCCTGATCATCCAAATGCACTCTAGCAAACTTCAGACGGGCCTGGACATGTACTGGCTTAAGCAGGGGGACACGTCTGGTACTGCAGGATTTCAGTCCCTGGCGGCGTAGTGTGTTACTGATGGTAGGCTTTGTTACTTTGGTCTCAGCTCTCTGCAGGTCATTCACTAGGTCCCCCCGTGTGGTTCTGGGATTTTTGCTCACCATTCTTGTGATCATTTTGACCCCACGGGGTGAGATCTTGCGTGGAGCCCCAGATCGAGGGAGATTATCAGTGGTCTTGTATGTCTTCCATTTCCTAATAATTGCTCCCACAGTTGATTTCTTCAAACCAAGCTGCTTACCTATTGCAGATTCAGTCTTCCCAGCCTGGTGCAGGTCTCCAATTTTTTTTCTGGTGTCGTTTGACAGCTCTTTGGTCTTGGCCATAGTGGAGTTTGGAGTGTGACTGTTTAAGGTTGTGGACAGGTGTCTTTTATACTGATAACAAGTTCAAACAGGTGCCATTAATACAGGTAACGAGTGGAGGACAGAGGAGCCTCTTAAAGAAGAAGTTACAGGTCTGTGAGAGCCAGAAATCTTGCTTGTTTGTAGGTGACCAAATACTTATTTTCCACCATAATTTGCAAATAAATTCATAAAAAATCCTACAATGTGATTTTCTGGATTTTTTTTCTCCATTTGTCTGTCATAGTTGACGTGTACCTATGATGAAAATTACAGTCCTCTCTCATCTTTTTAAGTGGGAGAACTTGCACAATTGGTGGCTGACTAAATACTTGTTTTTACCCACTGTAGTAAACAGGGAAGGTAAATGCGTATATTTTCATAAAGCTTTTATGCAATGAATTATTGCATAAAAGCAATAATTCATTGCATGGGTTCCTGCATGTGACCGACTGCTATAGCACGGGCTCAGCCTCCTTCCAAGAAACATAGCACTGTCTCCCATTTCAACCTCCAACACATATCCTAAGCATTATACAAATTTGTCTGGGGAGGTCATGATACACAGTCACCTGCACGAACCCATGAAGAAAAACAAAAGATGCATACAATTTATAAACTCATCAAAAAAAGAAACATCCTCTCACTGTCAACTGCGTTTATTTTCAGCAAACTTAACATGTGTAAATATTTGTGTGAACATAACAAGATTCAACAACTGAGACATAAACTGTTCCACAGACATGTGACTGACAGAAATGGAATAATGTGTCCCTGAACAAAGTAGGGGTCAAAATCAAAAGTAACAGTCAGTATCTGTATGAAAATGAATGCACTCACTAACTGTAAGTCGCTCTGGATAAGAGCGTCTGCTAAATGACTAAAATGTAAATGTAAATCTGGTGTGGCCACCAGCTGCATTAAGTACTGCAGTGCATCTCCTCCTCATGGACTGCACCAGATTTGCCAGTTCTTGCTGTGAGATGTTACCCCACTCTTCCACCAAAGCACCTGCAAGTTCACAGACATTTCTGGGGGGGAATGGCCCTAGCCCTTACCCTCCGATCCAACAGGTCCCAGATGTGCTCAATGGGATTGAGATCCGGGCTCTTCGCTGGCCATGGCAGAACACTGACATTCCTGTCTTGCAGGAAGTCATGCACAGAACGAGCAGTATGGCTGGTGGCATTGTCATGCTGGAGGGTCATGTCAGGATGAGCCTGCAGGTAGGGTACCACATGAGGGAGGAGGATATCTTCACTGTAACGCACAGCGTTGAGATTGCCTGAATGACAACACGCTCAGTCCGATGATGATGTGACACACCGCCCCAGACCATGACGGACCCTCCACCTCTAAATCGATCCCACTCCAGAGTACAGGCCTCGGTGTAACGCTCATTCCTTCAACGATAAACGCAAATCCGAATATCACCCCTGGTGAGACAAAACCGTGACTCGTCAGTAAAGAGCACTTTTTGCCAGTCCTGTCTGGTCCAGCGACGGTGGGTTTGTGCCCATAGGCGACGTTGTTGCCGGTGATGTCTGGTGAGGACCTGCCTTACAACAGGCCTACAGGCCCTCAGTCCAGCCTCTCTCAGCCTATTGCGGACAGTCTGAGCACTGATGGAGGGATTGTGCGTTCCTGGTGTAACTCGGGCAGTTGTTGTTGCCATCCTGTACCTGTCCCGCAGGTGTGATGTTCGGAGGTACTGATCCTGTGCAGGTGTTGTTACACATGGTCTGACACTGCGAGGATGATCAGCTGTCCGTCCTGTCTCCCTGTAGCGCTGTCTTAGGCATCTCACAGTACGGACATTGCAATTTATTGCCCTGGCCACATCTGCAGTCCTCATGCCTCCTTGCAGCATGCCTAAGGCACGTTCACACAGATGAGCAGGGACCCTGGGCATCTTTCTTTTGGTGTTTTTCAGAGTCAGTAGAAAGGCCTCTTTAGTGTCCTAAGTTTTCATAACTGTGACCTTATTTGCCTACCGTCTGTAAGCTGTTAGTGTCTTAATGACCGTTCCAGAGGTGCATGTTCATTAATTGTTTATGGTTCATTGAACAAGCATGGGAAACAGTGTTTAAACCCTTTACAATGAAGATCTGTGAAGTTATTTGGATTTTTACGAATTATCTTTGAAAGACAGGGTCCTGAAAAAGGGACGTTTCTTTTTTTGCTGAGTTTTATGATTCAAGGCTATATCTTCATAGACAGTGAAAAGCAAATATTTAATGCAGTGCATGCAACAATGGAGTTTAATAAAATAAACGTTAGTTATCTAGCACACACCAATGGATCAGCATGGTGGAAATAACTATTTCCATCCCCATAACACCATCTGTTGAAACTAAAATTAGCATATCTCGTTGGACAAATCCAGGTAGTGATTCCATGTTTAAGTAACATTTCTTCAGTTGGGTGCCCAATGAACATGACCCAGGACAAGCATAGTTCCTCTATTATAAGGTAATGCCTATGGCTGTGTGCCATTTGCACAAACCTGCTAGAGTTCCTGGGTATTATCATTATCATCAAAAATGTAATTTGGATATAGGTGAAATAGATTAGGATCAGATCACTCTCATTCACCAGGGCATGCTGAGAATAGTGTCAACATCTTTAGTACACAACTTCTTTACCCATGTCACAATTAGCATAACAACAATCAAAACAATCAATCCATAATACATGAATTGCTTCACTCATATAGTTATGAACATACTAACAACTTACTCAAATCAATCTGTCAGTTTACAAATCATAATCAAAACCAAATTAATTATCCAAACCAAATTTAGAATGACAATTCTTAGTGATTCACATTGGTCCTATCACTCAAAGTTAAAACCCTCAATTTAGCACACATCAACACTGGCAGAATGTACATTTATATTAACATACAATATATTCATCTTATAATTTTAGTATTGAATGTTCTCATCATGATTTATAATTACAGATCAGTATCTCAATGCATTCTTAGTCTAAATTACTATAAATTTAGCAGTGTGTAGACCTCCTCAATCAACCTGATACACCAAATAACAGTTGTGGACAAGTCCATATCAATTACGGTCACAGTTGACCAACCCTTCCTTCCCCGGCACTCAATCTTCTGGCGTCTCCCCATTTTCTTCTTCAGACAGCTTTATAGTTCAAAATGGATGGCCCATGATAATGTCCCAATTTCAATGTCTCACATGAGCCTACAGAGCCAAAAGAAGAAAAAAGGACAGCTGACAGCTGACTACTGTACCTGCCAGTGCCTACCATTCAGTTTGACTACCCATCTAACAGAATACCATTCTGTATAACAAGTTGTCTATCCGACTAGCATTCTGTTTGATATCCATCTTACTAATACCATCCTGTTTATCTACAGGTGTATGAACTTAATTTGACAAGTTTTTCACAGCAGGAAAATAATCCTGCAGCAACAGCAAATGATAATTGTTGTGTGGATTACAATTAATGGACATTTTTGTAGGGGTTGATACATTTTTAGTTAGGGCAAATCAAGTCTGAAATTGTAAAGTGGAAATAACAATCTTTAGAAGCCTTTTTAAACCAAGAATACACTACAAGTTTGTTTTCCTGCTGTGCAGGACATTTCCTGCAACAACAGGGTGATCAAATTGAGATCCTACATCTGTAGTTGTCTATCTGACTAGCATTCTGTTTGACTAACTATTGTATCTACAGTTGAAGTCAGAAGTTTACATACACCTTAGCCAAATAC
This sequence comes from Coregonus lavaretus, assembly GCF_964263955.1. NCBI lineage: Eukaryota > Metazoa > Chordata > Actinopteri > Salmoniformes > Salmonidae > Coregonus > Coregonus lavaretus. The sequence goes on along the minus strand of NC_140009.1, from coordinate 41,900,661 downwards.
ATTTAAACTCAGTTTTTCACAATTCCTGACATTTAATCCTAGTATATATTCCCTGTCTTAGGTCATTTAGGATCACCATTTTATTTTAAGAATGTGAAATGTCAGAATAATAGTAGAGAGAATGATTTATTTCAGCTTGTATTTATTTCATCACATTCCCAGTGGGTCAGAAGTTTAAATACACTCAATCAGTGTTTGGTAGCATTGCCTTTAAATTGTTTAACTTGGGTCAAACGTTTAGGGTATCCTTCCACAAGCTTCCCACAATAAGTTGGGTGACTTTTGACCCATTCCTCCTGACAGAGCTGGTGTAACTGAGTCAGGTTTTTGTAGGCCTCCTTGCTCGCACACGCTTTTTCAGTTCTGCCCACACATTTTCTATAGGATTGAGGTCAGGGCTTTGTGATGGCCACTCCAATACCTTGACTTTGTTGCCCTTAAGCCATTTTGCCACAACTTTGGAAGTATGCTTGGGGTCATTGTCCATTTGGAAGACCAAGCTTTAACTTCCTGACTGATGTCTTGAGATGTTGCTTCAATATATCCACATAATTTTCCTTCCTCATGATGCCATCTATTTTGTGAAGTGCACCAGTCCCTCCTGCAGCAAATCACCCCCACAGCATGATGCTGCCACCCCCGTGCCTCACGGTTGGGATGGTGTTCTTCGGCTTGCAAGTGACCCCCTTTTTCCTCCAAACATAACGATGGTCATTATGGCCAAGCAGTTATATTTTTGTTTCATCAGACCAGAGGACATTTCTCTAAAAAGTACGATCTTTGTCCCCATGTGCAGTTGCAAACCGTAGTCTGGCTTTTTTTATGGCGGTTTTGGAGCAGTGGCTTCTTTCTTGCTGAGCGGCCTTAAAGGTTATATCGATATAGGACTTTACTGTGGATATAGAAACTTTTGTACCTGTTTCCTCCAGCATCTTCACAAGGTCCTTTGCTGTTGTTCTGGGATTGATTTGCACTTTTCACACCAAAGTACGTTCATCTCTAGGAGACAGAACGCGTCTCCTTCCTGAGCGGTATGACGGCTGCGTTGTCCCATGGTGTTTATACTTGCGTACTATTGTTTGTACAGATGAACGTGGTACCTTCAGGCGTTTGGAAATTTCTCCCAAGGATGAACCAGACTTGTGAAGGTCTACAATTATTTTTCTGATGTCTTGGCTGATTTCTTTTGATTTTCCCATGATGTCAAGCAAAGAGACACTGAGTTTGAAGGTAGGCCTTGCAATATATCCGCAGGTACACCTCCAATTGACTCAAATGATGTCAATTAGCCTATAAGAAGCTTCTAAAGCCATGACATCATTTTCTGGAATTTTCCAAGCTGTTTAAAGGCACAGTCAACTTAGTGTATGTAAACTTCTGACCCACTGGAATTGTGATACAGTGAATTATAAGTGAAATAATCTGTCTGTAAACAATTGTTGGAAAGATTACTTGTGTCATGCACAAAGTAGATGTCCAAACCGACTTGCCAAAACTATAGTTTGTTAACAAGAAATTTGTGGAGTGGTTGAAAAACAAGTTTTAATGACTCCAACCTAAGTGTATGTAAACTTCTGACTTCAACTGTACCTGGATAGCTTTTGGTTTCATTACCTACCTGCCTAACTAGGATTCTGTTTAAATATCGACCTTTCTGTTTGTTGTCGTTAGCTCTATATCCTCAACTTTGAGTTCAGAGGATGTGCAAGGACATGTTTTATTTTGTGGCCCTATGCCAGCTGTCACCCAGCATACCAACTGTGGGCTTTTAGAGGGACGTGTCATTGGCGTTCCAGTGTCTGGAAGATGCTCTAATTGTCAGGGCGACGTGTATGCTGTGAGCGAAGTCAAGCGCAGGACACCGAGCTACTGGCAGACGAACTTTACTGGCACAGTAATCAAAATACAAACAAAACCTCCAAACAGGGAGGAACAAAATATGCATACACCCGAACACTGCCGACCTCACGGAAAACAATCACACACAATAACCAATGAGAGACAGGGGGTTATAAAGGGAATACAATGTAACATAATGGGAAACAGGTAAAAACAATCAGGACAAACTAGACAAACACCGAAACATAGATCGGTGGCAGCTAGTACTCCGGGGACGACGAACGCCGAAGCCTGCCCGAGCAAGGAGGAGGGGCAGCCTCGGCTGATTCCGTGACAGTACCCCCCCCCCCCTTGACGCACGGATGCAGCCGTGCGCCGACCCCGGCCTCGGGGACAGCCAGGAGGACGCGGAGCAGGGTGAGTCGGATGACTCCGGTGGAAGTCCCTCAACATGGAGGGATCTAGGATGTCCCTCCTAGGGACCCAGCACCGTTCCTCCGGACCATACCCCTCCCACTCCACAAGATACTGCAGGCCCCCCATCCGACGCCTTGAATCCAAGATGGAACGGACTGAGTACGCCGGAGCCCCCTCGATGTCCAATGGGGGCGGAGGAGCCTCTCGTATCTCATTCTCCTGGAGTGGACCAGCCACCACCGGCCTGAGGAGAGACACATGGAACGAGGGGTTAATGCGGTAATTAATGGGCAGTTGTAACCTATAGCATACCTCGTTCAATCTCCTCAGGACTTTAAATGGCCCCACAAACCGCCGACCCAGCTTCCGGCAGGGCAGGCGAAGGGGCAGGTTTCGGGTCGAGAGCCAGACCCGATCTCCCGGTGCATACACCGGAGCCTGGAACGGTGGCGATCAGCGCTCGCCTTTTGCCGCCTGATAGCCCGCTGCAGATGGACATGCGCAGCGTTCCAGGTTTCTTCCGAGCGCCGAAACCACTCGTCCACCGCAGGGGCTTCGATCTGGCTCTGATGCCAAGGTGCTAGGACTGGCTGATAACCTAGCACACATTGGAAAGGCGTAAGGTTAGTGGAGGAGTGGCGGAGTGAGTTTTGGGCTATCTATGCCCAGGGAATATATCCTGACCACTCCTCCTGCCGGTCCTGGCAATAGGACCTCAGAAACCTACACACATCCTGGTTCACTCTCTCCACCTGCCCGTTACTCTCGTGGTGAAAACCTGAGGTAAGGCTAATCGAGACCCCCAGACGTTCCATAAACGCCCTCCAGACTCTAGAGGTGAACTGGGGACCCCGATCAGACACTATATCCTCAGGCACCCCGTAGTGCCGGAAGACGTGTGTGAACAAGGCGTCAGCAGTTTGTAGGGCAGTAGGGAGACCTGGCATAGGAATGAGACGGCAGGCCTTCGAAAACCGATCCACAACGACCAAGATCGTCGTGTTCCCCTGGGAGGGGGGAAGGTCCGTGACAAAATCCACCGATAGGTGAGACCACGGCCGTTGTGGAACGGGTAGGGGTTGTAACTTCCCTCGGTGTGCGCCTTACACTGGGCGCACACCGAGCAGGAGGAAACATAAACCCTCACGTCCTTAGCTAAAGTGGGCCACCAGTACTTCCCACTAAGGCAGTGCACTGTCCGACCAATACCAGGATGACCAGAGGAGGGTGACATGTGAGCCCAATATATCAATCGATCGCGAACCTCGAGCGGCACGTACTTCCGACCTTCTGGACACTGTGGGGGAGTAGGATCGGTACATAACGCCCGCTCGATGTCCGCATCAACCTCCCACACCACCGGTGCCACCAGACAAGACTCCGGGAGTATGGGAGTGGGCTCAATGGACCTCTCCTCTGTGTCATATAGTCGGGACAGGGCGTCTGCCTTAGCGTTCTGTGACCCTGGTCTATAGGTGAGCTTAAATACAAATCGGGAGAAAAACATAGCCCACCTTGCCTGGCGAGGGTTCAGCCTCCTCGCTGCCTGGATGTACTCCAGGTTACGATGGTCAGTCAGAATGAGAAAAGGGTGTTTAGCCCCCTCAAGCCAATGCCTCCACACCTAAAGGGCTTGAACCACAGCTAACAGCTCCCTGTCCCCCACGTCATAATTGCGCTCCGCCGGACTGAGCTTCTTAGAATAGAAAGCACAGGGGCGGAGTTTTGGTGGCGTACCCGAGTGCTGAGACAGCACAGCGCCGATCCCAGCCTCGGACACATCCACCTCAACTTGGAACGCCAAAGAGGGATCCGGATGTGCCAGCACCAGAGCCGAGGTAAACAGGTCCTTCAGATGTCTAAACGCCCTGTCCGCCTCAGCCGACCACTGCAGACGCACCGGACCCCCCTTTAGCAGGGAGGTAATGGGAGCTGCTACCTGTCCAAAGCCCCGGATAAACCTCCGGTAGTAATTGGCAAAACCCAAGAACCGCTGCACAATCCCCGATGAGGTGGTAGTTGAGTCCCCTTCTTTTTACAGAGGCGAGTGCCAAATCGGCATACTCAGGTGGAATGTGCATGGTGGGAACTTGGTTCGGGCTTTCCACCGTCGTTGCCCCTAAGGAAACACCTACACACCGCCCAAAACACTGATCAGACCATCCCTTGAGAGCCCTCTGTTGCCATGAAATGTTGGGATCATGAGATGTTAACCAGGGATGCCCCAACACCACGGGAAACGCAGGAGAATCAATCAAATACAAACGTAGTATCTCCTCATGCCCCTCCTGCGTTTTCATCCTGAGAGGCGCTGTGACTTCCCTAATCAATCCTGACCCCAAAGGGCGGCTATCTAGGGCATGGATGGGGAAGGGCACATCAACAGGTACAATAGGAATCCCTGACTTATAGGTGAATTGGCGATGAATAAAATTCCCAGCTGCGCCTGAATCTACTAGCGCCTTATGCTGGGAGTGAGGAGAAACCTCGGGAAACACAACTTTAATACACATATGCGCAACAGAGAGCTCTGGGTGAGTTGGGTGCCTACTCACCTGGAATGACTCATCAGTGCGCTGCCTACTGCCTCGATTCCTAGGAGACCCTCCCCAGCACCGACCAGCAGTGTGTCCTCTGCGGCCACAGTTGGGCAGGGGACGGCCTCCCTCCTGGTCTCTCTCCTGGTCACCCTAGCACCAGCACCTCCGAGCTCCATAGGGGTCGGCTCGGAAGTGCTGGGGGATGGAATGGACGGCCCTGAATCCGGACGTCCGCGGGTAGCCAACAGGGTATCCAGGCGAATGGACATGTCCACCAGTTGGTCGAAGCTAAGGTTGGTGTCCCTGCAGGCCAATTCCCGACGCACGTCCTCCCTCAGGCTACATCTGTAGTGTTCGATGAGGGCCCTCTCATTCCATCCCGCGTTAGCAGCCAGCGTCCGGAAGTCCAGCGCGAACTCCTGTGCGCTCCTCCTCCCCTGTCTAAGGTGGAATAGACGCTCACCCGCCGCTTTACCCTCTGGTGGATGATCGAACACTACCCTGAAGCGGAGGGTGAACTCCGCATAGTTGACAGTAGCGGCGTCTATTCCCCCCCACTCGGCGTTGGCCCACTCCAGCGCCTTGCCGGACAGACAGGAGATGAGGGTGGACACGCTCTCGTATCCCGAGGGCACCGGGTGGATGGTTGCTAGGTAGAGTTCAACCTGGAGCAGGAAACCCTGACACCCGGCCGCTGTGCCATCATAAGCCCTCGGGAGCGAGAGCCGAATCCCACTGGACCCCGGAGGTGAAGCGATGGGCATCGCCGATGGTGGTGGTATCGTTGGAGGAGGCGTATGCAGACCCCCTCTTTCCCATCGCTCAATAGTGCTCACCACCCATTCCATGGTGGTGCCGAGAGCCTGGATCATGGCCGCTTGGTGTTCGACGCGTTCCTCCATTGATCCAGCTGGCACCGCCGCTCCTGCTGACTCCATGAATGGTGTGTGATTCTGTCAGGGTGACGTGTATGCTGTGAGCGAAGTCAAGCGCAGGACACCGAGCTACTGGCAGACAAACTTTACTAGCACATTAATCAAAATACAAACAAAACCTCCAAACAGGGAGGAACAAATTACGCATACACCCGAACACTGCCGACCTCACGGAAAACAATCACACACAATAACCAATGAGAGACAGGGGGTTATAAAGGGAATACAATGTAACATAATGGGAAACAGGTGAAAACAATCAGGACAAACTAGACAAACACCGAAACATAGATCGGTGGCAGCTAATACTTCGGGGACGACGAACGCCGAAGCCTGCCCGAGCAAAGAGGAGGGGCAGTCTCGGCTGATTCCGTGACACTAATGTTGCCAACAGTGTAAATGGGATGCAGAGTAAGGTTGCAGACAAAACATCTACACAGTATGTATAATCTTATAAGGCAGACAAAGGAGGTATAGTATATTTCATTTTGGATACAACGTAGATATATTCAACTTTAGGTTGCAGATGTAGATCGGGATAGATGGTGTTTATGCCCATATTATTTGTCAGGCCTGCTGCATTTATATGTGACTATAAGCAAAGCTCTTGATCTGTCTTTCCTTCATATACCAAAAATATATATATATATACAGTTGCGCTCTTGTGATGAGGTGGTGATGAAGAAGTCAGGCACAGGAGGGTAAATCACAGAATAACAGGCTTTAATTCGCAAAATACGGGTTTACGCAGAAATGCGTCAAACACACTCCAGGGCACAAAACAGGCGCACTGGAAAATACAAGGCACACAGGAAAAATACTCCCGTCGATACACAATACACGAGCTCCACCGAGCTCCACTAACCTCCACAAACAAACAATCACCCACACAGACAAGGAAGCAGAGGGAACACTTATACCATGACTAATGAAGGAATGAGTACCAGGTGTATGTGATTGAAGACAAGACAAATGGAATAATGATAAATGGATCGGCAGTAGCTAGTAAGCCGGTGACGCCGAACACCGAAACCTGCCCGAACAAGGAGGGGAGGCAGCCTTGGCGGAAGTCGTGACAGTACCCCCCCCCCCCCCCCCCCCCGACGCGCGGTTACCAGCTGCGTGGTTGCGTGGTTACCAGCTGCGGGGACGGCCAGGAGGACGCGGCGCAGGGTGAGCCGGATGGCGACGGTGGAAATCCCGTAACATGGAGGGATCGAGGATATCCCTCACCGGGACCCAGCACCGTTCCTCCGGACCGTACCCCTCCCACTCCACGAGGTACTGAAGGCCCCCCACCCGACGCCTCGAATCCAGGATGGACTGGACAGAGTACGCCGGGACCCCCTCGATGTCCAGAGGAGGTGGAGGGACCACCCGCACCTCAGCCTCCTGGAGCGGACCAGCTACCACCGGCCTGAGGAGAGACACATGAAATGAGGGGTTAATACGGTAATCAGGGGGGAGTAATAACCTATAAGTGACCTCGTTAACTCTCCTCAGGACTTTGAACGGCCCCACAAACCGCGGGCTCAGCTTCCGGCAGGAAAGGCGGAGGGGCAGATTCCGGGTTGAGAGCCAGACCCAATCCCCTGGTACAAAGACGGGGGCCTCACTGCGGTGGCGATCAGCGTTGGCCTTCTGATGACGCATGGCGCGTTGGAGGTGAATGTGGGCAGCATCCCACGTCTCCTCCGCGCACCAAAACCAGTCATCCCACCGCAGGAGCCTCGGTCTGGCTCTGGTGCCACGGTGCCAGAACCGGTTGGTAACCTAGAATACACTGGAAAGGCGTTAGGTTAGTGGAAGAGTGGCGGAGAGAGTTCTGGGCATATTCTGCCCATGGCAAGAACACCGACCACTCCCCCGGCCGGTCCTGGCAGTAGGACCGCAGGAACCTACCCACGTCCTGATTTACCCGTTCCACCTTCCCATTACTCTTGGGGTGGAACCCAGAGGTCAGGCTGACCGAGACCCCCAGACGTTCCATGAACGCCTTCCAGACCTTGGACGTGAACTGGGGACCTCGGTCAGACACTATATCCTCTGGTACCCCGTTGTGCCGGAAGACGTGTGTAAACAGGGCCTCCACAGTTTGCAGAGCCGTGTGGAGACCGGGCAGAGGAAGGAGGCGGCAGGCTTTAGAAAATGACCAGGATGGTGGTGCTACTCTGGGTGCACACTGAGCAGGAGGAGGCATACACCCTCACGTCCTTAGCCAAGGTAGGCCACCAGTATTTTCCGGTCAGGCAGCGCACTGTACGGCCAACACACTACCGGCGCCACAATGCAGGAGGCCGGTAGTATGGGAGTGTTGTCGCTGGGCCTCTCCTCTGTGTCATACAGCTGGGACAGCGCGTCTGCTTTCACGTTCTTCGTACCCGGGATGTATGATAGAGTGAAATCAAACCAGGTGAAGAATAGGGCCCACCTGGCCTGGCGAGGATTCAGCCTCCTCGCTGCCCGGATGTACTCTAGGTTACGGTGGTCCGTCCAGATGAGGAAAGGGTGTTTTGCCCCCTCGAGCCAATGCCTCCACACGATCAAGGCTCAGACAACAGCCAACAGCTCCCAATCACCAACGCCGTAGTTCTGCTCCGCCGGGCTGAGCTTCTTCGAGAAGAACGCACAGGGGCGGAGCTTGGGTGGTGTACCCGAGCGTTGAGACAGGACAGCTCCTATCCCAACCTTGGACGCATCCACCTCCATTACGGACGGTAGTGATGAATCGGGGTGGGCCAGTATTGGGGCTGAGGTGAACAGACTCTGCAGTTAGCTGAAGGCCAGGTCAGCCTCAGCAGACCAGCGGAGCCGGGACGGCCCACCCTTCAACAGGGAGGTAATGGGAGCTGCAACCTTGCCAAAGCCCTGGATAAACCTCCGATAGTAGTTGGCAAAGCCAAGGAAGCGCTTCACCTCCTTAACCGTGGTTGGAGTCGGCCAATTACGCATGGCTGAAATGCGATATCCCTCCATCTCCACACCTGAGGTGGAAATGCGGTATCCAAGGAAGAAGACGGACTGCCGGAAAAACATAAACTTCTCAGCCTTAGCATAAAGGTCATTTTCCAACAGTCGGGCCAGCACCTTGCGAACCAGGGACACATGCTTGGCCCGCGTAGCGGAATACACCAGGATGTCATCGATGTAGACCACTACACCGCGACCAAGCATGTCCGGAAACACCTCATTCACAAAGGACTGGCAAACTGAGGGAGCATTCATCAAACCATAGGGCATCACCAGGTATTCATAATGCCCCGTGGTTGTGCTGAATGCTGTCTTCCACTCATCTCCCTCTCGGATAAGCACCAGGTTGTACGCACTCCTGAGATCTAATTTGGTGAAGAAGCGCGCCCCATGTATTGATTCAATCACTGAAGGAATAAGGGGGAGAGGATAACTAAATCTTATCGTCTCCCTGTTCAGTGGTCGATAATCAATGCACGGGCGCAGACCTCCGTCATTCTTCTTCACAAAGAAGAAACTCGAGGAGGCGGGTGAATTGGAGGGACTTATATACCCCTGGCGCAGGGACTCAGTGACATATGTTTCCATAGCCACCGTTTCAGCCTGTGACAGGGGGTATATATGACTCCTGGGAGGTACAGCGTCTACCCGGAGGTTAACAACCCTAAGCACACAGCCAAGACAACGCAGGAGTGGGTTTGGGACAAGTCTCTGAATGTCCTTGAGTGGCCCAGCCAGAGGCTGGACTTGAACCCAATCGAACACCTCTGGAGAGACCTGAAAATAGCTGTGCAGTTATGCTCCCCATCCAACCTGACAGAGCTTCAGAGGATCTGCAGAGAAGAATGGGAGAAACTCCCCAAATACAGGTGTGCCAAGCTTGTAGCGCCATACCCAAAGAAGACTCATGGCTGTAATCGCTGCCAAAGATGCTTCAACAAAGTACTAAGTAAAGGGTCTGAATACTTATGTAAATGTAATATTTAAGTTTTTATTTTTAATAAATTAGCAAAAATTTATAAAAACCTGTTTTTGCTTTGTCATTATTGGGTATTGTGTGCAGATTGATGAGGAAAAAAGCAATTTCATCAATTTTAGAATAAGGTTGTAACCTAACACAATGTGGAAAAAGTCAAGGGATCTGAATACTTCCCGAAAGCATCATATTACAAACCTTGATATAAGACATTATAAAGTTATAAAGCATTATACCTGAATGCTTAAGTAAAGTGTTACCTTCATAGCAATACAGTTAAAGCTCTTTTTAACCTGAATGCCATCAACAAATGAATCAGCAGAACATTTTGAATAGTTTAAAATGGTCGCTGATTGCTCTTATGTGTTATATTTCCATTGAAAATCAGTGTCTTATTCTTTCTGAAGAAAAGGGCAATACACACACACAGAGAGAGGCAATGGGCTGAGTCATGTAGCCTAACACAACATGGGCTGCTTTTGCATCGGAGAAACAGGGAGAGCTACCCTGTCAGGAAGCATTGGAAATGAAGCATGAAACATAGTGAAGCATGCCAGGTGATGCATTGTTTCCTCGTTTTCATTCTTGTTTTTTTTCTGTGAAGAATTGATGAGGCTGGAGCTCCAGTACATCCAAATCTACATTTTCAATGTCAAAAAACATCATCAATCTCCAGCACCAATTCCATATGACAACCCCTACAGAGGCTAACCTCTCACCTGCTTCACTATTCTAGAGTGGGAAAAGTATTTGAAATTGTGAAGTTAGTCTACTCTACAATGTTTCCTTTAGCTAAAAACACATCAAGGTTTCTCTATGTACTGTAGTTTTACTTTCAAATACTATGCAATACATTGACTCTCTGGACCAAAGCAATAACTTTATCCTTGGTATCACTTTCTCTAAATGCCAGAGTGGTCCAGATTGTTGGTAAAGGTCCTCCAGATAAAGGTACCAAAGGCAGCGGTGACGGGGAGAAAGAGGAGGAGGACCCCAGCATGATGTGACTTCTGATGAAAGTGGAGAAACGGGTAAGCCAGGGGTTTATTCACTAGCAACCAAACTAAATCAAACGGGATTAAACTGGGAGGGACCTACATGAATTTGTCCAATAAGAAACGATTGTTTTCGGTGCAGAATGTTTTCGTTGCAAAACGTTTTGCTACAGGATGCACTAATGAATACACCCCAGGTGTTATTCTGACCTTATTTCAGCATCTCTGTCCTAAACAGTCCACGCTCTCGGTAGAAATGCCCCTAGAGACAAAACACACCGTGGCGACGACTGGTTTGACGCAGGGCCGTCCTAATCGCCTCTGTCTGAAACATTGGGCGTAATTTTCTGTTCATTTCCCGATGATTCGACATGCTGAATCGCCACCGTTTTTCGACAACCGGCAGGTGATTGCTAACGCGCTGCTTTAAGCCGTTCGTCTTTGCGGTGTGTCTAAACACTCACAAGACTATATATACAGACTATATACACACTCGTACACACTACACTGACACATTAACACAAAACCCACACACATTCAGATACACTACATAAGCGCACACACACACACACACACACACACAAACACTTTTGCACTCATCATATGCTGCTGCTACTCTGTTCTTTATTTTACTCTTATTATTATCTATCCTGATTCCTAGTCATTTTAACCTGCCTTCATGTACATATCTACCTCAAGTACCTCGCACCCTTGCACATTGATCTGGTACTGGTACTCCCTGTATATAGTATTTTATTCCTTTTGTGTTACTATTTTTCGTTTTCTGATTATTTTTTAACTCTGCATCGTTGGGAAGGGCTCTTAAGCGAGCATTTCACAGTAAAGTCTACACCTGTTGTATTCAGTGCATTTGGCAAATACATTTTGATTTGATTTAAACTATTTGGCACTCATCTAGAATCTGCTGACTCTCCCCAAATCCTAACTATAACTGTTTGGAGCTGAAAGGCCCAAACTGATCTTAGATCAGTGTCTATGGGCATCATCGTGCTACACCGCAGTATGCAGTGGTTAAATGGGACTCTCCCTCTTCCTGCAAGTGGGCTCCATGGACAGGAAGCTGGATTTCCTGGTCAAAGTGTATGTGCAGCGCATAGGTATCTCGCTATCTGAGACGGAGGCCTACTTCAACTCCAAGGAGCCCTACCCAGCACCCCCTTACCAGGCGCCCCCTTACCACAGCCCAGAGGAGAGCAAAGGGGAGAAGGAGAAGCAGGTGGTGGAAAAGAAGGTGAAAGAGGAAAAGAGCTGCTTCGCTGCCGAGATCCTCCGCTCCACGGGCTCCGTGGAGAAAAAGCCCAGATCGTTGGGCACGCCCTCTGGCAGCCACCCCTGCACCTCCTGGGATCACCAGCTGCAGCAACCCCTTAGCCAGCCCGCCTGGAACAGCAGTGTGGCCAACACCCCCTCACCTGTAGGGGGTGGCAGCGGGGAGCACTCGCCCTCCCTGTTCCGCCTGCCACCCCCTCTATCATCCATCCACGAGCGCTCCTCCTTTGGGCCAGGAGGGGGCAGCAGCCTGGAGGGCTCGTCCCAGGGAAGGAAGCGCAACCGGAGGCAGAGGCGTCACCGGGACATGGCCCCTCCGCCCGCTGCGAAGAGCGACGCAATTCCCTGTCCATCTCCTCGGTGGACAACGAGGAGCTAGAGCGCTCCTTTAGTGGGTTCAGCATCTCCCAGGCCAAGGAGGACTTCTTTGGAGCATCGTTCTTTAATGGAGCGGCAGGGGCGGTGGCAGGAACAGGGGCGGTGGCAGGAACAGGGGCGGTGGCATCTCTCTGTGCCAGGGTTAGACCCTTCATCGCTGAGGGCGAATCAGACACAGACTTTGACATGTACACCCCGGGTGCCCCGTCACCCCTCTCCTTAACCGGTGAGGGGGCGGGGGGTTATGGAGACAGAGTCTGGCCCCCTCTCAAGTAAGCTAGGTCTAGAAGAACTGGCTTCTAGTATGAGATGGGATGGATTGAGATATGAGTGGGTGATCAAGAAGATTGCAAATGTTCCAAGATCACGCTAGACCCAGTAGACAAATTAAGTTAACCTTGTCACTGATACTTTTACAAACAAAAAATGGCCCAGTTGAATCTGTCTAGTGTGATTGTATGAGTATAACATCAAGGTATTCAGAGTTTTTAGATAGGGTGTAAATGTGCAATCATCCAAATGCTTAATTTGCTACATTTGATTTGAACTGAAGCCCATAAATTAAACTGAGACTCAGTTGTAAGACGTTGCCACAAGCAGCAGGATGAACCGCAGATATTGTGGATGACTGCGATTCAAGCCGATGCACTCAGAGTATCTGCACATATGCACAGGTCTGTTTCAATCTGCTACAAAGTGATAGTTGCAGGACCAAAACAGCAGAGAAGTTCAGCCTCACAATTCTACAGTCTTAGTTGTTGCGGAAGTCAGCCTGATTTTGCTATTTATTTTGTGCATTGCTGACTCTACTTTTAAAACATGGATATCTTTTGTAATGGCGCTGGAGGGGATGGCTGCCGTTGTATGGACTCTTAACCGACCGTGCTATTTTGTGTGTTTTGTATTTTGTACATAATGTTGCTGCTACCGTCTCTTATGACCGAAAAATTGCTTCTGGACATCAGAACAGCAATTACTCACCTTGAACTGGACGAAGGAATTTTCTTTTATGAGTCAGACGAGAGGGATTTGCTCCAGCCACCCGACAGGGCCCTCATCCCCGTCATTCACAGTAGAAAGAAAAGGAGATATCGTGGAAGGAGATCGGGGTGCTTGGTAAGGAGCTGGCGACGAGTGGCTAATCTGCCTTTGCCATCGATACTATTGGCCAACTTACAATCGCTTGATAATAAAATGGACGAAATACAGGCACGAATATCCTACCAACGGGACATTAAAAACTGTAATATCTTATGTTTCACCGAGTCGTGGCTGAACGATGACATGAATAACATACAGCTGGCGGGTTATACACTGTATTGGCAGGATAGAACAGCAGCCTCTGGTAAGACAAGGGGTGGCGGTCTATGTATATTTGTAAACAACAGCTGGTGCACGATATGTCTTGAGGTTTTGCTCGACTGAGGTAGAGTATCTCATGATAAGCTGTAGACCACAATATCTACCAAGAGTTTTCATCTATATTTTTCGTAGCTGTCTATTTACCACCACAACCCGATGCTGGCACTAAGACCGCACTCAATGAACTGTATACGGCCATAAGGAAACAGAAAAACGCTCATCCAGAGGCGGCGCTCCTAGTGGCCGGGGACTTTAATGCAGGGAAACTGAAATCTGTTTTACCTCATTTCTGCCAGCATGTTAAATGTGCAACCAGAGGGAAAAAACTCTAGACCACCTTTAACTCCACACACAGAGACGCATACAAAGCTCTCCCTCGCCCTCCATTTGGAAAATCTGACCATAATTCTATCCGCCTGATTCCTGCTTACAAGCAAAAACTAAAGCAGGAAGCACCAGTGACTCGGTCAATAAAAAAGTGGTCAGATGAAGCAGATGCTAAGCTACAGGACTGTTTTGCTAGCACAGACTGGAATATGTTCCGGGATTCTTCCGATGTCATTGAGGAGTACACCACACTGGCTTCATCAATAAGTGCATCGATGACGTCATCCCCACAGTGACTGTACGTACATACCCCAACCAGAAGCCATGGATTACAGGCAACATCCGCACTGAGCTAAAGGGTAGAGCTGCCGCTTTCAAGGAGTGGGACTCTAACCCGGAAGCTTATAAGAAATCCCGCTATGCCCTCCGACGAACCATCAAACAGGTAAAGCGTCAATACAGGACTAAGATCGAACCGTACTACACCGGCTCCGACACTCGTCGGATGTGGCAGGGCTTGCAAACTATTACAGACTACAAAGGGAAGCACAGCCGCGAGCTGCCCAGTGACACGAGCCTACCAGACGAGCTAAATTACTTCTATGCTCGCTTCGAGGCAAGTAACACTGAAAAAAATGTTTGACATGCATGTGTGACGACCCTCCCACTCTGTCTGCCGTATTCTCTCTTTGCTCTTGTTTCCTTATTAGGATGCCGGTGGGCGGAGTTGGGAGGGTCGTCAGCTACATGGGAAACACCTGGGCCGGGTGTGTCCCAGCATAAATGGACCTCTTCCACATTCATTGAGGAGACTCTCTCCAGGCAGATACTTTGACTTTGGTTGTGGTATTTTTGTGGCCTTTTTGGTTGTTTGCTTTGGCACCTCTCAACACTTTTCCATATTACATTTATGCATGCAAACACTCACTTACACTACTAATTACTGATTACACACACCATTGTTATTTGATTTAGTTTACTTTAGGTAATAAATATATACTTTGAGTATTCCTTGTCTCCACGTGTCTCCCTTTTGTTACGAACTTGAGCCGGTTCGTGACACATGAAACATGCATGAGAGCATCAGCTGTTCTGGATGACTGTGTGATCACGCTCTCCGTAGCCGATGTGAGTAAGACCTTTAAACAGGTCAACAATCACAAAGCCGCAGGGCCAGACGGATTACCAGGACGTGTACTCCGAGCATGCGCTGACCAACTGGCAAGTGTCTTCACTGACATCTTCAACCTCTCCCTGTCTGAGTCTGTAATACCAACATGTTTCAAGCAGACCACCATAGTCCCTGTGCCCAAGAACACTAAGGTAACCTGCCTAAATGACTACCAACCCGTAGCACTCACGTCTGTAGCCATGAAGTGATTTGAAAGGCTGGTCATGGCTCACATCAACAGCATTATCCCAGAAACCCTAGACCCTCTCCAATTTGCATATTGCCCCAACAGATCCACAGATGATGCTATCTCTATTGCGCTCCACACTGCCCTTTCACACCTGGACAAAAGGAACATCTATGTGAGAATGCTATTCATTGACTACAGCTCAGCGTTCAACACCATAGTGCCCTCAAAGCTCATCACTAAGCTAAGGACCCTGGGACTAAACACCTCCCTCTGCAACTGGATCCTGGACTTCCTGACGGGCCGCCCCCAGGTGGTAAGGGTAGGTAACAACACATCCGCCACGCTGATCCTCAACATGGGGGCCACTCAGGGGTGCGTGCTCAGTCCCCTCCTGTACTCCTTGTTCACTCATGACTGCATGGCCAGGCACGACTCCAACACCATCATTAAGTTTGCCGATGACACAACAGTGGTAGGCCTGATCACCGACAACGACGAGACAGCCTATAGGGAGGAGGTCAGAAACCTGGCCGTGTGGTGCCAGGACAACAACCTCTCCCTCAACGTGATCAAGACAAAGGAGATGATTGTGGACTACAGGAAAAATAATTATAATCGATGGGGCTGTAGTGGAGCAGGTTGAGAGCTTCAAGTTCCTTGGTGTCCACATCACCAACAAACTAACATGGTCCAAGCACACCAAGACAGTCGTGAAGAGGGCATGACAAAACCTATTCCTCCTAAGGAGACTGAAAAGATTTGGCATGGATCCTCAGATCCTCAAAAGGTTCTACAGCTGCACCATCGAGAGCATCCTGACTGGTTGCATCACTGCCTGCTATGGCAACTGCTCGGCCTCCGACCGCAAGGCACTACAGTACATCACTGTACATCACTGGGGCCAAGCGTCCTGCCATCCAGGACCTCTATACCAGGCGTTGTCAGAGGAAGGCCCTAAAAATGATCAAAGACTCTAGTCACCCTAGTCATAGACTGTTCTCTCTTTTACCGCACGGCAAGCGGTACCGGAGCGCCAAGTCTAGGTCCAAGAGGCTTCTAAACAGCTTCTACCCCCAAGCCATAAGACTCCTGAACATCTAATCAAATGGCTACCCAGACTATTTGCATTGCTTCCCACCCCTCTTTTACGCTGCTGCTACTCTCTGTTAATTATCCATGCATAGTCACTTAAATAACTGTACCTACATGTACATATTACCCCAATTACATCGACTAACCGGTGCCCCTGCACATTGACTCGGTACCGGTACTCCCTGTATATAGCCTCGCTGTTGTTATTTTTACTGCTGCTCTTTAATTATTTGTTACTTTCATTTCATATTTTATATTGTATTTCTTTTTTTTCTTTTTTTTTGGGTATTCTTTCTTAAAACTGCATTGTTGGTTAACGGCTTGTAAGTAAGCATTTCACTGTAAGGTCTACACCTGTTGTATTCGGCGCATGTGACAAATACAATTTGATTTGAAATTTGATTTGATATCTCTTGCCTTGTTGGTTTTATTCCAGTATGACACGATTTTATTACAATTTAATTGACGCCAATATCTGTAATTATGAATACGGCGCTCAATTTAAATGAGTGACATTATGATTTAATAATAAATGACATGCTTTGGTTGCAAACTCAGTATAATTCTAAAGGCCCAGCTACAATGTGTTGATGGGTTGTGTGCTGTGGTTATGTACTGTAGGTAAATAAAAAAAAACAGGGTTGCAAAAACTACCAACAAATACAGGAGAATAGAACCAGCTGCGGAAACCTCTTATCCAAAGAGCTGACTCCTGGAAACGCATGCCTTAATGTGTTCTGCAAGTGATACACAACGCATAGTTCTACAATCACTTTTATTTAGCAAATTTAGTGAAAGACTGGTCTGTCAGGAGCAAGATGACTGCTGTAACATCCCATTACATTATGTTTAAGAGGAGCAGTTGTAGAACTAAGACAAAAGCTAGTAGGTACCCACTGGGCACAGACATCAGTTCAACGTCTAGTTTTGTCAAGTAACATGAATTGAATGTGAAATCAGCAAAATATGTCACCAAGTCTTTGGATTTAGGTTACTTCTTTTTTTTGCAACACTATCTTAGACTGGTGTCTCTTGAATGTCAAAAAGTCCATTTTGAGTGAAACAAACCAATAAGTCAACTGCATGTAGAGTAACATTACCTCCTTAGATAGAAAAGGTCAAGTAGGAACTCTGAACGAAGAACTCTGAACATTTCTATAAATGCAGTCTTGCTTGCAAGTTTTTATTTGTCTCTTTTCAGGCAGATTACCAGATTGATTAGAACAATATGACCACTTTAGTAGGAGCTAGTAGCTACAACTTCATGGCACTGAATATTACAGAAATAAACATACATTTGAATGTAACGCCAATGCACCTTAACTCACACGTTTTCTATTTGTTGTTCCTCAGTTTCATGTTCATAGTTCAAATGAAGAAAAGAGAGCAGATCTAGAAATGCTATAAAAACACAAATGCAAGGGTAAGCAATCAAGCATTGTTGATTTTTTTTGTAGCATCAGAGGTCCATCATCAAATCCTTACTTTTCACAACTGAGACAACAATATTACTACTGGTGTCAGAACCTGCATTTTGTTTTATTGTCAATTTCATGTAGCCAAAATACGACAAAGTCTCAGCACCACTATTCTAGGAACTGTTCACAACTAAAGACACAGGAGCAATGTTATTTCTCCAAATATATGCTTGCTTTGTTTTCTACAACCCAAAGAAATTACCACAGCTTTTACATCTGTAATAACTGTCTTTATGTACTGCACCTGCGTTCATATTCTCTTTCTCCAAGACAATGGAAAATAAATGTTGTACATCACTGGGATTGTGTTGAGGGTTTTTCTTTCAGGTCAAAGATTACCAATGATCGTAGCCTGGAAACCACACTGAATACCCTCTTAGTTTCATTTTTGTTTCACTTCATAGTGAAACCGTAATATTCCTTTTGGAACGACAGTGGTTATCTATAGAATCAGCATGGTGTAATGATGACCAAGTATCACTAGAGGGCGGTCAAGACTGCATGATTCAATTCTATTTGTATTTTGGCCTTATTCTCTCCATTTTAGCTCACGTTAAATTGTAGACTTCATGTAAAGAACATGAGAATGTTATTTGACTGACAGTCATTTGAAGGGGGCAAAGGGGAAGCTGGTTTGTTTGCTCAAACTGTGTCCCAATAATGTGTTTGTCTCCTGAAGTGTGCTTCCTCAGTCCTCCCAACAAATGTGAAAGCATTGGATTGGTGTAGGTATGGGCAAGTAGAGGGAGTTTACACTATCTTTCTTAACACAGTTAATTTCATTCCAATCCATGAAGGGAAGTGAACAGGTGCACACTGAGAAAGGAGAGATTACTGGAATACAGTGGTTGTGAAAGTATCAAGTGAGGGAGAAGGCCATGACATTGCAAATTCTACTGTTCATTTAAAGTGCTGGATTCCTTCTCGAAATGGGTCTCAATAGTCCACCACAGTGGACGTGTCATAATACCCATAAAACTTAGCAGTCAAACACGGAAATGGTTCCAATCGTCTTTCCACCATTCATTTTTCACATACTTAATTTGAAATGTTTGTCACATTCACTATGTGTTTGGTGTAGGCTTACCTTGGCGTGACGTTTTGATAACCGTGTAATTCTCTCTCGGACATGGAAGCAAGAGGAAAACATTCCTGCAGGAAGCTCCTACACGTCATCTCTAGCTGACACTTCAGCTACCGTTCACCAGCACGATCAGAGACCTGTGCCCAATCCATGATAAATCCATGTGCTGTATTGAAATTAGTTGAGTAAAGTGTTGAACTTCTTCCGTCCCCTTTCTCTGTCTTAGTAAGCCACTGACTACACTTTATCTAGCTAGTTAGCAGAGCAGTAGACCAAAAAAGTATTTTGTATTACAAAGCATAGATAATAGTTTGTACAGTATGTCGACTTTGGAGTCTATTTCAGACCTTATGGCATTTTC
The DNA here is from genome assembly GCF_964263955.1 of Coregonus lavaretus. Taxonomy (NCBI): domain Eukaryota; kingdom Metazoa; phylum Chordata; class Actinopteri; order Salmoniformes; family Salmonidae; genus Coregonus; species Coregonus lavaretus. Next base: position 41,881,256 of record NC_140009.1, on the reverse strand, counting down.
CAAGGATGAGCATCAGAGCATTAAAAGGGGAGAGGACCACTAGAAATCTGGACATGTGGAGAAGTGCAGCTATAGTGAAGGGCAACTTACTTGTTTGGTCAGGGCCAGTATGAGGGACAACGTTTATCCTGTGTCGGTCAGTGTAACTGTTAAGTTAAGTTTGAGCATCTTATTAATACAATGTGTTCCATACAGCTGTCAACATTCTACAAGGAAAGAGCCACTTAATCAATTATATAATCATTAACCAGATTACCCCGTATACCAGACTTAGATGAGCAATAACGCAGTTCTAGAAAGTTGTCATTAATGAGAATGAATCAAAAAAATCTACTGACATCCAGCCTGTATTGTAGTTGCATGACCAGAGACACATCTTCAAATACACAGTATTTATTTATTTGGAGTGGTACATGCATTCACACAGTCTTGATTTATAGGATAATTCCCATTATGATTGATATGTCAAGTGATAAAATCCCAAATTATCTATTAAAAGTTTATGGAAAAACTGCACTTGTCCTCATGTGAAATTTTAATTTGTATATATTTTTGGTACTTTTTACCCCTTTTTCGTGATATCCAATTGGTAGTTACAGTCTTGTCCCATCGCTGCAACTCCCGTACGGACTCGGGAGAGGCGAAAGTTGAGAGACATGCGTCCTCGGAAACACAACCCCGCCAAGCCGCATTGCTTCTTTCACACACTGCTCGCTTAACCCGGAAGCCAGCCGCACCAATGTGTCGGAGGAAACACCGTCCAACTGAGGACCGAAGTCAGCTTGCAGGCGCCCGGCGCACCACAAGGAGTCGCTAGAGCACGACGAGACAAGGAAATCCACCCCTAACCCAGACGACGCTGGGCCAATTGTGCACCGCCCCATGGGGCTGTGACACAGCCTTGGATCGAACCCGAGGCTGTAGTGGCGCCTCAGCACTGCGATGCAGTGCCTTAGACCGCTGCACCACTCGGGAGGCCTGTATCACCATCTTTATGTGGACAGAAAATGCATTGTTTCTCATAACACAAAAATGTGTCATTAGAATTTTGGTGGGCACTATGCTGACCCAAAGGTTCCATGGCCAAAATAAAGCTAGATTATGAATCAGAATTTCATGGGAATTTTCTACAAACTATTTTTTTTATCAGGATAACAGAGGACCTACTGCCTGATGACTCTGGATCTGCAGGTAGATACAGAGAAGATATTGGCTCAACACTCACCAGCCAATGGGTGTCGGCAACTCGGTAGCATTGGAAATGACACCCTTCAAGTACTGAGCAAATGTCCAAATTAATGAAATGCCGGTAATTTGCATTGCGGATGTTGCTTTGATGGATACTAAATATGACTGGTTGTGATCAACAGTACAAATGTAAGAGTGGAAATGTCAAGAATTACAGCAGCAGTATTTGAATGATCCAGTGAGTGCTACTGGTCAGTAATCCACCTTCAATAACTGAGTAGCCCAACTGAGCAGCCCAAATCAAATAAAATTGTATTTGTCACCTTACCGTGAAATGCTTACTTACAAGTCCTTAACCAACAATGCAGTTCAAGAAATAGAGTTAAGAAAATATTTACTAAATAAGCAAAAGTAAAAAATAAAATAAAAAGTAACACAATAAAATAGAATTTAACGAGGCTATATACAGGGGATACCGGTACCGAGTCAATGTGCGGGGGTACAGGTTAGTCAAGGTAATTTGTACATGTAGGTAGGGGTAAAGTGACAATGCATAGATAATAAACAGCCAGTAGCAGCAGTGTAAAAACAAAGGGGGTGGGGGTTCAATGTAAATAGCCCGGGTGGCCATTTGATTAATTGTTAGGCAGTCTTATGGCTTGGGGGTAGAAGCTGTTAATGAGCCTTTTGGACCTAGACTTGGCACTCCGGTACCGCTTGCCATGCGGTAGCAGAGAGAACAGTCTATGACTTGGGCGACTGGATGTCGTGCCCTCTTCACGGCTGTCTTGGTGTGTTCGGACCATAATAGTTTGTTGGTTGTTTAGAACCTAACAATGGCAATGCACCATTCTTCACATATCTACGAGTGACATCAACGCTGTGGCAATGCATCTTGACATGGCCTATAGTGGTGACAGACTGTACTGTCAAACAAAACGAAAGACTACTGGAGATGTAGCTTCATCCAACTCACTGTAGTTAGCCAGAACATTTGTGTAGGTTACATTTTGCTGGCATTGTTTCAAAGCTTTTCTCCTTTCTATTTAACTGATATGAAGTTTAACTGTGGTACAATCGTACACTGAGTCCACCATGATATGGAATAGGGGTTTATTCACATACTTGAACACGTAGCCTACATTAGTCTTTGTCAGAGCTTTGCCACAACTGATGTGTCCAATGAATGACGTATGTAATTTTTTTTCTAAACTCAATCAAATAAAATAAAACAGGACACTGGTCGATCTACACCGGTGATTCCCAACTGGTGTGCCACAATGGTTACATCTTTATAGTTGTTTCAGGTCCAGTGCACTCAGGCTGTTGTTAAATTTGTTACAACATTTGCAAAAAATTCAATAAAATGGGGCACGGGTCAATCTAAACACATCTGCAAGTGATATCAATGAGCTGTGACAATGCATCTTGACACAGCCTAAAATGGTGATTGACTGTACTGTCAAACAAAGCTGCCAGGTCTGAGTACAGGGTGTTAAACTCCCTCTCTGATCGTTCTCTTTCCTCCTCGGAGTGGAATGGATCTGAGGCTCCCAGGTGCTGATGGTAGAGGTCTGCTGCTTCCGAGGATCCTGGCAGTAGCTCTTCAGAAATTCTCTTCTTGCATCCACCTTGGGCCAGAAGATTTGGAATTCCTTTGCCTGATAAATAATAAGTGGCATGAATAAGTAAATGTACCACACATAAAACTTCAGATATATCAATCATCAGAACAGTTACAAATGAACTATTACAAGTTACTGTACATCCCAAATGATACAGATCCTCTGAAGTTCTTGTGAAGTCATACTTAATTGCAATAATGAACTTTTTTCCTTAGTGAATTAACTAAGTGAATGAAGAAAGCTTTCAGTCAGGTTTTAATCCGGCAAGTCTCCAATAAGTCAAGTTTGGAGTTCAATACGGACATTGACCCTGACTTTTTGCTGCTCGTGTACAGTGAGAATTTTTTGAAATGTATTTTTAGACCAAGGTTAAAATCGCTGAAGGGTTTGAAAAGGAAACATTTGTCTGGATCTATAATGTAATTGGTCACTATTGTCACGTCTCCTCCCCTTGCTCCCCTCCGGCGCTCTGATTCGCCGGTCTACTGAACCACCGGTCTGAGCGCACCACCTCGGCAACACTGGAATGGAAACCCAACGCACCCTAATCACCTCCAGCGCACCTGTACCTCATCATCTCATCACCACCCCTATTTACCCCTGGACTGTTCTGGATGATGTTGTGTGTGATTGTTTTTGCTTCGTGTCATGTACTCGCTCTTTGTTATTTCTCTTTGTCATTGTTTGAGTAAACCTTGACCTTGTTAATTCCTGCATCTGCGTCCTGCCTCTTCGTATCCTCAGTACTTGTCACATCTATGGTCTATAGTGTTGTTAGCTGTGTAGTTGGTCTACAATCTGGTTGGTCTAGAGAGATTGGAGTGGTGGGTGGAAGTAGGAATAGTAGGAGATCTGCAGCAGTATGGTTGAGATGATTGAAAGGCTTTTAGTGGATAGAATGAGTGAAGTCATTGTTGATCTAACAATGGGAGGTTTAGAATATTGATGAAATACCCTGAGCTCTGAAAGGTAGACAGGTGCTGAGCTTTGTGCATGAGGAGCAGAATTTAAATCATTCCTCACTTTCATGAGGGGTCAGTGTAAGTCCCGGAGTACAGGAGTGATGTGGTAACAGGTGGGTTTTGATGAGAATCAGCTTTTTGTGCATGTTGGAGTCAGTTGGTAATGTGAGGGGAGACCACTGAGTAGGGCATTGCAGTAATCTAGGTGGGAGAACATGAATTCATACATCTTTAGTTGCATCAAGTATTACAACCAATGAACCAGTTTTCTGTTAATAGAAATGGTTTGATAGGGAATAGTGCTGATCAACGTTTGTGAATATATGTTTTCAGGAATAAGGCAGGAGACCACACTCTCCACCTGCTGCCAGAACCTCCTGGGGTGCCATGCCTTTGTGAGAGAGTGGGCACAGAACTCATCACAGTGCCTAAAGTGCCGGGCAGAGGGTCCAGCAGAAACACCATGACATTTTTTAAAACATTTATTTCCAGTGTTAATGTTTCTGAAAGTAATGTTTCTGAAAGTTAAGCACACAATAGGCTACAGTTCTAGATTTACAGCTACAGTAGAATTCTACATTTGTTTGACAGTACAGTCAATATGTTCCATTATAGGCCATATCAAGATGCATTGTAACAGCTCAGTGATATCACTTGCAGATGTGTGTAGATCGACCAGTGCCCTGTTTGTTATGTTTCATTGACTTTAGAAACAAAACAAGCAAGGTCCTGCAGGCTCTAGTTTTGTCTTATCTTGACTATTGTCCAGTCATGTGGTCAAGTGCTGCAAAGAAAGACCTAGTTAACCTGCAGCTGGCACAGAACAGAGCGGCATGTCTAGCCCCTCATTGTAATCAGAGGGCTAATATAGGCATGCCAGTCTCTCTTGGCTAAGTGTTGAGGAGAGACTGATTGCATCACTTTTTTCACTTTAAAAAACTGGTTTTCTGTTCTACCTGATAATTAATTGCACCCACCTGGTGTCCCAGGTCTAAATCAGTCCCTGATTAGAGGGCAGCGATTAAGAAAACGCAGTGTAAATGGCTCTAAGCCTGTTACTAAGCTAACATATGGAATTGTTGTAAGATGGTCATACCAAGGATCATTTAGCTATTTGATTTTGTCTTTAAAAAACATTGAATTTGGCCTTACTGCTATTAGCCCATAGAAACGTGTTGAATAACAGATTCATACAAGGAAAAACAGATGGACACTTTCATAAGACCGTTTTTGGGGATTTCTCATGGTCTGACAAACACCGCTGTAGCTCTGCCACCTTTCACCGCAGATGTGGAAGGCCAACATCGGTGGATGTGGCGGATTGAGACGCAACCCATGCAAAAAATATCTCTAGCTTAAACAGACAGATTTTATGGGAATGTTTTATTTTTATGCTAATTCAATTTTTGTGGGGGCGTGGACATAGTTTTTTTTTACTGTCTGTCACAGCATTTCAACACAACAGCATAAAACCACACACCACTATTGACTTTCTTGTTGTTCAGTGACAAGCGATGCCAACTTCAAGTGTCACCCGTGGAATTTGCATTGGTCTCTTGGTGCTGCAGGCTTACTAACTTCCCCAGGATCATGTTTAGCAGGCCAGAAACTGTAAAAACATGGAGTGAAACAAGGAGATACTATCTGAACTTGTCAATAAGAAACTCTCATTTTTGTTTTTTCATTTCAATATGTTTTGCTATGGTGTGCCCTAATCAACACAACCCAGATTTTGTAGCATGTGAATGTTACAAATTTAAATGCAGATTTGTTCCTGTAATTGTGACAAGAAGCTTATTTGTGGGCTGGGTAAACCAATTGTCTGTCGTCATTTATACAACGGGTGGGTCTAATCCTGAACGCTGATTGGTTAAAACCGCATTCCAGCCGATGTCTATTCCACAAGTTACCACCGGCTAAAGCTACAGTATGACGTTGAAATGCCAATTTACTCTGTTCCATCTCACCGTGCAATCCACTCTCTCATCAGCCCAGCCAGACAATATATAAACTTGATCTCCACTGTAAAAAGCATCTAGACATTATCTCCCATTTCTTTTAGACTAGCAATTGGTTTTCAGTAGCGGAGATTTGTATAAAACTTGCAGTATGTCTCTCTGAAATTTGCAACATTGTTTCAATATTGAAATTCGATCTCCAGCTGTCCCATAGTAGTGAATGTGTAGGATTCGGTAGTCCGGAAGAGACAGACAGGCAGCTTTTCTCATTCAGTCGAAATCATGAATCAGCATCATTTTTATGGACATATACAAAGATATGTGAATAGGAAACAGGTCAAACAAAACAAAATGCAGCTAGTTTGCAGTCTTTCCAACTTCAGTTTGAAGTGATTGTGTAAGCTGTGTGGTTAGCTAGCTCCTCTGAACAACAGTGTCCAGACGAGAGTTCACATTTTCTATGCCAGGTGAAATTGCGCATCAGTAGCTGATTCTTATGAATGTATCCAAATAAATGTCACTAGAAAACAGCTTAAACAAATGCAAATGCACCTACTTTGCTGTTATTCTGGCTGCACTGTTTGACGTGACTGTAAGTTAGCCATAGTTGGCTATCTAGCAAGCAAGGGATAAGAACGTTGCCAGCCAGTATTGCAATAGAACATTTAGAACAAACGACTGGGTCGTGTCCATAGATACAGAACAGAAAGACTTAACGACTGGGTCACATCTCTGGCAACCGAACCGATAGAATGAACGACCAGCCAGCTTGGGTAGCAACCCTAGATTTGTTTCAGGACTATATCTCGTGGAAGGATGAAATAGTATGAATAAATTAATCAAAATAAAATTTTTAATGAAAATATGTCAATCATTATTTGAATATGTTGGTAACCCGTTTGAATATGTTGATAACTTAGTCTCTGACCTAACAACACCCGTGCCAATATATCCTCCAAACACCGGCTTCTCTGACATTATCACTTAATTACCAATAGTAGTTTAAATAGGGACACATAATGACTCTTGTCTGGCTGATCTGAATGGAAGTACATAATGGTGCTTGTCAGCTCAAGGTCTGGAGCAGGTCCAGTTGTACTATTCCAAGCACCAGCAAAACTGAGAGAGAGTAAAGGGCAGGCATACTTTAGTATATTGTATTATGAGTATGAAATAATTATAGGTGTAGTACATTAATGGTTTTGCAATGAATTAACATAATGTTTCTTTGTGAATGCTGCTCTGTTAAAATGCATAAGTCGAAATTAACATGCCTAAAACCTCAAAATATTTTAATAAGAAGACTGACACATTTTTGTTTTGGAGAATGCACTATCATGACTGACAAATCTGTGAATATAAAATGTTTTCTTCTCAGCAGGTTTGTCATTTTCTCAGCAACTTTACCATTTTGCCTCAAAATCTCTGTGTGTCTCTTGGGTATGCACCTAGTGCAGTGTGCCCATAAGAGGGAAAAACTAATCTGATGCACTCCAACCCTTAATGTATTAGTGATATTTAAAAGGCGTTGAGTTATATATATATAAAAAAAAACTTATACTGGAGGTGGAACTCCATATAATTACGGCAATTTGTCTTGACTCTTTATGGCAATATTTTCTATGCATTTATGCTGTCAGAGACATTTTAGAAATTGCTGTGCTGCTGAAATTAAACCACAAACATCTATTTTCTGTATTAACTTTTGTGTATTAAAAAGAAAATAGTCCTGTGTCCACTCAACATGAGATGAAAAGACATGGCATAATATGAACACAAATCATAAAAAAGACATGCGGTACAACTTTATGTATTTTCACACCACACCGCACCTGAGGTAAGATGGTGGTTTCTGCAGATGTGTCTCAAACCACTGCGGGTGGTGAGTGGTGTGATTAGGAACCCCAGGATGTCTTGTCTACCGCCTCAACACAATTATCGCTCATATATCCCATCCATCTCCTCAATCTCAACTGATAGAAAGGTACTCGCCTCTTAATTATTATCACAGCTGGTGGGCCAATATGAGCAAACAGATATTTCGCTAGTAGAATGACTGATTAGGTTGCTGTAGTAAACAAATCATACCGGGACTTTTGTAATAGCCTGTACAATAGCCTCTAAAGTTAAGTTGAAGTTAAACCACCAGAACAAAGCTGTCATCAAGGCAAAGGGTGGCTACTTTGAAGAATCTCAAATATTGAATATATTTTCATTTGTTTAACACTTTTTTGGTTACTACATGATTCCATATGTGTTATTTCATAGTTTTGGTGTCTTCACTATTATTCTACAATGTAGAAAATAGTAAAAATGAAGAAAAACCCTTGAATGAGTAGGTGTGTCCAAACTTTTGACTGGTACTGTGTATGTGTCTTTTCTGGGGCCTGGAATTTTTCCTGATGTCATGACCTGGTCAGGTAAAACTCTAGGTCCTATTCGTAGGCTATGACAGGGTCCAACGTAAACTTTTTTTCTCACTGGCCCGAACAGAATTTCTACTGGCCTGAACATGGTGTAGTTTTTAAATGCATTGGGGTCATGCAAAACCTTTTTTTATAGGCTATATTTGCTTATTATGATATGTATTAAAAAGCTGTTTAATATAATTTAGCAATATAAGTAGGGGTGTAACGATCCATCTACTACATCGATGTATCGATTTATATTCCTATGATCCAACTACATCGATCTGTGCTCGGCGAGTTGGCCTTTTGGACAACATATATCGATCTAACATCGTTTTAAAATGTAATAAATCGATTGTATCGATACTAGGAAATAACCCATTGGATTTAAGCACGTCAGACTTTATATGGATGTTTTTTCTTAGCACTTTTAATGATAAAGGCTTTAAACATTACTCGATTCAGTCTGCCTATCCGTGACGTCATCGCGCCAGCAGCAACGCAAAGGCGCCAAGACAACAAAACATAGCGGACGACAGAGGAGAAGCCGACGAGCGAGAAATTATCAAGACACCATTGCGGTCCTTACAAGAAACAGGAATCTAGGAAACTTCACCTGCACTGTCCAGTATCCAGGTATTTATTTCAGTCACACTGGTTGAATTTTTGGCTAAAAGGTTACTGAATCGATTTCAAGTCACTGAATCGTTTCGGATCGTATCGTTCTAAATGAACCAATATCGTCCTTGAATCGTATCGACAACCACGAATCGTGATACAAATCGAATCGTTGTTAAAACGAATCGTTACACCCCTAAATATAAGTCATTACTCTATTCTTTAAAATTGCATTGTATTAATTGCCTTAATATTTGTTTCTAAAGTATGTCATTTTGAGAGAAAAAATGTTAACATCTCAAATTAGGCCCCCTTAAGACAATATTGTGTTACAAAAGAGATATCGACCTGGCTATAGTAGGCTAGCCAAGATTAATGCTAAAGTGTGTTTCTTTCTAAAACTAGCCGCCGAAATTGTCGCAACCCCTATTAATAGCCTGTTCAACCTCTCTTTCGTAACGTCTGAGATCCCCAGAGATTGGAAAGCTGCCGCGGTCATCCCCCTCTTCAAAGGGGGTGACACTCTAGATCCAAACTGTTACAGACCTATATCCATCCTGCCCTGCCTTTCGAAAGTATTTGAAAGCCAAGTTAACAAACAGATCACCGACCATTTCGAATCCCACCGTACCTTCTCCGCTATGCAATCCGGTTTCCGAGCTGGTCATGGGTGCACTTCAGCCATGCTCAAGGTCCTAAACGATATTATAACCGCGATCGATAATAGACAGTACTGTGCAGCCGTCTTCATCGACCTGGCCAAGGCTTTCGACTTTGTCAACCACCGCATTCTTAATGGCAGACTAAATAGCCTTGGTTTCTCAAATGACTGCCTCTCAGATAGAGTTCAGTGTGTCAAATCGGAGGGCCTGTTGTCTGGACCTATGGCAGTCTCTATGGGGGTGCCACAGGGTTCAATTCTTGGGCCGACTCTTTTCTCCGTGTATATCAATGATGTCGCTCTTGCTGCTGGTGACTCTCAGATCCACCTCTACGCAGACGACACCATTTTGTATACATCTGGCCCTTCATTGGACACTGTGTTAACAAACCTCCAAACGAGCTTCAATGCCATACAACACTCCTTCAGTAGCCTCCAACTGCTCTTAAACACTAGTAAAACTAAATGCATGCTCTTCAATCGAACGCTGCTGGCACCCGCCCACCCGACTAGAATCACCACTCTCGACAGGTCTGACCTAGAGTATGTGGACAACTACAAATACCTAGGTGTCTGGTTAGACTGTAAACTCTCCTTCCAGACTCACATTAAGAATCTCCAATCCAAAGTTAAATCTAGAATCGGGTTCCTATTTCACAACAAAGCCTCCTTCACTCATGCTGCCAAACATGCCCTCGTAAAACTGACTATCCTACCGATCCTTGACTTCGGCGATGTCATTTACAAAATAGCCTCCAACACTCTACTCAGCAAATTGGATGTAGTCTATCACAGTGCCATCCGTTTTGTCTCCAAAGCCCCATACACTACCCACCACTGTGACCTGTACGCTCTTGTTGGCTGGTCCTCACTACATGTTCGTCGTCAAACCCACTGGCTCCAGGCCATCTATAAATCACTGCTAGGCAAATCCCCGCCTTATCTTAGCTCATTGGTCACCATAGCAGCACCCACCCATAGTCTGCGCTCCAGCAGGTATATCTCACTGGTCATTCCCAAAGCCAACACCTCCTTTGGCCGCCATTCCTTCCAGTTCTCTGCTGCCAATGACTGGAACGAACTGCAAAAATCTCTGAAGCTGGAGACTCTTATCTCCCTCACTAACTTTAAGCATCAGTTGTCAGAGCACCTTACCGATCACTTCACCTGTACACAGCCCATCTGAAATTAGCCCACCCAACTACCTCATCCCTATATTGTTATTTATTTTGCTCTTTTGCACCCCAGTATCTCTATTTGCACATAATCTCTTGCACATCTAGCATTCCAGTGTTAATACTAATTGTAATTATTTTGCACTATAGCCTATTTATTGCCTTACCTCCATAACTTGCTACATTTGCACACACTGTATATATATTTTCTGTTGTATTTTTTTACTTTATGTTTTTTTTACCCCATATGTAACTCTGTGTTGTTGTTTTTATCGCACTGCTTTGCTTTATCTTGGCCATGTCGCAGTTGTAAATGAGAACTTGTTCTCAACTGGCTTACCTGGTTAACTAAAGGTGAAAAAAAATAAAAATAAAATAAATAAGATTAATGCTAAAGTATGTTTTTGCTGCTTATTTTTTTTGCAGACTATCAACAGTAGCCAGCATGTTGCTAGTATGTTCACTATTGAAGGTTTACTTTTGTAAATCACTTTCCCTGAAATAAATAAGCTCAGTGAGTAGATTGAGGGGCACTTCTTTTTGCTCAGGACAGATCGCATGTGCTGTGTTCACGTAGCTATCAACTTCTCCAGTGCTCGAGAAGTTGTGACTCGCGCGAGCGTAGTGGTGCTTGAATGAACGGCCAATCATATTGCTCAAATACAAATAGCACAACTTTTCTGCATGTAGTCTTCAATGGATTTCAATGGTAGGCTGCGACAGAGCAGGTAAATGTTGTACTGCGCCACACCATATTGAAAAGTACTGGGTTAACTGCTGTCACGCCAGAGTCGCCACACGTTTTCCGGCGGCTTTGGCTTCAACTGTAGTCATAGATGGGTGGAGTGAAGAGGTAGGTCATATTTGTTGGAGCATGAGGTTTCAGTGAGGAGCAGACAGATGGTAGCGGTGCAATGTCCAGGGGGAGGACTTCTATTTACAGTGCAGGAGAGTAGTGGCAAACTGTACAATATGTACATATTTACAAACAAAAATAACAAAAAGGGCGATGAACGAAGCAGGGAACATAACTTGAGATAACTGAAAGTAAATTAAATCATGAGTTGAGCTCCAATAAACCATGCCCCAAACATGCCTGTAAATAATGGTAGCATGTACAAACTGACACCAGGGGTACTCATTTATCAATATTGTGTAGAAACGATTCTAAAATACTACTTACAAACAAAATTTAGAATGGTTGTGCGCATAATGTGATTTATCAAACAATCCTATGAGCATCATACGCACACCGGTAGGAGATAACCATTGATAAATACCAATTGTTCTCAGTGGTGGAAAAAGTACTCAATTGTCATACTTGAGTAAAAGTAAAGATACTTTCATAGAAAATTACTCAAGTAAAAGTGAAAGTCACCAAGTAAAATACTACTTGAGTAAAAGTCAAAAAGTATCTGTTTTTAAATGTACTTAAGTTCAGTGGTGGAAAAAGTACTCAATCATACTTGAGTAAAAGTAAAAATAAAAGTAAATCCATCAAATTCCTTATATTAAGCAGTGGTGGAAAAAGTACCCAAAAGCCATACTTGAGTAAAAGTAAAGATACCTTACTGGAAAATGACTCAAGTAAGTCACCCCTTAGAATACTACTTGAGTAAAAGTCTTAAAGTACCTGATATTAAATAGCCGTAAGGTATTTCATATCAGGTAAAGTAAAAGTATGAAACGTAAGAGCCGTAAATCCAAAAAGCAAAACAGCCAGACCTTTTATTTGGTTTGAGCTTTTCTGAAAGGTAAGAGTCTTACGGATACAAGAAGAGTGTCAGATAAAAAAAAAGAATGTGGATTCTCAAATAGGCAACACTTCAAAATACATCTCTTACAGACAAAATATAATTATGCCTTAATAATGAAGGAATATAGCCACTTACAATCACAGTCACTTTGCTTCAGAAAAAACATTCTATAATAGAACCCTTTACATTAAAAAAAAAAAATTGATGAGTTTATCAAAAGTACATGTACAGAACTGCACACAACCTCACTGTAGGAATATGAGGACATCACCACTGATATAACTGTATTAGAAATCAGTGTGTCAGGTCATGCCTTTGTAACAAGGACACCTATAAATTGTGAATTTTAAACATGAATTAACAAAACGCATAAGGCATCCGTGTCCTTGGGCTTGCTAGTGTTAAGCTGTAATTACTTCTTAAATTGAAGAATTTAAGGTTCATCTTTTCAAAGTTTCTGGAATCCAGCCTTGCTCTCCTGGGGCTGAAAACAAGTCATGCAATGCTGAACAGCCTTTCACATGCAGCTGATGCAGGTAAGGGTGTGTTTAGCCTCAGAGACAGCTTACAGACTGCCTGGAAGGACTTGAGCAACTCCATATGATCAGCTGAACAGGCCAGGTAGCCGTCCAGCTGTTTGGAGCTTTCTTGTGCTTGAGACAGGTGGCAAAGAAGAAGTCCTCCTCATCTGATGAACTGGTGCCATCACCTAGCTGCAGCAAGGGTTCTTCCAGGTGGTCCTTGATGTAGTCCATTCCTGAAATACAAGGAAGATTACAATAGAAATCATGCCGTTATGAGCCTACATTAATCCATCCCCATCCCCCATCTATATAATCCAAGCAACAGGGCTAAGTAGGCTACCCATTGGACTGAACCACAAAGTCAGGATTGTAGTTTAAATGGGTGGTTCTCAAATCTATGAAGTGTCAAAATGTACACTATACACAGTTGTTTATGAATAATAAAATAATGTTAATTAACCACGTTGTCTTACCCATTCTGATGGTGGCGTCATCCTTTGTCCACGTTGTTTTGAATTTGGGGAGAAGGATTGCAGCTGCGATCAGCTCAGGGTCGTGAAACATGTGGCTGAAGCGCTTCTTCAGTCCCAGTTGTAGTGCATCCACCAGAGGCTTACAGTACTTCAGGGACAACTTGATTCGGTCAAGTTTTGTGATCAGCAGGTTGATAGTTGGAAGTAGCCACCCTATCTGGACATTGGTTTCAGCCTGCAGGATGTTGATGGCCTTTGCGACTGGGCTCATGGTGGCAGCATACTCTGTGAGGAAGGCGAGTTCAGCTGGATTGAACCTATGAAAAAAATTTATAAACAAATAATACTGTTTCCTAACCCTATACAAAGGGGACCACTAACCATTTCACCTGATTTAACTACAGTAATCAATGACTGGATGAGTTGTTGACTAAATGGATCAATGATAGTGTATGGCTACAACATGTGAAACAGTTATTAGTCCACAAGCAAAGGGTCAGGAAACTGCAACATATTTAGACAACATTCAAGACCTTTAAATTATGACAAAATAATACATAATCCTTACTTACATTGGAACCTCGAAGTCTGTGCAGAGAACTCTGACGGCCGCCTCTCCTTTGTCTTTGACGATCCTCAGGAGTCTTTCTACAGCCATGAACCAGGAGTTCCACCTTGTAGCATTCGGGCGCAGCAGCTGGAGGTCGCAAGCATCTTCAACCGTTTCGGCTGCAAGTGTGGATCTTCCGCATTTGTTCCAAAGTGCTTTGCACTTGCCAAATGTTGAATGGGACACTTTTTTGTAAGCCTCACTGTATGTTGCTTTCAGGGCATCAACTGTAGATACTAAGTTGAGTAGGTGGCAAGTACAGCGCTGGTGCTTCGGCAGCTGGTACTCAAAACCATAATCTTCATTCAGGATCGTTGCCACATCAACAAACTCCACTTCTTCACTCTCCTCTTGTTCCCTCTTCACCATCTTCCTGTCCTGGCTGAGCTGCTTCACCACCCACTGCTTCCACTGCCTCGTTGTTTTCATCTTCTCCAAAAACTTGGAAAGATTTCAAGAAGTTAGAGCCGTTGTCTGTTGTTGTTCTCACAATCTTACCCCAGATTTCAAACTCAGAATGGATATCATTTAGGGCGCCTGCCAACACATCAAAGTTGTGGTATCCTCTCAACCGTTAACAGGCCAGGGCTGCAGAGCATCTGTTGAGACTGTCAGGGTCTATCCAGTGGGCTGTAACACCAATGAAGCTCCATCTTCTTGCAGACCAGCAGTCAGTGGTGGTGGCGATGTGGTCAACTCCTCTCATGGCGGCAGTCACCTTCTTCTTCATTTCCGTGGAGGCTTCATCAATCCTGGAGCGCAGTGTGGGCCATGATAAGATCTTTGAGTTAGGCTGCAGATCCTGGACAAATTCTCTGAATGGTTCTTGTTCTACAACAGCGAATGGTTGGAGCCCTTGGGCCACATACTTCACCACATCTTTGTCGATGGATTTTTGAGACACTGTCTTCAGTAATGTGCTCTGCTTGATGGTGGAGGGAGTCTTAGGGGCATGTTTTCTCTTCAATGTGTTTGCTGTCAGTTCTCCATACTTCTTAAGATGGTGTACATGCTTTCTCTGAAATAAGAAGAAAGGAAAAGAGAAAGACTGTTACTTAGCTACATAACTACCATCACCAAATACTTAAGGTATAGGATCCTAATTTAAAGCTATAAACAACATTAGTTAAGTGAGAGTTTGTGACCACCATTAAATATTTAATAATAAAACTAATGTTAATTGATCTAGCTAGTAGGTTACGTCAATAACTTAAGTCTACAGTAATTAGCTAGGTAAGAACAACTTTATCAACTAACACGAGGAATAAAATGGCTAGCTAACACCCGAAAGCTAACATTAGTTAGCTAGCTAGCATGACCAGGTGTTTAGAGAAAAGGTATTTGGCTAGACTAACGTTAGCTGACTAAAATGTGCCCAGATTCGGAAACGACTAGTTAGCTGGTTTGTTAACAAGCTTCCGAATCTGGGCACATTTTAGCCAGCTAAAGTAGGTAGCTACTAGCTAGTGAACTATTTAGGTATATAGGATTAGCTAGCATCAACTAACGCTGCTTGTTGCATTAGCAAATGTGGGCTAGCTCGGTTAGCTAATGTTAGCTAGCATGCAAATTATTCTAGCTAGCAAGCTAACAGTAGGCTTACCTCAATGTGTTTTTTTAGGATCTAAGGCGAGTTCTTGAATGATAGTATTTCCTGAACTTTTGTTAATAATTTGTTTCAACAAATTCGAACAAATAAATAACGGAAAAGTGGTGCGTGCATATGTATTCACCCCCTTTGCTATGAAGCCCCTAAATAAGATCTGGTGCAACCAATTACCTTCAGAAGTCACATAATTAGTTAAATAAAGTCCACCTGTGTGCAATCTAAGTGTCACATGATCTGTCACATGATCTCAGTATATATACACCTGTTCTGAAAGGCCCCAGAGTCTGCAACACCACTAAGCAAGGGGCACCACCAAGCAAGCGTCACCATGAAGACCAAGGAGCAATCCAAACAGATCAGTTGTGGAGAAGTACAGATCAGGGTTGGGTTATAAAAAAATATCTGAAACTTTTAACATCCCACGGAGCACCATTAAATTCATTATTAAAAAATGGAAAGAATATGGCACC
This sequence comes from Coregonus lavaretus, assembly GCF_964263955.1. Classification (NCBI taxonomy): domain Eukaryota; kingdom Metazoa; phylum Chordata; class Actinopteri; order Salmoniformes; family Salmonidae; genus Coregonus; species Coregonus lavaretus. The sequence goes on along the minus strand of NC_140009.1, from coordinate 41,865,218 downwards.
ACAACAAACCTGCCAAGAGAGGGCCGCCCAACAAAACTCACGGACCAGGCAAGGAGGGCATTAATCAGAGAGGCAACAAAGAGACCAAAGATAACCCTGAAGGAGCTGCAAAGCTCCACAGCGGAGATTGGAGTGTCTGTCCATAGGACCACTTTAAGCCGTACACTCCACAGAGCTGGGCTTTACGGAAGAGTGGCCAGAAAAAAGCCATTGCTTCAAGAAAAAAACAAGCAAACACGTTTGGTGTTCGCCAAAAGGCATGTGGGAGACTCCCCAAACATATGGAAGAAGGTACTCTGGTCAGATGAGACTAAAATTGAGCTTTTTGGCCATCAAGGAAAACGCTATGTCTGGCGCAAACCCAACACCTCTCATCACCCCGAGAACACCATCTCCACAGTGAAGCATGGTGGAGGCAGCATCATGCTGTGGGGATATTTTTCATCGGCAGGGACTGGGAAACTGGTCAGAATTGAAGGAATGATGGATGGCGTTAAATCCAGGGAAATTCTTGAGGGAAACCTGTTTCAGTCTTCCAGAATTTGAGACTGGGACGGAGATTCACCTTCCAGCAGGACAATGACCCTAAGCATACTGCTAAAGCACCACTTGAGTGGTTTAAGGGGAAACATTTAAATATCTTGGAATGGCCTAGTCAAAGCCCAGACCTCAATCCAATTGAGAATCTGTGGTATGACTTAAAGGTTGCTGTACACCAGCGGAACCCATTCAACTTGATGGAGCTGGAGCAGTTTTGCCTTGAAGTGTCACGGTTTCGGCCGAGGCGGCCCCTCCTCCTTGTTCGGGCAGGTTTCGGCGGTCGTCGTCTCCGGAGTACTAGCTGCCACCGCTCTATGTTTCTTGTTTGATTGGTTTTGTCTGTTTGTCACACCTGTTTTGTGTTATGTCCTAATTAGCACCCTATTTAGTTTCCTTGTTGTTAGTTAGGTGTTGTGTGTAATTGTTCCATGTCGTGTTGCAGCGCTACTTGTATTTTGGTGCGCTATTGTGTGCTTTCCTCCTTGTTTGTTGTTTAGGAGTAGATTACGCACTTATTTACTGCGCCCGTTTGTATACGCCTGTGCGCGCTTTTCTCGCCTCCGGGCTGGTTGTGGATATTCATTGTGAATTCTACTAAAGTATTTTTGTTGGACTTTACTTCTGCCTCCTGCGCCTGATTCCACACCACACCTACCATAGCAACCCTTGACAGAATTACACACCGTATTATGGAATCAGCAGGAGCACCCACCGACATCATGGAGGAGCGTCTTCGCGGTCAAGAGGATCGTATCAACCAGATCGGACACGCCTTGGACCGCGTAATGAACACCCTCCATCGATGGGAAACCAGCGGGGTACCCACACCCCCACCTATCGCACCATCACCATCGGACAGCCCGCCCGTCCAACTACCGGAACCCAGTGGGATTCGGCTCTCGCTCCCGAGGGCGTACGACGGCACCGCTGCCGGGTGTCAGGGGTTCCTATTACAAGTGGAACTCTACCTTGCCACCATACACCCGGCGCCCTCGGGATACGAGAGCGTTTCCGCCCTCATCTCCTGTCTCACCGGCAAGGCGTTGGAGTGGGCCAACGCCGAATGGAGGGGAATAGACGCCGCCACAGTCACCTATGCGGAGTTCTCCCGCCGCTTCCGTGCTGTCTTTGACCATCCACCAGAGGGGAAGGCGGCGGGGGAGCGTCTATTCCACCTCCGACAGGGGATGAGGAGCGCTCAAGAGTTTGCGCTGGAGTTCCGGACTCTAGCGGCCGATGCAGGGTGGAATGAGAGGGCCCTCATAGACCACTTTAGATGTAGCCTTCGGGAGGACGTCCGCAGAGAGTTAGCGTGCAGGGATACTACACTAACATTTGACCAGCTGGTGGACATGGCCATTCGGCTGGACACCCTGCTCGCGACCCGCTGACGTCCCAGGTGGGGGCCTCCCATTCCACCCTCCAGCGCCTCCGAGCAGAGCCCGATGGAGCTTGGAGGTGCTGGCGCTAGAGGGAGGAGAGGAAGGAACCCGAGGGGGGCAGTCTCCTGCACCAACTGTGGCCGCGGAGGGCACACCGCGGCTAGGTGCTGGGGAGGGTCCCCTGGTGAGGGAAATGGCAGGTCACACATTGGGGAGTCCTCCCAGGTGAGTAGGCGCCCTACTTACCCAGAGCTTTCTGTCGTGCACATTACATTACCTGTTTGTTTCCCACAGGTTGCACCTCGTTCCCAGCATAAGGCGCTAGTCGATTCAGGCGCAGCTGGGAATTTTGTAGATCGTAATTTCTGTGTTAAGTTAGGGATTCCCCTTCTTTCAGTCGATAAACCCTTCCCTGTACATGCCTTAGATAGTCGTCCGTTAGGATCTGGGTTAATTAGGGAGGTCACGGCGCCACTTAGGATGATGACGCAGGGGGGTCATGAGGAGACGATTCAACTCTATCTGATCGACTCTCCTGCGTATCCGGTGGTACTGGGGCTTCCCTGGTTGATTACCCATGATCCTACGATTTCGTGGCGAGAGAAGGCTCTTAAAGGGTGGTCTGCTCAGTGTGAGGGGCTATGTCTGGGTGTTTCCGTAGGGGCGACCTCGGTGGAGAGCCCGAACCAGATGCCAGCACTGCACATTCCGCCTGAGTATGAGGATTTGGCACTCGTGTTTAGTAAGACCAGAGCGGCAAGGTTGCCACCTCATAGACAGGGGGATTGTGCGATAGACCTCCAGACAGGAGCTGCGCTCCCGCGGAGCCATGTGTATCCTTTGTCACAGGAGGAGAAAAGGGCAATGGAGACTTACATTGCCGAGTCTCTGAGACAGGGATACATACGGCCCTCCACTTCTCCCGCGTCCTCGAGCTTCTTTTTTGTGAAAAAGAAGGATGGAGGTTTGCGTCCGTGTATTGATTACCGCGGTCTCAATCAGGTGACTGTGAAATATAGTTATCCACTCCCGCTGATTGCGACCATGACGGAGTCATTACACGGGGCACGGTTTTTCACAAAATTGGACCTCAGGAGCGCATATAACTTGGTGCGCATTAGGGAGGGCGATGAGTGGAAGACAGCATTTAGTACTACCTCCGGCCATTACGAGTATCTCGTCATGCCATATGGGTTAATGAATGCTCCATCAGTCTTCCAATCGTTTGTAGATGAGATTTTCCGGGACATGCAGGCGCAGGGAGTAGTGGTGTACATAGATGATATTCTTGTGTACAGTTCTACTCGGGCCGAGCATGTAGCCCTGGTGCGCAGGGTATTGAGGAGACTGTTGGAGCATGACCTGTATGTCAAAGCCGAGAAATGTCTGTTCTTTCAGGAGTCAGTCTCCTTTTTGGGTTACCAGTTGTCTGCGTCAGGGGTGAGAATGGAGGTGGACCGAGTGTCCGCCGTGCGTAATTGGCAAACCCCAACTACGGTTAAAGAGGTGCAGCGGTTCTTGGGTTTTGCGAATTACTACCGAAGGTTTATCCGGGGTTTTGGACAGGTGGCAGCTCCCATAACGTCTCTTCTTAAGGGGGGTCCGGTGCGCTTGCAGTGGTCGGCTGAGGCGGACAGGGCCTTTGGGAGACTGAAGGACCTGTTTACCTCGGCTCCGGTGCTGGCGCACCCGGATCCCACTTTACCCTTCCAAGTAGAGGTGGACGCGTCTGAGGCCGGTATCGGGGCAGTTCTTTCTCAACGGTCCGGCACACCACCTAAGCTCCGCCCCTGTGCTTTTTATTCTAAGAAGCTCAGTCCGGCGGAGCGGAACTATGACGTAGGGGACAGGGAGCTGTTAGCCGTAGTACAGGCCCTAAAGGTGTGGAGGCATTGGCTTGAGGGGGCTCAGCACCCTTTCCTCATTCTGACCGACCATCGTAACCTGGAATACATTCGGGCAGCTAGGAGACTGAATCCTCGCCAGGCTCGATGGACTATGTTTCTCGCCCGGTTTGTGTTCAAGATCACTTACATCCCTGGGTCCCAGAACGGGAAGGCAGATGCCCTGTCCCGGCGGTATGTCGCGGAGGAGAGGTGCGTGGAGCCCATTCCCATACTACCGGAGTCTTGTCTGGTGGCACCGGTGGTGTGGGAGGTCGATGCGGAGATCGAGCGGGCATTACGCACCGACCCTAGCCCTCCACAGTGTCCGGTGGGTCGGACGTACGTCCCGCTCGAGGTCCGGGATCGGCTGATTTATTGGGCTCACACGTCCCCCTCCTCTGGACATCCAGGTATTGGCCGGACAGTGCACTGCCTTAGTACGAAGTACTGGTGGCCAACGTTAGCCAGGGATGTGAGGGTTTATGTCTCCTCCTGCTCAGTGTGTGCCCAGTGTAAGGCGCCCAGACATTTGCCCAGGGGTAAATTACAACCCCTGCCCGTTCCACAACGACCCTGGTCTCACCTCTCGGTGGATTTTGTTACCGACCTTCCCTCCTCACAAGGGAATACCACCATCCTGGTCGTTGTGGATCGGTTCTCGAAGGCCTGTCGTCTCCTTCCCATGCCGGGTCTTCCTACTGCCCTACAGACCGCTGAGGCTCTATTTACTCACGTCTTCCGGCATTACGGGGTACCCGAGGATATAGTGTCCGATCGAGGCCCCCAGTTTACCTCCAGGGTCTGGAGAGCCTTTATGGAACGGTTGGGGGTCTCGGTGAGCCTTACCTCGGGTTACCACCCGGAGAGTAATGGGCAGGTCGAACGAGTCAACCAGGATGTGGGTAGGTTTCTGAGGTCATATTGTCAGGGCCGGCCGGAGGAGTGGGCGAGATATGTGCCCTGGGCCGAGATGGCACAGAACTCTCTCCGCCACTCCTCCACGAGACTAACCCCTTTCCAGTGTGTGTTAGGGTACCAGCCGGTTCTGGCACCTTGGCATGAGAGCCAGATCGAGGCACCTGCTGTGGATGAGTGGGTGCGGCGCTCGGAGGAGACGTGGAACGCCGCACACGTCCATCTGCAGCGAGCCATCCGTCGACAGAAGACGAGCGCCGACCTACACCGCAGTGAGGGGCCAGTGTACGCACCTGGAGATCGAGTCTGGCTCTCAACCAGAAACCTGCCCCTCCGCCTGCCCTGCCGGAAGCTGGGTCGGCGGTTTGTGGGGCCTTTTAAAGTCCTGAGGAGATTGAACGAGGTGTGTTACAGGTTACAACTGCCCATTGATTACAAGAACATTAACCCCTCGTTCCATGTGTCTCTCCTCAGGCCGGTGGTAGCTGGTCCACTCCAGGACTTTGAGATTGAGGAGACTCCTCCGCCCCCGTTGGACATGGAGGGGGCTCCGGCGTACACTGTTCGGACCATCCTGGATTCGAGACGCCGGATGGGGGGTCTCCAATATCTCGTGGAGTGGGAGGGGTACGGTCCGGAGGAGCGGTGCTGGGTGCCGAGGAGGGACATTCTGGATCCGTCCCTGCTGACCGAATTCCATCGTGGTCATCCTACGCGCCCTGCTCCGCGTCCTCCGGGTCGTCCCCGAGGCCGGGGGCGGCGCACGGCTGGAGCCGCGCGTCAAGGGGGGGATACTGTCACGGTTTCGGCCGAGGCGGCCCCTCCTCCTTGTTCGGGCAGGTTTCGGCGGTCGTCGTCTCCGGAGTACTAGCTGCCACCGCTCTATGTTTCTTGTTTGATTGGTTTTGTCTGTTTGTCACACCTGTTTTGTGTTATGTCCTAATTAGCACCCTATTTAGTTTCCTTGTTGTTAGTTAGGTGTTGTGTGTAATTGTTCCATGTCGTGTTGCAGCGCTACTTGTATTTTGGTGCGCTATTGTGTGCTTTCCTCCTTGTTTGTTGTTTAGGAGTAGATTACACACTTATTTACTGCGCCCGTTTGTATACGCCTGTGCGCGCTTTTCTCGCCTCCGGGCTGGTTGTGGATATTCATTGTGAATTCTACTAAAGTATTTTTGTTGGACTTTACTTCTGCCTCCTGCGCCTGATTCCACACCACACCTACCATAGCAACCCTTGACATGAAGAATGGGCAAAAATCCCAGTGGCTAGATGTGCCAAGCTTATAGAGACATACCCCAAGAGACTTGCAGCTGTAATTGCTGCAAAAGGTGGCTCTACAAAGTATTGACTTTGGGGGGGGGGGGGGGGGGGGGGTGAATAGTTATGCACGCTCAAGTGTTCTGTTTTTTTGTCTTATATCTTGTTTGTTTCACAATAAAATGTAAATCAAATGATATAATCCCCTCCAAAATCCATTTTAATTCCAGGTTGTAAGGCAACAAAATAGGAAAAATGCCAAGGGGGGTGAATACTTTTGCAAGCCACTGTACATGCTTTGACCATGAAAATGTACAATCTAAAGTAACACCAAGAAGTTTAGTCTCCTCCATTTATCAACGGCTGCGTCATTTAAACCAGATTCAGCTGAGGATTTGTACTAAGGGAGCGATTTGTCCCAAATACAATGCTTTTGGTTTTAGATATGTTCAGGACTAGTTTATTACTAGCAACCCATTCTAAAACTGACTGCAACTCTTTGTTTAGGGTTCAGGTGAGTTCACTAGTTATCACTGAATTAGTTTAGTGCAAAGTATGTTCAGAAGATGTCTGATCTGGTTAAGTTGGCCTGCAACAGGGTTCTCTGTTCTTCATATCACTACTGCATAGATGTCTTGCTGGACTGTTGGTCTCGTCTGATTGGCGGTAAGTGGTGTTTTGGAGTGCTGGCCTCTTTGGGTGGGGCCTGGTGGTGTAGGGTGGAGCTGGTCTCTCTGGATGGGGGCTGGTGGTGTAGGGTGGAGCTGGCCTGTATGGATGGGGGCTGGTGGTGTAGGGTGGAGCTGGCCTGTCTGGATGGGGGCTGGTGGTGTAGGGTGGAGCTGGCCTGTCTGGATGGGGGTTGGTGGTGTAGGGTGGAGCTGGCCTCTGGATGGGGCCTGGTGGTGTAGGGTGGAGCTGGCCTGTCTGGATGGGGGCTGGTAGTGTAGGGTGGAGCTGGCCTCTGGATGGGGCCTGGTGGTGTAGGGTGGAGCTGGCCTCTCTGGATGGGGGCTGGTGGTGTAGGGTGGAGCTGGCCTCTCTGGATGGGGGCTGGTAGTGTAGGGTGGAGCTGGCCTCTCTGGATGGGGGCTGGTGGTGTAGGGTGGAGCTGGCCTCTCTGGATGGGGGCTGGTGGTGTAGGGTGGAGCTGGCCTGTCTGGATGGGGGTTGGTGGTGTAGGGTGGAGCTGGCCTGTCTGGATGGGGGTTGGTGGTGTAGGGTGGCCTCTGGATAGGGCCTGGTGGTGTAGGGTGGAGCTGGCCTCTTTGGATGGGGGCTGGTGGTCGTGAGGACAGAGGGTGTATAGTAGAGTTCCTCTTATTTTTCTATTTGCTTTGACCCAGAGCAGTTTCTTCAAGTGTACTAGGTCGTACATTAGCTGGGGGGGAACGTTGTGGTGGTACAACAGGTAAACATTGTCCAATAGAGCACAGCATCTTGACAGTTCAACATTGTTGCTGTGAATAATGTGATAGGGCACATCTCCACATGGCAACAGGGTGGACATAGTGATTTTGGTATTAGGAAATCTCCCTGCAGCTCTCGTTGCCACTTGCTGCATTGCAAGAGCTACACATCCACTCATTGCCATCAAATTATTAGTACCTGTGTGGATTATTATGTCTGGCCCCATTTAAGTTGTTGCTTGACAGACTGTTGGGCACCATAGCTTTCTGACTGACATGCCAGGGAATAGCAGTTTCTCTCTAATGCATTTTCCCATTGGAATCCCAAAATGAAGCCATAGGGTGCTCTGCTTGTGTGCTGCTGTTGTGGGTTGTGGTGTCTGAAGTGATGTTCTTTGGATGGATGTCCGTGTCAGGGCCTTTAGTGGGGGTGAGGACCACATTTGGCCTTTCAGTGTCTTCCTCTCTCCTGGGGGTCTCAGCATGGCTCCACTGGTGCTGGGATGTGAGGATCTTGGGGAGGTCTGGTTAGACCTAGGCCTATCTGATGTGGGGGTGTGGAAGGAGGAGTTGTTCTGGATCTGGTAACTGACCTCCTGTGCTGAGTCTATGTGAGTTCCAGAGGTTCACAGTGAGCAGCAGTGATACTGCTGATGAGGGGATGTAAGTGTATGGTAGTGAAGGTTGTGGTAGGCTCCAGTTGTCCTCTTAGAGTGTGGATAGTGGTGTTTCTGTGTTGTAGCAATTCTCTGACTGCTGACAACTCCCTCTGTAGCTCCGCCCTGATGTCAGCTCCGCTCTCATCATGATGCTCTCAACCGTTGCCAGTTTCTGTCTCCGCTCACCCTTATCCTCCCTCAGCAGTGTCACGTTACCTCGAAGCTCATTCACCTACCTCCAGTAAGGAGGTACTCCAAAAGGCCTGGGACAGGTTGTGACTCTCCATGTCTGCTAGGATAGCTTAGTTAGATATGAGGGTGGGGGGACTTTTGGAATGAACAGATTTCTCATCTGGGGCCGGATTCACAAAACACTACTTACGAAAAAAAAAAAAAAAAAAGAAGTTCATTAGATAATTTGTAAGTGCAATTCCACAAAACGTTCTTAGGAATTCATCGTTTTCTTAGGAACTGTGTAAATATCTTTCCTAAGAACTTCGTAAATATCTTCTTATGTGGCTTCGACAGGGACGTGCTTGAAACCAATGAATAAGCCTATGTGACAGGGATGATAGGATCTGGCCCACTATAATAATGTGTTGATATTTCCACTTTATTACGTTTATTCATCTGCTTTATGTCTCGAGAATATTAATTTTTTTGGCTCACGACCCCTTTATGCACAAAAATATTTTACACATTATAGCAATCAGACTAGCTATACCACAACCAAAAATGGATAACCAGGGAAAGCGCAATAAAAACTTCAGCAAACAAGAGCTTGAAGTGATGGTGGAGGAAAAGGTTGCTGTTGGGGAGACTCGATAACTGCGGGAGTCACTGCAGAGACCGAAAAGAGAGGATGGGCGAGAATGGCCGGGTGTATGGCATGGGACAGTGACGCCGCCGTAAACAATAGTGGTCCGACATCAAGTCGGCTGCCGACATCAAGGGAGCTGAGAGACCATGTTGGAGAAGGTGTTGTCCATGATAGGAGAGACGGTGGTAGAGGGACTGCGCGACCTGTAAGTTAGGTAGCTAGCTAATGCGTAATGACATTATAGCCAACATAGCTAACGACGTTAACATTAGCTAAGTTAGCCAAGTTATTCTTTGTAAATTGACAAGCCAACGCTAGCTATTTAACACTTCGAGAATATTGTAATATGTTGTTAATTACTAGCTAGCTAGGTAATGCGCGTTTAATTAGTTTTCTTGCTGTATTTAAAAATGTCCGGTAGCCAACTGTGTCTGTGGCAGTGGTGCAAGAAAACGTTCATGGTTATAAAAGTATCCATTCATCACAAGACAAGGGTTTAGCTGTCCTAAAGTTAAGTACATTTCCAAGAAGAAATCCTAAAACATTATTTTCAAGAATTAAGAACATTTCCAATAACTTTATTGAGGAATAACTATTTGCTTAACTTTCTTCATAAGTTGTCAGTTAAAGATGGCAGAACAAATGTCTTCTGAAGAAGGTTTTGTGAGTCCGGCCCCAGGTCTGTCTTCTGGTTGAAGTGTAGCAGTCAGATTGCCATTCTCTTTCAAGGTGTCTGCTAGCTCTTTCAGTGTTGTAAAGTCATGTATATAGAGGATAAGTGCAGCTTCTAGGCCTTGAATCAATACGGTGCCATTGTTGTAGGTGTTATTGGTGAAGGGTCGATTATTAGGCGCCTATTCATGTAATACCAAGATCTGTCGACCATTAGTGATTCTTCTCTTTTCTGGCATGACCAAAGTACCTACATGCGGCAGAATACCAAGCAGCAGTATGATCTGTATAGAAGAGCAGGTCAGAGATTGTATTCTTGTCTTCAATTAGGGTATAATCAGTAAACAATGTCTCTGGGTTTTCCCTCAGTAGCTTTTGTTTGCCACTCTGTTTAGAATGTTCAGAGTTATTTTCTGCTGGTAGAGCAAATGGAATGGGCCAAGCTCCTGCTACCGTTGCCAATGATATTTTTTAGAATTTGTTTACCTTAGAGTTGGTTATCATTGATGCATGCACTTATTCAAATAATGCACCAACTGTGTAGTTCGATTTTTAAACAATGCACTTTTTCTAATGAATAAATATATCTATTAAATGTGTATTTTAGTGTAAATAAAACACTGTCAACATCAGTTACAATGTCCCGAATGATTCTACCTCGCCTTTAAGTGCTTTTCTGTTTGTTTTTTCTTATCAAGGCCTGTACTGTCTTTACTCCAGACAGCCTCCAAAACAATTCCTCTTTCTGTTGGTTTATTCTCTGTTTTTCCTCATTCTTCTCGTTGTCCAATGTCGTAGTCCCTCAAACCTGCTGTCACGCCCTGGCTCTGGGGACTCTTAAAAGTTGAGCCAGGGTGTGTAGTGTCTATGTTGTATGTTCTATGTTCATGTTCTAGTTCATGTGTTTCTATGTTGGCCGGGGTGGTTCCCAATCAGAGGCAGCTGTGGCTTGTTGTCTCTGATTGGGAACCATACTTAGGCAGCCTGTTTTGCACTTGTCATTTGTGGGATCTTTTTCCGGAGAGGTTTGTGTTTGTTAACCTTAGGACTTCACGTATCGTTTTATTGTTTTGTTATTGTCATTAAGTACTCATTAAAAGATGTACGCATATCACGCTGCGCCTTGGTCTGCTTCATACGACGATCGTGACACCTGCCTTTGTTCCTTCTTGCCAGATGATCAAGATGACGCAGTAGATTAGCTTTTAGAGCCAGGTTGATCAATCTCTCAAAATCAAACAATCTTCTCAAATGAAAAACATGTACTGACACCTCCAGATGTGGAGAACTCAGTCGTCCTACTGCAGGGGTAGGCAACCCTGGTCCTGGAGTGCCACTTCATGTTTTTGATATAATCGACTCAGAAGACCAGATGTGTTGAATTTAGGCAATCACTGAACTGATCAATTAGCTCAGTTGGTCAGGTGTGATGTCTAGTCGGAACAAAATCCTGCAGTACCTGTGGCACTCCAGGAACAGGGTTGCTAACCCCTGCAGTACCGCATTGAAGCAACCAAACTGTTCACCAAAAACAATACATTTTATTTAAAAAATCTCTTCCTAACTGCTGCTGCTCAGTAGATGATGTTACAAAAGTGACACAGTGGTGGAGAGAACGCTTTGTTATTGATTCAACCATAGACATAGAATGAATAGAACGGGCTTGGAAGCTCTAACCCTGGCAATTTGACTGGTAAACTCATGGGTACACTCGCAATGGCTGCCTGGTATTGTGAAGAAATAATTTTGGAATGTTCTTTCAACTGATGCTGGAATGCCATAGTATTGTAGAATGTTCATTCAAATGAGGATAACTGATGTGGCTCATGCAATGGAATGTATTTTTTTAAATGTCAGTTGAGTTGACTCAACAAATCACACCACAGATTGAAGGGTACACTTCCTACTTTTACTTCCTGGCATTGGTACACTCAAAATGGCTCCCAGTCCACCCATTATGCCATCATTGACTTGAATGGAGATGCCCTTTCTATTAATTCTATTTGTATGGTTTCAACTGCTGATTGTCGCTTGAACCAGTATTGTTTTGGTCACATCCCTTTGCCTATTATTGTATTCAGACCATTTCTTTCAACACTAATAGGCATTGTCTCACATCAGATAGTGCGGCGGCCTTCTGAACGGTTCGAGGGAGGAGCGTTGTGTAGGAGTGACTCGATCTGACGAAAGACAATGCACTAAAAGGCCCTATAACCTACCTAATATCGCTCCTTTTAAATTGTGTAATTGGCATCAAAGCAATTTGACATAATGGCAAAACCAGCATTCCACATTGTATTGGCATTGATTGGGATTTAGCAATAGGGGTTACAGCTATAAATGTACCACATTAAAATATTCCATTTGGTTTTAGATTTACTCATTTCTACTCAAAGAATTGTAAGATAAAGAATGTTGACAATACTTAAAATAATTGCCTTTTTTAATTCAAGCGAAATTAATTACATTACCCAGTTACAAATCGAGAGCTAACTAGATTAAGCTGATTACATTCACCTTGGGCCCGATTCAGACTTAGGAAATGTATGTCTTTCCTACCCACGCCTTTCCTGTGTTGATATTCCGACTTACCTTATGCAGGTGCGTAACGGACTTTGCAGGCAAGGTTCCCTTGCACACGCTAAATACATTTAATTAATCTGCTGAAAACCTTCCCACAGATTCCCGTGGCATTTTCATTCAGTAGGGTTTTCAGAACATTTATCTAAAGCCATCCCTTTAAATTTGGTGTACCTTTTAATTCGAATTTTCTCGACAGACTCAGTAGAATACTTGGAGAGAACGGTTCAGAATATTAGGGATCAATGAAAATGCACGCGTAGGCCTATTCGCCTCCTTTTCAGCACCAATTGATAGATTTTTAAAAATACTCTGATCTTGTATATTATTTAGGGTTAGAAAAATATTTATTAAAATATATTGGTTAATAAAAGTGGTTTGATGCATCCTGAAAGTTGCCGTATTAAAATCCATGAACTATTGGAAGGAGAGAAAAGTGTACAATAGGGGTTGAACGGTAGTCTATATAGTAGTCTATAAATCTTCCCTAATAATCCTCACTAATCATAGAACTGTGATGACAATGGTCCAGACGTTGTGAACCGTGCTCCAGGTTTAAACTGCTACTTTTGGTCTGCATCCCATAATGATTCAAATAGGCTACATGTCCCAAATTATTTCACAATTTGTAATACGTTAGCCTAATATGATCCACTATTGTTGGCGATCCTCAGGAACAAACACATGAACAAGACAGAGGAAAGAAAGGCAAACTAACGATGTAATGGAATTATGCAAAATGTAAGGAAACTAACACTAAAGTCAGTGACAGTTATAAATGTATGTGGGTATAAATAACGGTGGCCACTGATAGTGGCTAATATTTGACACGATACAAATTGAAAAAGAAATACAGTGAAAAGTCTGGACATATAATTAAAACATTCTATAAGTCATAAATCAACTCTGTAGGTTTGAAGCTATACTGTAATTTGTGCATGGCTACAGAAACCTATAGCTTGTGTCTCCAAATTTAATCCAAAGTTATAAGGCCAGCATTTCATAAACTTCACCGTGGAAAATGTGTTTTTGTTGATATGCTTCAGTTAGCTGCCATATGACTGGTTTCACGTCTCCAGCGATCATAAGGTAAAATTGATCAAAAACAATTGTCATTTATATTTACAATCCAAATGCTTTACTCATTTACCTAGCTCTTATCAAAAGCTGTTATCAATTTGTAAATAACAGTGCATGGAGAACGGTGTTATTTCTGTCTGAAAAAATTAAGTAGATGTTGTTCCACTTGTAACCGACAGGTTGCTTGACGGGTTTCTTGACTTTGTTCATCTTTTCATCGTGCGTAAAGGTGGTGGAATTATGAGGGAATTAAGTCAAGGTCAGAATATAGCGTATCTGTAGACACACCTCCGCCACAAGGTCAGAATACAGCGTATCTATAGACACACCTCCGCCACAAGGTCAGAATACATGTAGAGAGAAAAGTCCATAAAAAGGGAATTACGTTCCATTCCATGGATGTCGTCAACCTTTTTTTCAAAGTGGTTGACAAAGTCGTCTGCAGAGAGGGGGTGGGGATTAAGGAGGGAGGAGAAGGTGGCAAATAGTTTCCTAGGGTTAGAGGCAGAAGCTTGACATTTAGAGTGGTAGAAAGTGGCTTTAGCAGCGGATACAGAGGAAGAGAAGGTAGAGAGGAGGGAGTGAAAGGATGATAGGTCCTCCGGAAGTTTAGTTTTCATCCATTTTCACTCAGCTGCCCTCAGCCCTGTTCTGTAAGCTCGCAATGAGTCACTCAGCCACGGAGCAGGAGCAGATGGTCGTGCTGGCCGGAGGAAAGGGGACAGTGCGAGTCATAGGATGCGGAAAGGGAGGAGAGTTGGGTCAAAGAGGCAGAATCAGAAGGGAGAAGGACATCGGGTGACTGAAGTTGCCAAGTACGAAGAGCAGTTAGCCATCGGCAGGAAATTAGCTTATCAAGGTGTCAAGCTCATTGAGGAACTCTCCAAGGGCACCTGGTGGACAATTGATGACAATAATGTTAAGTGACAGTGACAGCATGGAATTCAAATGAGGAGATGGACAGGTAAGATAGGGAGAGAAGAGAAAATCTCCACTTTGGAGAAATGAGTAGACCTGTGCCACCACCGCTATGACCAGATGCTCTCGGACTATGAGAGAAAACATAGTCAGATGAAGAAAGAGCAGCTGAAGTAGCAGTGTTCTCTGGGGTGATTGATAGATTAATTATTAATGACTAATTATTACACCCTGAAACTGTGTGTAATGTGTTAGAAATGTGTGAGTGTAGGACCAGTAAAGGCTATGGCATTGAGCCACTATTTAGCAATGTGAGTAAGAGTTAGGCCAGACAACAAAGGCAACTGATAACTGAGGAATTTAGGGAGTAGAGAAACTGTTATGAAAACATGGTGCAGAATATTATGAGAACGGCAATAACTGAGTAATGCAGGGAGTAGGCTATGATGAGTGTGTGTATGCATGTGTGCGTGTGTGTGTATGTATGTGTGTATGCATGTGTGTATATGCAGTTTTAGAGTGGAAAACTACAGCCCGCCTACAGAGGGGAGGGATTTTTTTGTATGACGTATGAGTATAAAAGATGGACTCTGAAATTGTGATGGCAGAATTCTCAATGAATAAATCTCTGACTATGCAGATCGAGACTCTGCCCGTTACTTAAATCCCAAAAGACTTACAACCTTTTGGGAGACGCACAGAGACACTGAAATAGTTTGTTAAATAATTCACATAACAGTGATCCATTTCTCCGTCAGGGCCAAAAAGTAAAGGTACTGAAAGGTAGCATAGGCAGCCAGGAAACCGGAATTCCACATGGGTTATGCACACAGGGTACACTAAATTAGAAGGGTTGCAGCCAAGGGGTGGGGAGCGTCTGTAAAGACTACAGGGAGAGGTGAGAACAGGTATAGAAAATACGCACGTAGTTGACAAAGCTACAAAAGAGCAAAATGAGATAATCTGTAAATAACTAGGTAAAATACTCAAGTGAGAGAGGGAATGAGTACCAGGTGTGTGTGATTGACAAGACAAGACAAATGGAGTGATGATAAATGGAGCGGTAGTGGCTAATAAGCCGGTGACGAAGAACACGGAAACCTGCCCGAGCAAGGAGGAGGGGCAGCCTCGGCTGAATTCGTGACAGTACCCCTCCCCCTTGACGCGCAGCTCCAGCAGCGCGCCGACAACGGCCTCGGGGACGGCCAGGAGGACGCGGAGCAGGGCGAGTCGGATGGCGACAATGGAAGTCCCTCAACAGAGAGGGATCGAGGATATCCCTCACCTTGACCCAGCACCGTTCCTCCGGACCGTACCCTTCCCACTCCACGAGGTACTGAAGGCCCCCCACCCGGCGCCTCGAATCCAGTAGGGAACGGACAGAGTATGCCGGCGCCCCCTCGATGTCCAAAGGAGGTGGAGGGACCTCCCGCACCTCAGACACCTGGAGCGGACCAGCCACCACTGGCCTGAGGAGAGACACATGAAACGAGGGGTTAATACGGTAATCAGGGGGGAGTAATAACCTATATGTGACCTCGTTGATTCTCCTCAGGACTTTGAACGGCGCTACAAACCGCGGGCTCAGCTTCCGGCAGGGCAGGCGGAGGGGCAGATTCCGGGTCGAGAGCCAGACCCGATCCCCCGGTACAAAGACGGGGGCCTCACTGCGGTGACGGTCAGCGTTGGCCTTCTGACGAAGCACGGCGCGTTGGAGGTGAACATGGGCAGCGTTCCACATCTCCTCCGCATCCGCCGAAACCAGTCATCCACCGCAGGAGCTTCGGTCTGGCTCTGGTGCCACGGTGCCAGAACTGGTTGATAACCTAAAACACACTGAAATGGCGTTAGGTTCGTAGAGGAGTGGCGGAGAGAGTTCTGGGCATATTCCTCCCATGGCAGGAACACCGACCACTCCCCTGGCCGGTTCTGGCAATAGGACCTCAGGAACCTACCCACATCCTGATTAACTCGTTCCACCTGCCCATTACTCTCTGGGTGGAACCCAGATGTCAGGCTGACCGAGACCCCCAGACGTTCCATGAATGCCTTCCAGACCTTGGACGTGAACTTGGGACCTCGGTCAGACACTATATCCTCTGGTACCCCGTAGTGCTGGAAGACGTGAGTAAACAGGGCCTCCGCAGTTTGTAGGGCTGTGGGGAGACCGGGCAGAGGAAGGAGGCGGCAGGCCTTCGAAAAGCGGTCCACAACGACCAGGATGGTGGTGTTCTCTTGAGAGAGAGGCAGATCAGTTAAAAAAAATAAACACTCAAATGAGACCATGGTCGTTGTGGAACTGGTAAAGGTTTTAACTTACCCGCTGGGAGGTGCCTAGGTGCCTTACTCTGGGCGCACACTGAGCAGGAGGAAACATACACCCTCACGTCCTTAGCCAAGGTAGGCCACCAGTACCTTTCGGTCAGGCAGCGCACTGTACGACCGATACCTGGGTGACCAGAGGAGGGTGACATGTGTGCCCAGTAGATCAGACGATCACGGATAAGCACAGGCACGTACTGCAGCCCAGCTGGACACTGCGGTGGAGTTGGATCTGTCCGTAATGCCTGCGCTATATCCACGTCCATCGCCCATACTACCGGTGCCACAATGCATGAGTCTGGCAGTATGGGGGTACTGTCTCTGGGCCTCTCCTCTGTATCATACAGCCGGGACAGTGCGTCTGCCTTCACGTTCTTCGTACCCGGAATGTATGACAGTGTGAAATCAAACCGGGTGAAGAATAGGGCCCACCTGGCCTGGCGAGGGTTCAACCTCCTCGCTGCCCGAATGTACTCCAGGTTACGGTGGTCCGTCCAGACGAGGAAAGGCTGTTTCGCCCCTTCGAGCCAATGTCTCCACACGGCCAGAGCTCTGACAACAGCCAACAGCTCCCGATCACCAATGCCGTAGTTCTGCTCCGCCAGGCTGAGCTTCTTTGTGAAGAACGCACAGGGGCGGAGCTTGGGTGGCGTGCCCGAGCGTTGAGACAGGACTGCTCCCATCCCAACCTCGGACGCATCCACCTACACTACGAACGGTAGTGATGGATCGGGGTGGGCCAGTACCGGGGCAGAGGTGAACAGTTCCCTCAGGTTACTGAAGGCCCTGTCAGCCTCAGCAGACCAGCGGAGCCGGGATGGCCCACCCTTCAACAGAGATGTAATGGGAGCTGCGACCTTGCCAAAGCCCCGGATAAACCTCCGATAATAGCTGGCGAAGCCAAGGAAGCGCTGCACCTCCTTTACCGTGGTTGGAGTTGGCCAATTACGCACGGCTGCAATGCGATCGCCCTCCATCTCCACACCTGTGGTAGAAATGCGGTATCCGAGGAAGGAGACGGACTGCTGAAAAACATACACTTTTCTGCCTTAGCATAAAGGTCATTTTCCAACAGTCGGGCCAGTACTTTGCGAACCAGGGACACATGCTCGGCGCGCGTAGCGGAATACACCAAGATGTCATCGATGTAGACCACTACACCGTGACCAAGCATGTCCTGAAACACCTCGTTCACAAAGGACTGGAAGACTGAGGGAGCATTCATCAAACCATAGGGCATCACCAGGTATTGATAATGCCCCGGGGTTGTGCTGAATGCTGTCATCCACTCATCTCCCTCTCGGACCTCAGCGGTCCGATGGCATTGACGAGTTTACCATATCAGTCGCCGGCTTCATTAATAAGTGCATCGATGACATTGTCCCCACAGTGACCGTATGTACAGTCAGGTCCATAAATATTTGGACATTGACCAACTTATTAGTATTTTAGCTATCTACCACAGCATATTGGCGTTGAAATTCAATAATGAATATGAGCTGAAAGTGCAGACTTTCAGCTTTAATTAGAGGGTATTTACATCCAAACCGGGTGAACTGTGTAGGAATTACAGCACTTTTTATATGTAGTCCCCCACTTTTTAAGGAACCAAAAGTAATTGGACAATTGGCTGCTCAGCTGTTCCATGGCCAGATGTGTGTTATTCCCTCATTAGTTCATTTAAAAGTAAGCAGATAAAAGGTCTAGAGTTGACTTTAAGTGTTGCATTTGCATTTGGAACCTGTTGCTGTTAATCCTCGATATGAAGTCCAAAGAGCTGTCACTTCCAGTGAAGCAAGCCATCATTAGGCTGAAAAATCTAAACAAACCCATCAGAGAGATAACAAAAACATTAGGTGTGTCCAAATCAACTATTTGGTACATTCTTAAAAAGAAAGAACACACTAGTGAGCTCAGGAACACCAAAAGGCCTGGAAGACCACAGAAAACAACTGTGGTGGATGACAGAATAATTATTTCCCTGGTGAAGAAAAACCCCTTCACAACAGTTGGCCAGATCAAGAACAACCTCCAGGAGATAGGCGTATCTGTGTCAAAGTCAACAATCAAGAGAAGGCTTCACCAGAGTAAATACAGAGGGTTTACCACAAGATATACAATGAGGGAAAAAAGTATTTGATCCCCTGCTTATTTCGTACGTTTGCCCACTGACAAAGAAATGATCAGTCTATAATTTTAATGGTAGGTTTATTTGAACAGTGAGAGACAGAATAACAACAACAAAAAATCCAGAAAAACGCATGTCAAAAATGTTATAAATTGATTTGCATTTTAATGAGGGAAATAAGTATTTGACCCCCCTCAATCAGAAAGATTTCTGGCTCCCTGGTGTCTTTTATACAGGTAACGAGCTGAGATTAGGAGCACACTCTTAAAGGGAGTGCTCATAATCTCAGCTTGTTACCTGTATAAAAGACAACTGTCCACAAAAGCAATCAATCAATCAGATTCCAAACTCTCCACCATGGCCAAGACCAAAGACCTCTCCAAGGATGTCAGGGACAAGATTGTAGACCTACACAAGGCTGGAATGGGCTACAAGACCATCTCAAAGCAGCTTGGTGAGAAGGTGACAACAGTTGGTGCGATTATTCGCAAATGGAAGAAACACAAAAGAACTGACAATCTCCCTCGGCCTGGGGCTCCATGCAAGATCTCACCTCGTGGAGTTGCAATGATCATGAGAACGGTGAGGAATCAGCCCAGAACTACACGGGAGGATCTTGTCAATGATCTCAAGGCAGCTGGGACCATAGTCACCAAGAAAACAATTGGTAACACTACGCCGTGAAGAACTGAAATCCTGCAGCGCCTGCAAGGTCCCCCTGCTCAAGAAAGCACATATACAGGCCCGTCTGAAGTTTGCCAATGAACATCTGAATGATTCAAAGGAGAACTGGGTGAAAGTGTTGTGATCAGATGATACCAAAATCAAGCTCTTTGGCATCAACTCAACTCTGCGTGTTTGGAGGAGGAGGAATGCTGCCTATGACCCCAAGAACACCATCCCCACCGTCAAACATGGAGGTGGAAACATTATGCTTTGGGGGTATTTTTCTGCTAAGGGGACAGGACAACTTCACCGCATCAAAGGGACGATGGACGGCACCATGTACCATCAAATCTTGGGTGAGAACCTCCTTCCCTCAGCCAGGGCATTGAAAATGGGTCGTGGATGGGTATTCCAGCATGACAATGACCCAAAACACATGGCCAAGGCAACAAAGGAGTGGCTCAAGAAGAAGGACATTAAGGTCCTGGTGTGGCCTAGCCAGTCTCCAGACCTTAATCCCATAGAAAATCTGTGGAGGGAGCTGAAGGTTCGAGTTGCCAAACGCCAGCCTCGAAACCTTAATGACTTGGAGAAGATCTGCAAAGAGGAGTGGGACAAAATCCCTCCTGAGATGTGTGCAAACCTGGTGGCAAACTACAAGAAAAGTCTGACCTCTGTGATTGCCAACAAGGGTTTTGCCACCAAGTACTAAGTCATGTTTTGCAGAGGGGTCAAATACTTATTTCCCTCATTAAAATGCAAATCAATTTATAACATTTTTGGCATGCGTTTTTCTGGATTTTTTGTTGTTATTCTGTCTCTCACTGTTCAAATAAACCTACCATTAAAATTATAGACTGATCATGTCTTTGTCAGTGGGCAAACGTACAAAATCATCAGGGGATCAAATACTTTTTTCCCTCAATGTAAACCATTGATAAGCCTCAAAAACAGGAAGACCAGATTAGAGTTTGCTAAAAAGATATCTAAAAAAAGCCTGTACAGTTCTGGAACAACATCCTATGGACAGATGAGACAAAGATCAACTTGTACCAGACTGATGGGAAGAGAAGAGTATGGAGTTGGGAAGGAACTGCTTATGATCCGAAGCATACCACCTCATCTGTGAAGCATTGTGGAGGTAGTGTTATGGCGTGGGAATGTATGGCTGCCAAAGGAACTGGTTCCCTTGTATTTATTGATGATGTGACTGCTGACAAAAGCAGCAGGATGAATTCTGAAGTGTTTAGGGCTATATTGTCTGCTCAGATTCAGCCAAATGCTTCAAAACTCATTGGACGGCGCTTCAAAGTGCAGATGGACAATGACCCGAAGCATGCTGCGAAAGCAACCCAATACTTTTTTAAGGCAAATAAGTGGAATGTTCTGCAATGGCTAAGTCAATCACCTGACCTGAATCGAATTTACCATGCATTTCACTTGCTGAAAGCAAAACTGAAGGCAAAACGCCCCAAGAACAAGCAGGAACTGAAGAAAGCTGCAGTAAAGGCCTGGCAGAGCATCACCAGGGAAGAAATCCAGCATCTGGTGGTGTCTATGGGTTCCAGACTTCAGGCAGTCATTGACTGCAAATGATTTGCAACCAAGTATTAAAACTCACAATTTAATTTATGATTATGTTAGTTTGTCCAATTACTTTTGAGCCCCTAAAATTGCGGGGCTATGTATAATAATTCCTACACGGTTCATACAATAATTTTGACAAAACCCTTAAATTAAAGAGGAAAGTCTACACTTCATTGCACATCTTGATTGTTTCCTTTCAAATCCATTGAGGTGGCGTACAGAGTCAAAATGATGCAAATTGTGTCACTGTCCAAATACTTATGGACCTTACTGTATATATCCCAATCAGAAGCCATGGATTACTGGCAACGTCCGTACTGAGCTAAAGGCTAGAGCTGCCGCTTTCAAGGAGCGGGACACTAACCCAGACGCTTACAAGAAATCCTGCTACGCCCTCCGACACAACATCAAACAGGCAGAGTGACAATACAGCACTAAGATCGAATCCTACTACCCCCCCTCTCACGCTCGTGGCAGGGCTTGCAAACTATCATGGATTACAAAGGGAAACCCAGCTGTGAGCTGCCCAGTGAAGCGAGCCTACTAGATGAGCTAAATGCCTTCTATGCTCGCTTCGAGGCAAGAAACACTGAACCATCTGTGAGAGCACCAGCTGTTCCGGAAGACTGTGTGATCACGCTTTCCATAGCCAATGTGAGTAAGACCTTTAAACAGGTTCACAAGGCTGCAGGGCCAGACGGATTACCAGGATTCGTACTCAGAGCATACGCTGACCAGCTGGCAAGTATCATCACTGACATATTCAACCTCTCCTTGACCCAGTCTGTAATACCTACATGTTTCAAGCAGACCACCATAGTCCCTGTGCCCAAGAATGCCAAGGTAACCTGTCTAAATGACTTTCGCCCCATTGCACTCACATCTGTAGACATGAAATGCTTTGAAAGGTAAGCTGCTCTTACCTTTCAAAGCTGCTCTGACAACTGATGCTTAAAGTTAGTGAGGGAGATAAGAGTCTCCAGCTTCAGAGATTTTTGCAGTTCGTTCCAGTCATTGGCAGCAGAGAACAGGGAGGGTGGTCCAAGAACAGGGAGGGTTGTACAGGGAGGGTGGTCCAAGTAAAACAGTTATAAAACATAACTCACTGAGGCTACGACTAAATATTCAGATGTAATCAGGAATATTGCTGGGCATTTAATGGAATGTAAACTATTGGCACCATCCTTAGGTTGTAGCAAAGTAAATTACTATCCATTGTTGTCTTTAGATGGAGGAACAAGGACCAATATTGGCAGACTTCAGAACTTAAAATGGGTTTGCAGTTGTAGCACATGGGGATGTGTGAAACGTACTCGTAAAGCAAGCAGTGTGACGTCCCTTCCAGTGGTGCCGTGACCTAGATCTACAGTTGCGCTCAGCTCAACGCTGGGGTCGCTGTTGAGTAAGTTTGAGGGGTGAATGTAGCGCATGGGGATGTGTAAAACTTACTCGCTAAGCAAGCAACATGACTTCCTTTACACAGTTCAAGGTGCACTTGCGTTCAAGGTTAAACCAGAATTAGAAGTGTTTTCTCTTCCTTTTTTTATTGGAGTTATGCTGTGAATCCTTTCATGCAGGCTACTGTAGTTGGTAGTAAGATTGCAGCAAAGGCCTAGTCTGGGTGCCAGTCTGTTTCTGCGCTCTTGCCAACTCCTTAGGGAATTATCATGTTTGGCATGGCAAACAAACTGGCATCCAGGTTAGCAAAGAGTGTGGGACATTCAAATACTTTTGGGGGGTAAAACTTAATCACCTTGGATTGTAAGACATCATTTCTGTTTGATTGAATGGATTTCTCCTCTCAATATAATC